>NC_090265.1:580517774-580827059 GCF_040414725.1 Anabrus simplex | reverse complement strand
GGCGATACTACTTCAGATGCCGAGAGTAATCACTGATTTAACTTCATTTTGTTACGCTGGGCTGGGTGGCTCAGGCGGTTGAGGCGTTGGCCTTCTGACCCGAAATTGGCAGATTCGATCCTGGCTCAGTCCGATGGTAATTGGAGGTGCTCAAATACGTCAGCCTTGTGTCAGTAGATTTATTGGCACGCAAAAGAACTCCTGCGGGACAATATTTAGACACATCGGCGTCTTCGTAAACCGTCAAAAAGTAGTTGGTGGGACGTAAAAACAATAATATTAGTTTTTCTTTTTGTTACATACTCCCTGTTCAGTCTGAACTTTGAAATAAAGATAGGACATCCAAAAGAATTCATAACATCAGTGAAATAAAACTGCCTGTCCAGCTTCTTGGCTGAATTGTCAACGTAAAGGCTTTCGGTTCAGTGGGTCCCGAGTTCGATTCCCGACCGGGTCGTGAATTTTCATCGCCTTTGATTAATTCTTCTGGTCCGGGGACTGGGTGTTTTTGTTGGTCCCAACACTTTTCTCTTCATATTCAGAAAATAGACTGCACTACCAACCGCCACAGAAACAAGCAATGGTGATTACATCCCTCCATATAGGGTTGCGTCAGGAAGCGTATCGGTACACAAAACAGGACCAAATCCACATGTGCGACACAGTTCGCACCCGCGACCTCACAGCTGTGGGAAGAGCGGTAGTAGAAGAAGGAAAAGTGAAATAAAAACTGCCTCCAGCCTAAATATACACAGAACACTGACTTCAATGGCTCAGTCAGTTGCTTGTTCCTCTGTGGCCAGGAAAGTGGGTTCGACCCTGGCTGGTCAGTGGTATTTGAAAGTGTTAAAGTGCGATAATTCCTTGTCGTTGTCTTTCGGCGGGATGAACTTCTGACACTATGGCTTTCTTGAAAGCTGAAGGGACTCAATTATTGCCCGTCCTTGGTTCAAGAGTTAAAGCGTCCCGGAGCCGGGCCGGGGATTTTAGCGGCGTTGGATTAATTCCTCTTGCTCGGAGGCTGGGTGTTTCTGGTTATCTTAATATGTATCTTCATTTACAAACAACACACCACACTACTGAAATATGCTGCACCGACCGAGTTGGCCGTGCGTTTATGGTCGCGCAGCTCTGAACTTGCATTCGGGAGATAGTGGGTTCGAACCCCACTCTCGGCAGCCCTAAAGGTGGTTTTCCATAGTTTTCAACTTTCACAAGAAGCACATGATGGCGATGAACCTTAGTTAAACCACGGTCACTTATTTTGCACTCCTGGCTCCTTTTTTTATCCCATCGTCACCATAAGACCTATCTGTGTCGGTGCGACGTAAAGTAAATTGAAAAGAAAATATATGTTATTGTGGATGCAATAAAATGTCTTCCCTATCTGAAGTATTATGTGGACTACTGAAGGTAATATTATAATTTATTGTCATATAGACAGGGATTTAACTGAGAGTCTCTTTAAATCAAATCAGGTAGCCAGTAGCTCACGTGCAGTTCGCACCGCAACAAAGTGCCGTCTTTTGGGATGCATGTGGTTGACCGTCAGTTGGTCGCAGGTATGCCACTATGTAATGTGATGTGGTAAACGATAGCGTTCTACTCTACTCCGACTATGTGGTCCAGACAGTAAAAGTGCAGGAGATTTATAAATCACAAACATGACACACGATTATCTTTGCATTTTGCCGCGACACTTGCTTCTGCTTCAACACCAGGAAATTTCGTTAGCTGCAATGAAGTACATATGAAGTTCATATAGGTCAAATAACATATGTGTTAGTAACTTGATTGAAGAAACTCACGAACATTCTTGTGCTAAAAGTTTGCGTGAAGAACGAGTATGCGTTAAACTTCATATGTACCGAGCGAACTGGCTGTGCGGTTATGGTCGCCCTGTGAGCTTGTATTCGGGAGATGTTGGGTTCGAATACCACCGTCTAGCCCTGAAGATGGTTTTCCATGGCTACCCATTTTTGAAACAGGCAATTGTTGGGGCTGTACATTAAGACAACGGCCGCTCTCTTCCAAATCCTAGCTCTTTTTCATCCTTCCATCGCCGAAAACCTGATGTGTTAGTGCGACGTTAAACCCCTAGCAAAAATAAAAATAAATTTATACGTCAATGTTAAGCGTGTTGTTTAGGTAGGTTGTGCCATGTTAACTTAGATAATTAGAAGGTATGGAAATTCGGACATCGAATATATGACGTTAAGTAAATATATATATATATATATATATATATATATATTTGCAAATCGTATTGTTTATATCAACTGAGGAGGATACAGAGCACCGCTATGGTTGAATCAACACATTGACCGGTATAGTTAGGTGACTAAAACAGAGTATGAGAGACATTTATAAAAGCTTACCTCACATGTTTCTTTATAGAAAGTGATGCTACATTTAAAATAAAACTGAGCGGTCTATTTTAAGTATCACTAATTTTGTAGAAATGTAGCCTACAACTCTGTGCATTAAACTTCCAATGACCACTACTGTCTTCACGTGAAATATTCTATTTTGTTGTTGCTAGTGGCTTTACGTCGCACCGACACAGATAGATCTTAAGGCGACGATGGGATAGGAAAGGCGTAGGAGTTGGAAGGGAGCGGCCGTGGCCTTAATTAAGTTACAGCCCCAAGATTTGCCTGGTGTGAAAATGGGAAACCACGTAAAACCATATTCAGAGCTGCCGACAATGGGATTCGAACCAACTATCTCCTGGATGCAAGCTCACAGCCGCGCACCCCTAACCGCATGACCAACTCGCCCGGTATTATTCTATTTTGAATACGAACAAGGGATTTAATTAACTTCATATATTCGATGTCAGAATTTCCATTCCTTCTAATTATCTAAGTAACAAACAAAACAAAAAAATTGACGTCATCGTACAGCCAGTGTTCCGTAAACCTCTACGCCATCTGTAGGCAATGTATTTGTGTCGAGACTTCGTTCCCTAATATTAATATTTAAATTTTTTTTATGACCTTCGTCCTTAGGACACTTGGCCATCAACAATGTACAATGATAAAAATGTTACAGAAAATAGAAAGAAAAAAGGGACAACAAGTTAAAAGACATATAAAATAACATAAAAGACCTAGAACCGAGCATATAAGAAAGCAAAACTCACTTGAAATAAAGGAATTCGTTTCTTTAGATATTTACACCAGTTTTTGTCAAGTATGTTGCAATTGCACTGTACACACGTAAGTCTCCAGTTGCCAGTAATAGCTGAATATGTATAGGTAAGGGAACCCGAAGGTGCACAAGGGTAGCGAACAATTCTCTGCGAAAGGATACAGTTCTATTGCATTTGAAGATGATGTGATTCACATTTCCCGTGTTTCTTGCGCTACACGGACATTGTGCTGATTGGAGGACTCCAATCCTCTTGAGGTGAGTGGGGAATGAAGCATGGTTAAATCTCATCCGAATGCTGGCAGTTACTTGGCCTCTGGCCCATCTTAACTTCTTGATACCATGGTTTATATGGGATAGATCGCTGAATGCAGGTGTAATATCGTCCTTTGTGTTGAGTAGTCCTGTTCCACAGAGATCTCTATTCAACATACGTTTTCCTTCAGCTAGTTACATAGAAATCGATACAGGGGAGGCGTAATGAAAGAAATAAGCCAGTGTGTGCGCCTTGTTTGGCCAGACTGTCAACCAGATCATTGTATGGAAGTCCTGAGTGTCCTTTCACCCATAAAAATGACACGCATTTTCTGCGCGATTTCATGACAGACGATAATTGTAATATTGCATAGATGTGGAGTGTGTTTGTATGTTTCTTCGAGGATGTCCCAATTTCCTAATAGCACTTTGAGAATCTGAAATGATAAGTAATGAAAATTTCTTGATTGTGAATAATAAAGTGCCTCCCGGATGGCGGTAAGTTCAGCAGTGTAGATTGATGCTTCAACGGGAATAGAAAAATGACCATATTCCTGTGTTTGCACGCAAAATTATGCAAAAAAAACTGAATCTGTACACTTTGCACCCTCAGTATAAATTTGGATGTAGTCTCACCAGGTAGATTCAATAAAATCAATTACGTGTTGACTTGGAGCAGATTTTTTTTGTAGGTACCTCGGGACATAACATGTGGAAGCTGGAGATATCGAACAGGCGTAGTTAAACTGGAGTGCCGGAATTGCGTGGGACTTCAAGGTCAAGGGTATACAGAACTTACGTTCTCTGAAATATTCTAGTAGAGGTGGATGCTTTCCATGATGTTCTCTATACTGGTTATGCAGAAGGTGTAGGCTCTTGAATAACGGGTGATCCCCCAGAGTAGAACGTTGAAGGAGAAATTTTGTTGCCAGTAGGTTCCTTCTGAAGTGTAGGGGTAGTTAATGAGATTAGACCTGTAGAGCATTTTTTAGGCGTTGAAGACATAGCACCAAGACATACTCTGAGCGCACGAAATTACAGGACATTTAATTTCTCCAGAAAATACTTCGGATCGTTGCTGTACAACATACTCCCATAGTCAATGACGGTCTGTATCAAGGAGCGGTAAAGAATTAGCGAAGAGGCGGGAGCAGTGCCCCACCAAGCGCGGGTTAAGAAACGATGCACGTTCAGTGCACGCAGTGCCCGTGTCTGGATGTAAGCAGTATGTCCACTCCCAGTTAGTTTGCTATCCAAATGCATTCCCAGGAGGCGGTCAATAGACTTCACAGGAAAATAATATGGTCCAAGTTGAATTGTAGGAGACTGAAGAACCAGTTTATTTTTGGTGAATGTACAGTAGTTACTGATGATTTTGAAAGAGAAAGTGCAAGTCTACTGTTTAGTCCATTCTTGAAGACATTGGGACGCTGTGTGCAAACGCTGAAAAGTAATTGTCAAATTGATTGACGATGTATAAATGCAGACGTCATTAGCATATTGCAAGACATGGATGGAGGGACTGAATATTGCGTCGAAGTAAGTGGTGTAGATAGCGTACAGTAAGAGACTTAATACACTGTCCTGAGGGAGGCCTTTAGAGACTGTACGCGGTCCAATCAAAGTAGGTCCGTTCCGAACGTATATGGTGCGTTCTTTAATCAAAGTCGCAATCCCGAAGATAAGAGGTTTTGGTAGTTTCAATGTTGCTAACTTACGCAGCAGTAGAGATACGTACACATTGTCGTAAGCAGAACCAACGTGGAAGCGAAGTGCGGCCAGATAACCCCGAGTTTGGAAATTACAATCGATGTCGGTGTTGAGTATGCTGGGAGGATCCGTGGTTCCACGTCCTCTTCGAAATTCATTTCGAGATACAGGCAGTAACCTATAGTGTTCCAGAAACCACTCTAATCTGTTTTTAACCATCCTTTCTTGTGTTTTAACCACGCAAGAGAATAAAACTATTGGTCTGTAAGATGTTGCATTTTGAGGATCCTTACAGGGCTTTAATATGGGTACCACTGTTTGAGTAGTCCAGTCTTCAGGTAGTGCGCCATGCGTCCATATGGAATAAAAAATCTGGACAAGGAGAATTTGAGGCGAGAGAGCCAATTACTAAGTATGGAGTACTGTATGTTGTCCTTTCCCGGAGCAGTTTTGTTACAGTTTTTAAGAGCCCGTTGAAACTCATGCAATTTAAATGGTCGTGTGAGGAAGTGATTGGGATCGTCGCAGACGTCATCCATTGTATCTGTGGGTTGAGGCACGGAAGGAAGTGCATTCCCTAACATCAGGTAACTCAATAAAGGTAAATTCATTATTCTCTACAATACATTAAATATCCTTTATCCTCCAATACCTGCAAACGTTTTCATTCGGGAAGTTTGCAAAATGATTCATTCTTATTTGTTTAACGTCCCTTTCAATAAATTGCTATATACAGAGGGTTGCGCAATTACTATACTCACTACGTATTCTAATAATGTTAATGTTCGTTCTTAGTTTCCTCTAGCATTTTCATTCCATTAGCTTTCTTGTTAGAACTACTATGTCAAGGAGTGCAGGGGTTCGTTTGACTGCAGTGTGAAGTTGACTCCCCTGGAATGCAAAAGCACCGGCTTTCTGAGCCCAAGATGTCCTCCTTGAAAACTACCGGTATCTTGTCATCTCCAAAAGTGACAAAAGTCATTGATGGAACTTTAAAAAATAACGAATTTATCCGAAGGAACGAAGTCGGAACTACCTTTCGGAAGATTAGTGCAAGGTGCCTTACGCAGAAAATAGTTAAGTACAGTAGCACATATACACGCATATTTTAAAATGACTTGTATAATATTACTTATAACTATTTACAATGTCAATATGTATTTGATTTAATACTATAAGGAGCTGCCAGGCCGAGGCAGTAAAGGCGTGCTCGGTTCACCCGGAAGGACGTGGGTGCGATTCTCCCACAGAAATTCGAAAAATGTAAGAAACGAGATTTTCACTTCCGGGGGTGCACATGGCCCTGAAGTTCACTCCGCCTACACCAAAAATGAGTACCAGGTTAATTCCTGGGGGCAAAGGCGGCCGAGGTAGAGCTAACCACTCTACCCCATCAGGTGTCGAGGTTACGGACAGTGGAAGCCTTTATCTTTCTCCCCTCCAGGGGCCTTCATGGCCTGCACGGAGATGACTTTATTTTTTTAAACTTTGATTTAATTCCAACAATTCGCTTATTTATTTAGTTGACTTTCATTCAATTCTGTTGTACTTTAAGGTTCTATTTACTTTTATATTATATACTAGGTTCAGAGAAATGGAATAACAATAGTAGTATTTGTATTGATAGGAAAAACCGAAGTTGTAATATAAAGCAATTATATTTACACACTCGTGAACGAGGCTTCGCCTGTGAACAAAATATGATTCAAGAAGTCTTCGAGTTAACATGGAGCCATTCACAGGAGGCCATGCGCGGTGTGTAATCGTACCGAATCCCAGATGCACTGATGGTGGGTTGATGTATGCATGAATGCTAACGAAGGCATTTTAAACATATCGTGTAAGAAAGTGTTTCGTGTGATATGCTGGTACGTTGTGTTCCTGTATGTTTCCCGTGATTAATGCACTATGTAGAGTTGTAGAAAGTGCGTTCCAGCTTGGAAAATAAAGCGTTCAGGTAACATAATTTCTTCTTCTACATGTGAGGAATGTGTCCTGCCAGTTTGGCTGTATCTTATTGTTACATCCTGTGTATGTTACATGGGGCTGACATATGGTGGCTGGGCAGTCCACTTCAGGGTGTCTAAAAACCACGTTCTTGTGGTCTGAAATGTATGCACGCTGCTGTTGTCGTGGACTAGATGGAGAGTAGGCATATCTCCCGTGGGTAGAGAATACGGACTTTGCATCCGGGAGATAGTGGGTTCGAATCCCACTGTCGGCAGCCTTGAAGATGGCTTTCCTGGTTTCCCATTTTCACACCAGGCAAATGCTGGGGATGTATCTTAATTAAGGCCACAGCCGCTTCCTTCCAACTCCTAGGCCTTTCCTATCCCATCGTCGCCGTAAGGCCTATCTGTGTCGGTGCGACGAAAAGTCCCAAGAAAAAAAAAAAAAAAGGAATATGGACTCTTCTACAATCTGAGTATATTCTTCAAGAGTCCATCCTAGATGGGACTTCCACTAACTCTACTGTTCTACTGGTGCTTACCCTCTCCCAAAAGCCCACGCTGATTCTCCCATCACGTGCCTTAGTACATGTTGAGGAGAGTAGCACGTCTTGTCCCTTCACCACAGTGATAGCCTGCCATCGGTATCTGATGAGAAAACCTTCTCATTGCACCATACAACAGACTTCCACAAGTCTTGTGGCGCTGGGAGGTAATGGAAGCAGAAAGTCGCGCGTGATTCTTGATACTCTGATGTAAGGACCTCCCTTTCTGGCAGGCCTTTGATGATGGATGCCAATAGCATGGAGACGCTGGCGGACTGTTAATGCACTCACTGGCAGGCTAATGTTTCTCGCGAGCACTGTAGTTGGAAAGAAAGGATTTTCATTTGTGGCTTCAAAAATTTCTTACATGGACCCGATTTTTAAGGCCCTCTGTGCCCTCTTCCTGGTATCTTCTTACCTATAACCGAACAGAGTCTTCTGAGTGACTGACCGCTTCAGCATTATTTGATATATGACGACTACATGCCCACGTACAGTGCGTTCCCTGCCCTCCTCTGATGTGAAGGGCATGATGGATGATGTGTAGGAAGTGGTAGGTGTAGCGCATGTATGCCCCATTCAGTTGAAGATGGAGGGAGTGTTACTTTAACCTTCAATTCGTTACGGAGTTAATCCGTATTCATGCATTTTTCATACAGTTGGCTGTGTCGTAGTCTTCCAACACCCGTTTCCCGTTGTGTACAGGCTATGAAGAGGGATGACAGTAAGATCGTATAGTAAAAGCACTAATAATAGCGTGTGGCCTCCGAAGAGGCCGAGTGCAGGTCTTTCGAGTTGACGCCGCATAGGAGACCTGCGCGTCCATGAGAATGGGGCCCTACCTGTTATGAATACTGATGTTGAAGACGGCACACACACCCAGCCCCCGAGCCAATGGAATTAACCAGTGAAGGTTAAAATCCCCGACCCGGCCGGGAATCGATCCCAGGACCCCTCGGGACCAAAGACCAGCACGCTAACCATTTAGCCATGGAGCCGGAGAGTAAAAGCACTGAAAACTTACAACAGTAACCGATACTGAATCACTCCAACATTTGTATGCAAATCCGATATTTTAACAGTTTGGAAACACTGAATTACATGTGATATCCGTATTTATGTGAGACTGATCATAATTAGTATTCGAATGTATCGAGGGTATGGTGCTGTGTGCTATTGTTATATTGTCGCAAATCCAGGCCCAGAAGTTCTTCATAGGCGAAAACGTGCTAAGTAGATCAATCCTTCCTTTCCTTTTCTTTACACGAACTGCCATGCGATATAAAAATATCGCATCTTAGTTTCACCACTTTTTCTACCGTTATACGCCATTGAAATTTAAATAACCCAGATGGCGTATATTATTATTATTATTATTATTATTATTATTATTATTATTATTATTATTATTATTATTATTATTATTATTATTATTATTATTATTTTACAGTTTGCTTTACGTCGCACTGACAGATAGCTCTTATAGCGCCGATGGGGTAGGAAAGGGCTAGGAATAGGAAGGAAGTGACCATGGCCTTAGTTAAGGTACAACTCTAGGCTGGGGTGAAAATGGGAAACCACGGAAATATTATTATTATTATTATTACTATAATATGATCATTAATTTCTTGGTGGATGCAGTACTTTTGCATCCATCACTTGGCACAGGCCAGAGTAAAGTGTAGCTTCCACCGAAGTCCCAGTCTCATCCATGGCTGTGACTATATGGAAGCTGCTGGGGTATGGGTGGTGCTAAGTAATGACATTCGGAGTACGACTAGTACGTTTGAGTGTTATGCAAGATGTTGCTCATAGGGTTAATCGTGCTGCAGTAGCACTTTCTGGCCCAGTGGGGAAAGCAATGGCAAACTACCTCACTCCTCATCTTGCCTAGTACGCCTCATTTTGGTGCTCTCATTGGTTTTTGCGGTTTCCTTATAACCGCATAACCATTGGTGGTGCTATTTGAGGATCCAACCAGCCTCTGGCCTTATGACCTAACAAACAGACATGAATTTTACCTTCGACAACAAAATTAAAAATAATTTGGCATGACACAGTTTTGATCATCTACCCGAAATTCTCCCGATCGTGGGTTACACTCCATAGTCTTGCATTTCGAGCCATTAGCTCTTAACATCACTGATTTTATTGTGATATTATAGTGTACATTTTCAAGCTACAGACCTGAAACTTGCGACCTTCTGATCCTCTTCCGATGATCTATTACTTGTGTTAATCTGGTGCATCAGTTACCTTCGACACTGTAACCAGTTGTACGTGTGATTGGGGGACTATACATTCTCGCCACGGGGTCTGTCATGGCATGTTCGTAGACGTCGATAGGGAAAATTATGTACGATGCACAGTGTTTCGTTACCTAGCAATCTAAGTGGACAAAATTGACGAGTGGAATACTGAGCGAAGACTGGCCCGTTTGTAATACATGACTCGATGATCGACACATGCCTTCTGCTGTGCGTTTTAGAGGTTATGTAAATGGTGGAGGCACGCCCACTTTGCTCTTATCTGGCCAGTCGACCCTCGTTAGTCAGGCGAATTTTGTGTAAAAATGGACGTACAGTCCACACGGAATTTCTCGTATCGAGGTGAGATCTTGCATCAAAGGTGAGCTATAACGTTTCTTTATTAGGTATTTCATCATCATCATCATCATCATCATCATCATCTGTTTACTCTCGAGGTTCGGCTTTTCCCTCATACTCAGCGAGGGATCCCACCTCTACCGCCTCAAGGGCAGTGTCCTGGAGCTTCAGACTCTTGGTCGGGGGATACAATTGGGGAGTATGACCAGAACCTCGCCCAGGCGGCCTCACCTGCTATGCTGAAGAGGGGCGTTGTAGGGGGATGGGAAGATTGGAAGGGATAGGCAAGGATGAGGGAAGGAAGCGGCCGTGGCCTTAAGGTAGGTACCATCCCGGCATTCGCCCGGAGGTGAAGTGCGAAACCACGGAAAACCACTTCGAGGATGGCTGAGGTGGGAATCCAACCCACCTCTACTCAGTTGACCTCCCGAGGCTGAGTGGACCCCGTTCCAGCCCTCGTACCACTTTTCAAATTTCTTGGCAGAGCCGGGAATCGAACCCGGACCTCCGGGGGTGGCAACTAATCACGTTAACCATTACACCACAGAGGCGGACCTTTATTAGGTATTTACTGTAGTATAATTTATCCATCTAGATATACTAATGGACACTTTGTAGTAAGTCGATTGTCGATTTTACTGGAGAATTGCTTAAGGCAGTGGTTTCCAAACTTTTTGAGCCCATGATTCCCTTGACCAACACCATTCTTTCCGCGGCTCCCCTGTGGGATACCCAGTAAAAATCTATCGATACATTGACATTTACTCTAATTCGTCCCGGGATGAGAGGGTCAGACGGTTGAGGCGCTGGTCTTCTGACCCCAACTTGGCACGTTCGATCCTGGCTAAGTCCGATGGTATTTTATGGTGCTCAAAATACATCACTCTCGTGTCGGTATATTTACAGGCACGTAAAAGAACTCCTGTGGGACACAATTTCTACACCTTGGCGTCTCCAAAAACTGTCAGAAGTAGTTAGTAGGCCGTAAAAACAATAGCATGATTATTTTTTAAAAATATTCGTACACACGAAGTGCAATATGAAAAATCTCTTCTAAGTCATAGGAAAACAAAACAGATTGTGTTCTCTTTCTAATATTTTTAAAACTAAAACAAAAATGAACGTAACATTATAAAAAAGTAATTATGAATAAAGTACATTTTCAGTTTTCTTTGTAAGTTGACACATGTTTTCTTCATCGCTAATACGGAAAACTTCACAGCGCCCCTGGAAATAATTCAAGTCGCCCTAGGGTGCCACGGCGCACCGGTTGAAAACCTATGGCTTACGGGGTATCGCTTTGTAAGAGAGGTTTAGGCCTACGGTCTAAGGTAGGAATCTTGAATCTTTCAAAAGCGTGTTGCGCACGAAAGCGCTTGACGTGTTTTTTAATAGTTTCCAGAGATTTCATGGATTTTCAATATTAGGACGGAATTTCCGGAAAAACAATCGAACCGAAAATCGTTTTGAATACCGGTACATCAAATAAATAGTCAGCGTTTTATGTATCGCTGACCACAAGTTGAAGTATACGATAAATATCCCGAAAATCCAGTGGTATTTTGAAGGTGCTCGAAATACATCAGCCTCGTGTCCGTAGACTTACTGGGACGTAAAAGAACTCTTTCGGGGCAAAATTCCTGCAACTCAGCATCTCCGAAAACCGTATAATTAGTTAAATGGATGTAAAACAAACATTATTTTTATTATTATTACTATTATTATTCTAACACATAGAAATGATAAGTAACGACATTTATATTAAACTGATAGTCGAGGTCTGAAATAGAACATTTTAACACATGTTACTTGATCCTCTCATTTTACTGGTGTTTGCGCTGTTAGGCACTACTAAAGGTGGTTTTTCTTACACGGCATGGCTATGGTCATAAGTAATCCTTGCCGGGCTGAGTGGCTCAGACGGTTGAGGCGCTGACCTTCTGACCCAACGTGGCAGGTTCAATCTTGTCTCAGGTCGATGGTATTTGAAGGTGCTCAAATACGTCAGACTCGTGTCGGTAGATTTGCTGGCACGTAAAAGAACTCCTGTGGGACACAATTCCGACACCTCGGCGTCTCTGAAAACCGTAAAAGTAGTTAGTGGGACGTAAAACAAATAACATTATTATGAAGTAATCCTTTCACTTCGACATTACCAGCGTTTTGGAAAATGAAATACCTTAATGCTGTATACGGACTGTTTTCTGTCTATTGTCTTTTATCAACAGAAGAGACAGAAGAAGAACTCGGGACAGTTCCCAGTTTGGCGCTTTGTGTGGGCGTGCCGTGGATACGTGCTACACCTGGTTCTCCGGTCGATGACCTGGCCAAGTAACATTGGGCCAGGAGCCAAACGAGTTTATAAACAGACCAAAACAAGGCACATACCAGCATCAAATGTACTGTAAACTGCGGCGTGAACGGATACTGGCAATTTGGAGTAATAACACACACAATAATAATAAACTGTTTGTTCTGGAGCACATCAAGATATTTGAAGGATAAGAGAACCATACTGCCTGGTTGTACTGTTGTTTCTGTAGTTCTTTGTTTTCCTAAACGCCGACTTTGCGTACTGACGGGGAGGTAAAGTGAATTAGTCAGTAAGAAGTGATCAGTGAAGGTCGGAAGAATTGAATTTGAATTTATGGATCATTTACATGCCACTGAGGCTGAAAAGCCCCTTTATATACCGTCTTCATATAATAATATACAGGTTTATAAACACACAAAATAAACTTTTATAATATAAAATTAAACATTACAGTTAAAACTGAATTAAAATATAGTTACCAAATCCAGTAAAATTAAAACATACATTCTATGATATGTAAGAAAATAAAACAATACGCCTATTTATTATTTTAGACTACAATAATATAAAGAATATAAAGCAAAAGCAGAGAGTAAAACAATTCTCTAAGAAATATACATATTTCTGATTTTTAGACACAAGAATGCATGAACTCAGTCCCTTGCGTATTCTTCTAGGAAGTTAGATGTTAAGGACTGCTTTAGTTGAGTACAGTTAGTGTTATTTGCAAAACGGTGAAGTTTAAAGACGTTAAAGAAACGTGGTGCAGTACAAACAAAGGATGTGTTAAATTTAGTAGTACAGTGGAGGGGAATTTGAAGGGTAGTTTTTGTAAACCTGTTATCTCTGTTACGTACTAATTTCATAGGTTTCATGAAGGCATTATGGTGTATTCATTTTGAGACTTTTGTGCGTAGCAACAGCTACTGAGGTTTCGTGACGTTCATGGAGCTTCAACCAATGTAGCAGTATGTAATAGGGTGTTATGTGTTCATCACGCCTAGCATGTGTCACGTAACGAATTTACGCGTTTTGTACCCTCTGTAGTTTTATGTTCAATGTTTCAGTACGAAGTTCTGTCGAAAATTAAACCTAGATTGTTAACGGTGTCACTGCAATGGATATCTGTATCTGGAATATTGCTGGTATTGCTGGGAGGGATTTGAGATGAACAGTTTTCAGGATTTTTGTGTAACCTATGCAAATACGTTGGGTCTAGTCACATTTAATTGGAGAAGAGAGGTACAGTTCAGTGCACGGAATATTCCGGATATAGAAACAGTTGTTTATGTTGCTAATGGAGTGAAATGAAATGGCGAATGGCTTTTAGTGCCGGAAGAGTCCGAGGACAAGTTCGGCTCGCCAGATGCAGGTCTTTTGATTTGACGCTCGTAGGCGACCTGCGCTTCATGATGAGGATTAGATGATGATGATGAAGACGACACATACGTACACCCAGCCCCCGTGCCAGAGAAAGTGATCAATTATGGTTAAAATTCTCAACCCTGCCGGGAATCAAACCCGGGACCCCTGTGGCCGAAGGCCAGTACGCTAACCATTTAGCCATGAAACCGGACGAGATTGTTACAGTACTTCTAACAATTCCCTTCTGTTGATTACCAGCCCCTTACCTTGGTTTGGGTTCGGTGCATACACATTTCAGAGTCTAGCGGGGTCTAAAAGTGTCTTATAAATGACCCCAGCAGTTTCTGGGAAGTTTCAGTTATTTGAAAATGATAAAATTCACAGACATATAATATTGACGGGACAATCATATAGCATGTGCAAAGTTATCTAATTCCCCAGCTACTTTCCGTCAATATTCAGGCTTGTAATTTTACTCGGGACTTACCTACCATTTCATCCAGTGTGAATACAATTTTATTGTTTATAGACTAGACTGTAGTGCCTTATTCCTTGACTTTACAAACCGATTTTCATTAAATTCAGTTCACCCACCGAAATTCATGAAAATCTCTGTTATCATAGTCAGCATGGTAAAAAGGTATAAGTTTAATTTCATATAACTTTAGTTATCTAGTATTTATCTTACAATTTTGCTTTACGTCGTACCGAGACGGATAGGTCTTTGGCGATGGTGGGATAGGAAAGGGATACGAGTGTAAATGAAGCGGCCGTGGCCTTAATTAAGGTACCGCATTTGCCTGGTATGAAAATGGTAAATCACGGAAAACCAGGTCTGCCGACAGTGGGGTTCGAACCCACTATCTCCCGCATACAAGCTCACAGCTCCGTGCCCCTAACCGCACGGCTAACTCGGCCGGTTTATCGATAGGACCACTAATAACATAAATATTTGAGAATTAAATTTCAGGCCTTCCCCTAAACTACCATTTCACTCAGCGTGAATAAAATTATTTATAACCTGGGGTGTAGTGTCTCATTCCCCGTCTTTACTCTTTTTCTGCTTTATCTTTTTACCCTCCAGGGTTGGTTTTTCCCTCGGACTCAGCGAGGGATCCCACCTCTACCACCTCAAGGGCAGTGTACTGGAGCTTCAGACTCTGGGTCGGGGGATACAACTGGGGAGGATGACCCGTACCTCGCTCAGGTGGCCTCACCTGCTATGCTGAACAGGGGCCTTGTGGGAGGATGGGAAGATTGGAATGCATAGACAAGGAAGAGGGAAGGAAGCGGCCGTGGCTTTAAATTAGGTACCATCCCGGCATTTGTCTGGAGGAAAAGTGGGGAACCACGGAAAGCCACTTCCAGGATGGCTGAGGTGGGAATCGAACCCACCTCTACTCAGTTGACCTCCCGAGGCTGAGTGGACCGCGCTCCAGCCCCCCGTACCACTTTTCAAACGATCAGTTGCATTTTCATATTATTTCAGAATGGAGATTGCACGAAAAAAATGAAAAGGACAATATCTCTAAAAGTATAGCTGGAACTAATATTCTGTTAATTACATTTTAATATACATAGTTTCTGATAGAAATAAACAATTTATTGTGAAAAGGATTAATTAATTAGCTAATTCATTTAAAAAGTTGTTCTTAAATATGACGTTTCTTACGGCAACCTTAACGTAAAAACTGTTATAGTGGGTTACGTATTAAAGGTGGATATATTCTGTTGCGGACTTTTCGTAGAAATGAAATGGCATATGGCTTTTAGTGTCGGGAGTGTCCGAGGACAGGTTCGGCTCGCTAGATGCAGGTCTTTTGATCTGATTCCCGTAGGCGACCGGAGCGTCGTGATGAGGATGAGATGATGATGAAGACGACACATACACCCAGCCCCCGGGAAAGCGAAATTAACCAATTATGGTTAAAATTCCCGACCCTGCCCGGAATCGAACCAGGGACTCCTGTGACCAAAGGCCAGCGCGCTAACCATTTAGCCATGGAGCCAGAAATTCTGCTAAACAATAATTCCTACCCTCGGTCATGTGAACAAACCGTATCCGTGAAATTTCATTATAATTTTTGTCGTAAATGGAAGGTAATAATTAATTAATTTCACGCAAATCAACTGTGGAATTAGCGGTAAATTAATAAATACCATTATTGCTATTTCGCTATTGACACTGCTCTCTTCTGTGTCATTCCGCTTCATCGTCCCCTCTTTTGTTTCCTTTTAACGAATGGGAGTGCTATCCAAAATTAGAACTGAGGAAGATATTTATGTTAATGTGGTTTTGAGCCTCTAAATCTCGCATCTCAGCGATTGCCAAGATGTTTAGTGTCACCAAGCATTGTGTGGTCCACCCCTCATCGTGCCATCTTCTGTTTCCTTCTTGAGGTCCATAGCTTACATCGACGAATGGGAATGCTATGTCTGTGAATTCAAAGTGTTGAGAATGTAATAACGTTATTTAGCGAGGATATTGAGCGTACTTTACGAAAATTGCAAGACCTAATACTAATCATGTATTTCACTTAAAAGTAGCACGACCCCTGGACCAAGAATAATATTACGAAAATAGCAAAACTTAAGTATAAATAATGTAGTCCACCAAAAATAATGACCCCTGGACCAATAATAGTAAAATTTCAAACATTGCTAGATCTAAGACTAAATCATATATTTCACCAAAAATAGCATGGCCCCCGAACAATAATATTAATTAATGAATCATGGGCAAAAGTCTACAGAACGGAAAGGATCAGAATACTTAAATTAACAATAATCAAGCAAGGCAAAGAAGTTCAATTGCGGAAAGACTACAATAAAAGACAAAGGACATACTAAAACACAGTGACGTAGTAAATTCCAATAGATACCGTTAATGTACACGGCAATGTACGTATGTGTACATTTCTGTTTTAATAATGGTATTACCGGGCGAGTTGGCAGTGCGGTCAGGGTCACGTGGCTGTGAGCTTGCATCTGGGAGATTGTGGGTTCGAATCCCACTGTCGGCAGCCCTGAGGATGGTTTTCCGTGGTTTCCCATTTTCACACCAGGAAAATGCTGGGGATGTACCTTAAATAAGGCCACGGCCGCTTCCTTCCAACTCTTACGCCTTTCCTATCCCATCGTCGCCATTAGACCTATCTGTGCCAGTGCGACGTAAAGCAACTAGCAAATAAAAAAGGTATTTATTAATACACCGCTAATTTGACTCTTGATTTACCTTAAAACAATTAGTATCTTCAATTTAACTCAGAAATGATAATGCAAAATTTAATGGGTACGATTCGTTCACATAAATCTTACTCTCATGTATCTTTAACGTTTTAGCCAAGGTAAGCTAAAAAGGCTCTCGCTTGATCATATTTTCTTCAACTTCACTTAAATCGTTAATGTAACATAAAACTATTTACAGTGGGCTATGTGTTAAAGATAGGTATGCTGTCCCCGGACATTTTTGTAGAAGTCTTTATGCTGAACAAATATTACCCTCATAGTATAGATGTTTTAACGGTTTAGCCAATGTTAGCCCACGGTTATGTGCCAGGGAAATCTTCCTCGATTGAAATGAAGAAATGGGGAGAGAGAGAGAGAGATGTAGGGGTGATAATAGGGAAATAAATAGGATTTATTTTATTTATTTTTATTTTATTTCTGAATAGGTGAACATATTTTAAATACGATAGAATAGTCTAGATTGACGGAAATAACATTTTGAGATTACTGTATACTCGACGTAAAATGAATTTTTGTGACTAAGTTCTGAACAACAGAATTTATAAGGATGAGAAGGATCATGGTGATAAAATGATTAAGAAAATGGAGAGAAATAAATAAAAGGTGTCATAAAGTAGATGAGGACGAATTTCTACCTGAATTGATGAATCATTGTTGTACGGGAGGAACAATATGACATACTAGAGTAATAGGAGTACCATGGGAGTAGAATAACTTCCAGTTGACCAAAAGAATGATAGCGACAATCTAAGAGCAAGGGAATGGGATGTATTTCAGTAAACGATCGAATTATCTTCATTATATACTGTTACTCGCGTTCAGTCTGCAAGCCTCCGCGAATTTACTAATCACCTCCATAATCTTCTCTGTGACCTCGTTTTGTTCCATACAACTTATCTTTAAATCATTAGAAACTGAGTCTAACCATCATCGCCTTGGTCTCCCTCTACTTCTCTTAACCTCCATGACAATGCCCATTATTCTCCTAGGTAACTTATTTTCCTCCATTTCCTCACATGACTCCAACACCGGTTTATAAATACAGCTTCATGAATCGAGTTCATTCCTAGCTTAGCCTTTATCTCCTCATTCTGAGTACCTTCCTGCCACTGTTCCCACCTGTTCGCACCAGCGATAATATTCGCTGTTTTCATGTCGAATACTTCTGACTTATTCATAAGATATTCTGAGTCCACCCAGCTTGCAGTACCGTAAAGCAAAGTTAATCTTAAAACAGACTGGTAGAGATAGTTTCATCCCGGGATGACGACTTAAACACTCATGGAAACGTGCAGCATCCTTGTAGACATTCATGAGGATGAGGTAGCTATTCATTAGGAAAATAACATAATTGAAAGGGATTAAAACATGCGAGGAGCTGCTGTGGGTACAAGAGGCAACATGAAAACAATTGCTAACATCCGCTCTTGTCCACCACAAATTCACTTACCTTGAGAATGTCAATCCCTAGACGCATCGATGGGAAGCCAGCCGGAACGAACGATGGTAATATAATTCGCTAAGAATATGCCATGAAAGGGGAAGGAAATCATAGAAAGATGATGCCGCTAATTTTAAAATTTAAGTCATAGGGAAGACTGCAAAATTGTGGAAATAAATGCTATTGTAAGTGAATCGATACAATTTCTTGTATGTCACACTGACATTGATAGGTCTTATGGGATAGGAAAGGACTAGAAGTGAGGAGGAAGCGAGCGTGGTATTAATTTAAGTTATAGCCCCAGAATTTCCTTTGTGTGAAAATGGGAAACTACGGAAAACCATCTTCAGACAGCCAGCCAGCCAGCCAGCCAGCCAGCCAGCCAGCCAGCCAGCCAGACAGACAGACAGACAGACAGACAGACAGACAGACAGACAGACAGACAGACAGACAGACAGACAGACGTCATTTCATTTTCATATAGACTATAGAGATTAATAATAATAATAATAATAATAATAATAATAATAATAATAATACATTCGTAAGTTCGACTCGTTGGCTGAATGGTCAGCGTACTGGCCTTCGGTTCAGAGGGTCCCAGGTTCATTTACCGGCCGGGTCGGGGTTTTTAATCGCTTCTGATTAATTCTTCTGGCTCGGGGGCTGGATGTTTGTGTCCGTCCAAACACTGTCCTCTTCATATTCACACAACACACCACTCTACCAACCACCACAGAAACACAAAGTAGTGATTACATCCCCCCATATACTGTGAGGTTGGCGCCAGGAAGGGCATCCGGCCGTAAAAGGGCCAAATCCACATGTACGCCGCAGTTCGCACCCGCGACCCCAGAGGTTTGGGAAAAGCGGTAGGAAAAGAAGAATAAGAACAAGACTACATTCGTAAATATTTATTATTTTGTAGGTTAGTTTAAAAAATATTTTCCTAATAACTGTAAAATGAATTAAATTAATGCATTTGTTAACTTTGGTTTAGTGTAAGACAAGGCTTCATAGCCTCTTCGCCAAGACAAACGGGACAAAAAAATAAGCAGGATAGAGTGGTTAGCACTATACTCGGCTGCTTTGCGCCCAACAGTGAACCTGGTACTCATTTTTGGTGTACGCTGACTGAACTTCAAGTCCATGTGTCTCTCTGGAAGTGAATTTCTCTTTTCTTTTTCACCTTCCTAAACTGGAATCGAACCATGCGCTTCCGGGTAAACCGAACACGTCTTTACCGCAACTCGGCTGGGGAGCCCCGCACATTTTTCAATGGTTGAATGTTTTTTTAAATTTTTATTTCAGCACGCCTTTTCTCAATGAATCCTTTAACCAGAAAGATGAATAACATTGAAAGCGATTGATTGTTGCCAGCATTCATCTAAATATGAAAAGTCTGTTTGAAAAATGCAAGAGTCTATGTCTGCCGTGTTTGCTGCGCGAGTAAAACCGTGAATTGTTATTGTAAAAATGTGGATGTTTTCATCACCACATTGATTTTAATAACCGTGTAGATGTTTAAACGATGTTGTCTTGGTATGCACTTGGTGGAAACCAAAATCGTTTTTTGACTATTCCCTTTGAGTTCAAACCTAGATCACCGAATTTCAACGTCTGACTTACACTTTCACCGTGTCTGCGACCCCTCTTTTAAATGTTTGAATTTGTTATGCGTTTTTTATCTGGTCGTAACTGGGTGGGTGTTTAACTTAACAACGTAGATGCTATGGAAATTTATCAGAGTCTGCTTTACAAAGAGCTGCAGGAACGAAGATGTCATGGTGACATGAGAATGAGTGAGAAGCTGGAGTCTAGTGTGTGGAAATATTGGTCACAAAGTTCTAAGCTTTTAAAATGAAATAGAATTGCAAACAAACAAACGTCACGTTTTCAGACATTCTGCCCAGCTGGCTCAGGTTAAGTCTGCCATGAATTTAACACTGGTTTTCAAGGGACTGGAGTTGGTTCCCTAATTTGTTTCCCAATAATTTTCGAGAACTCGCTAGAGTTGGTTCCGAAACTGTTGAAGGAATTGGTTCCCGATTAAGAGGCAAAATTTCCTTTCCAACTGAGAACTGATATTGAAGTAGGCATGGTTAGTTATAATTGTTGTGAAGAAAATCATAGCAAAAGTCATCTCCGTACAGGCAATGAAGGCTCTTGGAGAGGTGGAAGGTAAAGGCTTCCACTACCCGTAATCTCGGCTCTTGATGGAGTAAAATGGTTAACTCTACGCCCGGTCGCCTTTACCCCTGGGAATTAACCTGGTACTCATGTTTGGTGTAGGCTGAGTGAACCTCAGGGCTATATGCACTTCCGGAAGTGGAAATTTCGTTTCTTAAATTTTTCGACTTTCTGACGTTGAATTGAACCCACGGCGTTCCGCGTATTGTTGTAGAGTATCAAAATTTATACCCCATTTTCGAGGTCAAATAAAAAATAAAAACTGTTAAAATGAGCAAAGTATAAACTTACGTTGAAGTTATGGATAGAAAAACCTTAAGGCAGACGTATTGTAATAATATCTAGTTAAATTGCCTTCTTTTAACCTCTCAATCCGCTTTGCATTATATTCTTCCTTTGAAGATTTGTAAGCCTGGCTTCATCTTTTCCCTATATTTATAGAAGGGAAAAAGCTACTACTATCTAATATGATGGAAATACTGCATCTTGTAGTTGTGTTTCTATGTAGGAAAACTCACAGTAGATCGATTATTATATGAATTTAAACTCATTCTGTTCCGGAATCTTCAAAAAATAGACAGAAATTTCACTAGTATTATTATTATTATTATTATTATTATTATTATTATTATTATTATTATTATTATTATTCGATATAATTATAATTCAGTGTCCAAAACGCACAGGAACCAAATCGTGTAATTTTACATTATTTCTTTCTTTCATTCTTTCTTTCTTCCTTTCTTTTTTTCTTAACACGTTTACCGTCCAGGGTTAGCTTTTCCCTCTGACTCAGCGAAGGATTCCACCTCTCGAGGCCAGCGTCCTGGAGAGGGAGACTTTAGATCGGGGCTAAAACTGGGGTGGAGGGCCAGTCCTTCGAGCTCACCTGCTATGCTGAACAGGGGCCTTGTGGGGATGGGATGATTGGAAGAAATGGGTAAGGAAAGGGGAAGGAAACGGCCATGGCTTTAAGTTAAGTACCATCCCAGCATCTGTCTGGAGGAGAAATGGGAAACCACGGAAAACCACTTCGAGGATGTCTGAGAAGGAAATCGAACCGCTTTCTACTCAGTTGACCTCCCGAGGCTGGGAGGAACCAGTTACAGACCTCGTACAACTTTTCTAATTTCATGGCAGAGTGGTGAGTCGAACCCGGTCCTCGGCGGATGGCAGCTAACCACAATACTACAGAGGCAGACAGTTTTACATTCAAGACTAAAAATGTAACAGGAACCAACTTCACTTCCGTAAGGTCGGTTTTGGTACTAACTACGAACTCCCGAGTGCGTACAGTCAGCGTCAAGTAACATAATTAAGGAAATAGGTTAAAATCCCACTCTTATTCATCCTAGAAATGATGTCCCGTGTTTTCAACACTTCATCTCCAGAAAAAATCTGGTCGTTTTAGCAATGTTGAAGGACTTTATGCTGAGCTGTACTGTACTATACTGTTGGTGGAGACAACATTCTAGTAGATGGTTGTGTAGACTGTACGAGAATGTGTGTACATACCATATGCTAACAGCAATGTAGACACTCAGCGTTAACAGAGGAGTGGATTTGTAATATAAACGTGACCCGAATCTGGACTACGGTCTTCTGCACAGCCTTTTCTGTCATAGGGAAGAATATTGTAGCCCGTTAGTGAATGACAGGATATTCCTTAAGTGCAATGTCTTACTTAATACCAGGAAAGAAAATCTCTCACCGTTTATAGCATAAAGACATCCATGGGTATTGGGCAGAAATGACAGTATTGACGTGTTCGTGTTCCTGTGTGGACCGTCACGTTCAGTTAATGATTTGATCTTAGCCCCGTGGTAAGGTCCGGTGGAGCAAATGCTATTTAATGGAATTTTATTTTATATTAATTGCTCTATTAACTTATACAGTGTATTTTCTAACGCGAAGGGTGAATGGTCTGAGAATAATTGATAATCAATTATTATGGTTATGGTGGGTGTGTGTGTATAGAATATTCATGTAATACGATCTGAACAACAGAATATAAAAATATACATAGTGTATTTCTATTACCACCTGGTTACCATGATCGTCACGGAGTTAAGTCTTTATGTCTGACAACGTGGTTGGCTGGTTCGAGTCCCATTGTGAGAAAATTAACTTATCGTCTAGAGGCCGGATTTTATGCAGTAATACTGAAGGGAGTAACAAGTTTATTATACCTGCACAACGGTTATGCTATGAAGCAGTGGCGATGATAAGGACCCCGCGGGGTGGCGGTCCTCATGGCTTATGAGGGGCCCATGACTGTTTCTGTTTCTTGATTCAGTAGCTGAAGAGTGATTATACATATTGATAAAACAACAGAACACAACACAGTATTATTTGCATTACAGAGGGTTATTCCAAACTTAGGCCGTCGTAGTGCAGAGTTTCTTTCATCAATAGGAGTACGGTAGTTATTTCTGAAGGAATGTGGGTTTCCCAACCTGCTCCAAAAAGAACCTACTCTTGCTACCACTCACAACAATTAACAAGGCTTTTGAAGTAATTAGCCAGGTCTGAGAAACCAGTAGTCAGCGAAGATGTGATAAAAAGACATCCTCCTTATCGTAACTTTAAATACTGATGTTTCGAGCCTGTTTATAACTCTCGGCATTCAGCGTAGGTAAGTCGGTCTAGGATTGGCGGTTGAGTTGTAAATAGTAGTAAATTATTTGGTCTTAGGAACGATATTATTTCTTAATATTATGACGGTTAGCGTGTTTTGGTTACTGTAATTGGAATATGCATTTCTTGTGTGTTTGTGTGTGTGTGTGTGTGTGTGTATGTGTTTGTGTGTTCGTATAAGTGTATTATTTCAATTCCTTCGGATTTGAAAACTAAATTGTGTAACTTCTTCTTCTTCTTCTTCTTCTTCTTCTCGTCGATGCTATTCATTGTAATAATATGCAGTCTTGTACTACGAAATAAACTTGTAAGTTCAAACAAGGGGCCCATTTTTAATTATTGCTGGGGGGCCCCGAGCTTCTTAGCGTCGCTACTGCATTAGGGTTACGGTCCACCAGAACCCCTAGAATTTATGTTACTCTCGCTACATAACGGAAGAACGGGCTAGTCGACACTTCCTACTAACCAAATTAGTTCGCATTCTAACCTAATGCTGCACAAAAAAACCGGGGTCTATCAACATCAAAATGTTGGCGGACAGAGTGGGAGAGGTGGTGATATAATTCCTAGTCTTCAGATTGCCAGCCAAAAGACTGGATTTAATTTTGAACCTCTTTCCAGTGCTCCAATGGAGTGAGAGGATAACTATGACGTTGTTGTTGATGATGATGATGATGATGGTGATTCGTCCGTCGGATGGAGACGTTAAGCCTCGAGAAGATCCGTTGGTGTTACTGGAGGGAGTGCGATATATGCTGACACCGGTTTTTCACCATCTCCCTACATCATCATCATCATCATCATCATCATCATCATCATCATCATCATCATCATAATCATCATCGCAATACCCAGTCATCACACTGGTCACAGAAACTCTCACACTCGCATAATGGTATTTGCCTCTAAGACAAGGAGTTGCTAACTCCTTCAACAAATATAAAACCAAAGCAAAGCAATTTCTGTACAGGCCATGAAGTCCCTGGGAGAGGTTGAAGGTAAAGCCTTCCCATATCGGTAACCTTGGCACATAGTGAGGTAGAGTGGTTAACTCTTCGCCCAGCCGCTTTCACCCTCAGGAATTAACCTAATAATAACTTTATTTGCTTTACGTCCCACTAACTACTTTACGGTTTTCGGAGACGCCAAGGTGCCGGAATTCAGTCTTGCAGGAGTTCTTTTACGC
The DNA here is from genome assembly GCF_040414725.1 of Anabrus simplex. Classification (NCBI taxonomy): domain Eukaryota; kingdom Metazoa; phylum Arthropoda; class Insecta; order Orthoptera; family Tettigoniidae; genus Anabrus; species Anabrus simplex. The sequence goes on along the minus strand of NC_090265.1, from coordinate 580,802,459 downwards.
GCCAGTAAATCTACCGACACGAGGCTGACGTGTTTGAGCACCTTCAAATACCACCGGACTGAGCCAGGATCAAACCTGCCAAGTTGGGCTCAGAAGGCCATCGCCTCAACCGTCTGAGCCACTCATCCCGACAGGAATTAATCTGGTACTCATTATTGGTTTAGGCTGAGTGTACCTCCGTAAGTCGAAATCTATTTTCTTAAATGTTTTGACTTCCTAACGGGAAATCGAACCAACGTCCTTTCGGGTGAACCGAACTCGCCTTTACCACCAAGGCCAGGCAGCTCCTAAAACAAAGATGGTACGTGCAAATAAATGAAGACCACAAACTGCCCGAGTACGCCCAGTGAACTCGTATCCTAGTACTGGGCATTAGAACAAACACATATTTCTACTACACTAGATGTAGTTCAAATCTACGGGATCACCTTGCAAAAGCCGAGTCACTGAAGACGTCTGTATCTCTTTGGAAGTCAGAAGAGCCACGGCAAAGGCCGCTTCCTTCCCACTTTCATATACATAACGTAAACTGGTTGAAAACTGACTCGTACCGTGCAAGTTGTTCGTGCGGTTAGGGGTGCGCAGCTGTGAGCTTGCTTCCGGGAGATAGTGGATTCGAGCCCCACTGCCGGCAGCCCTGAAGATGGTTTTACGTGGTTTCCCATTTTCACGCCAGGCAAATGCTGGGGCTGTACCTTAATTAAGGCCATGGCTGCTTCCTTCCAACTCCTAGCCCTTTCCTATTTCAACATTGCCATAAGACCTATCTGTGTTGGTGCGGCGTAAAGCAAGCAAGCAAGCAAGCAAGCAAAAAAAAAAAAAAAAAAAAGACTCGTTAGCATTAGTACTGTCACCCTTCAGCAATATTTCTTAATGCTAAATTTTTTAAATCTTTTTTAGACTGCTATAGATTTTAAGAGAGGTTTAAGGACAGAACATAGAAGTAAATCTAATGACACACGCCTTTCGCCCTTAAATATCAACTGACTGCACCGCATTCGATCCCACGACTTTGATGACAGAAAGTGAGCTAACCAGCTATAAGTTATGCAGCCGGCCTCTTCTTGACACGTTCTTCAGTTATTCTGTTATTATGAACTATTCATGGCCTGTTGTCATTTCTTGATGGATGCAGTATTTTTGTATCCGTCTGTTGGTACAGGCCAGAGCAAAGTGTAGCTTCCACCGAAGTCCCAGTCTCATCCATGGCTGTGACAATATGGAAGCTGCTGGGGTATGGGTGGTACTGAGTAATGACATTTGGAGCACAACTAGCGTCTGAGTGTTATGAAAGGTGTTGCTCATAGGATCAGTCGTGCTGCAGTAGCACCTTATGGTCCAACGAGGAAAGCAATGGCAAATTACCTCACTTCTCATCTTGCCTAGTACGCCTCATTTGGGCACTGCCATTGGTTTTTGCGGTTTCCCTATAACTGCGTAATCTTTGGCAGTGCTATTTCAGGATCCAACCAGCCTCTGGGCTGAAGACCTGACAGACATGAACTATTCAAGAAATCGTCATATTTGTTGATAATATTTGAATCAGGCTCCGGATAATTATGCACCTTGCATATCGTCGTTGCTCCTAGGAAAACCTCTGTTTGATAATATTTCAGCTTAGAATTATGTCCAGAAAGGTTGTATCATCTAAGGTTCAGTATTTCATGAACTACATGTATCGACGAATTTTCGACCTAAGTGGTACATGTGCTGCGGGTCAGTATTTCTACCCTCAACATTCTCATATGACGCTGTTTCGAGGCGCAACGACGATATGCAATTGTATATTTAGTGGAGAAGTTTTTTTATCATAATAGTGTCCGGCTCCATGGCTAAATGGTCAGCGTGCTGGCCTTTGGTCACAGGGGTCCCGCGTTCGATTCCCGGCAGGGTCGGGAATTTTAACCACCCTTGGTTAATTTCGCTGGCACTGGGGCTGGGTGTTTGTGTCGTTTTAATCATCATTTCATCCTTATCACGACCCGCAGGGTGCCTACGGGAGTCAAATTGAAAGACCTGCACCTGGCGAGCCAAACATGTACTCGGACACTCCCGGCACTAAAAGCCATACGCCATTTCATTTCATCATAATAGTGCGTGTGTTGTGCTTTCCTTCTGCTGGGGCATATTTTGAAAATATTCTGCATCTTCTTGAGTGTAAATAAGCATGCATTAGAGATAACTTAAACGTGTACATGACTCACGCCAAGTAACCTGTTTGACTGGTGCAGTTAGTTCTAATCAGTGTTATTTTGGTTGTATTAAAACAGGTTGTGGTTCGTAGCACATTAAAGGACTGTGTTGTTGTTTAAGCAGAAGAGAAATAGAAGTGATGTATTGAAACCATATGTATGCGAGTTTGAAGACTTTTCAACGGACGGAAGTATTTTGTTTTGTAAATATTATAGCACAGCCTTAACGACAGCTACTGTCCGGCTCCATGGCTATATGGTTAGCGTGCTGGCCTTTGGTCAGAGGGGTCCCGGGTTCGATTCCCGGTAGGGTCGGGAATTTTAACCATCATTGGTTAATTTCGCCGGCTCGAGGGCTGGGTGTCTGTGTCGTCCTCATCATCATTTCCTCCTCATCACAACGCGCAGGTCACCTACGGGTGTCAAATCAAAAGACCTGCACTTGGCGAGCCGAACATGTCCTCGGACACTCCCGGCACTAAAAGCCATACGCCATTTCATTTCAACGACAGCTACAAAGTAACAAGTTCAATTTCATCTTCAAACGACGAAATACGTTGAAGTAAAAATGGTAAACTTGAAGCAAAAGCACCATCTTTTATCCACAGCTTGAATTAAACCTGGGCCAACACGAAGTAAATTCAGTGAAGACTTGTGTGAAGCTTTTGTCTCGGCAAGCATACCATTGGCTAAGCTAAACAGTAAGAAAGTTTAGTTTATGGAAGAGTATACGAAACAATCAGACCCAGATGAATCAACAATTAGGAAGAGTTACGTTTCTGAGCTTCATGAAGTGGCGTTAATGTAAACTAAGGGAAAAAGCTGATGGAAAATATATTTCTGTCTCGCTAGACGAAACAAGGGACGTGGATCGAAGATGTATAATTAACTTTGTGTTTGAAATTTTAGGAGAGGAAGAAGAGAGAGACTAATCATATCTACTAACTATGGATATGTTACCCAACAGTAATGTGAATCACCTAACAGTTGCTGCATTTCTCAATGATGCACTTAGTATTTTCTGGTCATTACGCATTCTTTACGATCATGTTCTTCTGGCCTGCACTGATGCTGCACCTTATATTAGCAAAGCCCTCGGTGGTGTTGGGATATTAAGATGAAATATGTCACGTGTGTAGCACATGGACTTCATCGAGTCGTTGAAGCAGACCGGGCTTTCTTTCGCGAAGTAAACGTTTTGATCTCTACATTGAAAATAGTATTTCTGACGGCTCCACGTCTCATGGATATGTTTGTGAACACAGTCGGTAATGTGTCGCTCCCACCTTCACCAGTTCATACAAGATGGGGGACGTGGCTCGAAGCTCCTGCTTATTATGCCGATTATTTTGAAGTAGTAAAAGTGCTGGTTGAAGATCTTGATTCTGAAGAAGCACAAGAAGCCTTCAGCAAAGATGGTGTTCGGGAGCAACTGATATTCATTAATTTATTCATTCCTATTTGATATGCATAACTTTAGCCATCAAGAAATTGTAAGGCACAGGACTGTCCCTTCATGTTAGTACTGGAGTTGTTGAACAAGTTGGACGATCCCTAATGAACCTAAAAAATCGACGTTTTCTCGGAAAACATGCAGAGTGCAGTGTTAACAAACTGCTGTCTCCGCAAACTTAAAAGCATTTCTGGTTTTCTCCAAGGCAAAGAAAAATTTACGCTGCATCGATAATGGAAATCTCTGATTTCGTTATGTTGGAGTATGCTACAATTGTGGCATGTGATGTTTCCTGAATGCAAAAACATTTTAAGTGAAAATAGGCGCAAGTTTATGTTCGAGCACCTGTTGCATCATGGTGTGGTTAAGTGTAACCAAGACTTGTGAGAAACTGGATCATTTTATTGTGGTATGGCATGTAATACTATTATTTCGGCGATGTTTAAATTGTAACATTAATTTTTATTGTATAAATTTAATGCTGATTGATATCAGAAGTTTTTCATAGGCCTACATATTTCAAAATTTTTAGTGCAACTTATGACACCTTTTTATTGCATATTTGCATGGATATTTTGTCATTTTTAAATGAATAATTATCCGAAGTCTGTGATAATGATAATAATAATAATAATAATAATAATAATAATAATAATAATAATAATAATAATAATAATAATACTCAGTAAGTTGGCTGTGTGTTATGGGCCGCAGAGCTGCATTCTTGCTTTCGGGATATGGAGGGTTCGAACCTCACAGTCGGCAGACTTGAAGATGGTTTTCCGTGATTTCCCATTTTCACACCATGCTGTACCTTCCCTTCCCTGTTCCATAATCACCGAAAACCTATTTGAGTTAATACAGCTTTGATAATATTTATAGTGCGTCTTTTAAACTTAAGCCGTACCAGCTGAACAATAATTTCGTTTTCAGCTCTTTCATACGCGGTAGTTGTATGATGAAGAAATTTAGTTGCTTTCGTGTATATGACGAGTGATAAGAGATCATCCACTTAATTCAGAGTATTGTTTGGTGTGGGATGTGTTTTAAGCTCGCTCTTCAATCGTAATAAACCTTCAGTCGTTGTGATCTGTCCTCTATAAACGGTACACTACCCGTACTGAAAGTGTATTCCTGGACAATTTTCGTTCCCTGGTACGCTTATTCACTCAACTTGATTCTAATATAATTTGATGCTTGAGTTTCAAGTCACCGAAGTTTATTTCTCTCTTTGAGAGAGAGAAAATTAACTGCTTCCTTTTAATGGCCCCTAGCGATTACAGTTGTCATATCTATTTCTAGAACGACACTAGTTAATTCTTGACCATTCGATTGGGGGAATGATAATCACAATTATCCAACACTTGCCCTTGCTGGCAAGATGTAGTGTTTACAGTGCGCTATGCCTTCTGGTATAGGCTAGAGCAATTTGTTCCTTTCATTGACCTGTCTCAGTCTCATCCTTGGCTTTGACAATATGAAAGTGACCGAGGTATGAGCGATGCTAGTAATACCATTCCTTACGCAGCCAGTTCCTGTTATGATTGGTGTGAAAATATTGCCCATAGGGTCGGTTGGTGTATGTATTTCAGTGGGATTGGCAGACTGATATGCAATAGCAATTTTCTGGCTCAGTGAGGAAAGCAGCGGGAAACTACCTCACTCCTCATTTCCCTAGTACGCCTCTTCAGTGACGCCTAGGCTGTCTATGGTAGCCTTTGGTGGAGATGTGGAGGATGAAACCAGCCTTCGGGCTGAACACCCAACATACAACCCACAAACACTGCTCACACGAAGATAATCTTCGGATGGAATATGTCCTACTTCGTTTTAAAACTTCTCGTGTCAATGAAGATCAAGAATGCACGGAGGCCAGCGAGTGGCGACAATGTCAGCGGATCGGCGACAATGTGGGCCACCAGTGGGGAGCAGAGCCATAATGCCGGCGGCGAATTGTTGAGGCTCGCGTTAAGGAAGGTCCTAGAAGAAGCTGGATGCTAATTAACAACGGAGCAGGTGCCAGAATGATCTGACAGTGGAAACTAGAATATCTTCTCCTGGCCTATCTAAAGCGTCGGCCAGTCTTCACTGGGTCATCGGCCATCGCGAGTGAACGCTTGCTGTTACGGGACGGTCGCGGGTCTGTGGCGAATTATTTCAGCAAGGAGCAGTACGTTACATGGCTACGCGAAGCTCAAAAGAGACACCCTTGACCTCGGACGCTCGCGACCACACCAGTGGTCTGAGTCATTCCCATTCAGACTGGTGCATTCCACCTCATGAGATGACGTTTGAATAATCCCCTATTCAAGTTCTAAGAAAGGAACTTGTGTAGCGCAAAGAAACATAATATCAATATAATGCGAGGATAACGCACGTCATTCAATGCCGTGAGTATATTGTTACAGTTTCCAATAACAGTGTCAGAAACCCTCTGCGTAAAGTAGTTATGATGCGTAGAACACTACTGAACTTATAGTGCAGTCGTAGGATTTCAGTGAAGTGGTTAAAGCAACGTGATAAAGAAAAACATGCATATCTCACTAAAGCTGAATTTTTACATTCAGTATCACTTTCGTATTGAAGCAGTCCAATATCAAAAGCCACACAAGAATTACTCTTCCAAACGCTGATATAGTTATGTCAGTGTCATAATCTTCCTTCTGCTAGTCATAATACAACATTGTCTTGTAAATTGATACAGAACATTGATTATATATCACCGAATGAATTTGAAAAGCATATGAAACGTTCTCTAACATCAGTCCTTTGTGAAAATGTACGTTAAAAGAGCCTATTGTTGTGCGATTCCTGGCCAGTTCACAAAAATATTACTCTTTTAGATACAAGTTTTCCAAGGTTCCTTTTTTTCTTTTTTTGCAATTTGCTTTACGTCGCACTGACACAGATATTTCTTATGGCGACGATGGGTTAGTGCGATATTAAACCACTAGCAAGAGAAAACCCACAACAGATATACAGCTTATTAGTCAATCTTCCACTCTTTAATAAGTCCACACAATTGTATGGACTGTGCACAGACTGAAAAACAAAAGCTGTAGTTTTCTCTCCTCTGTGAGATAATGTTGACATTGAAGACGTTTCGTAATGAAATTGACTTTGATCACTGTTCGAAACATGTCCTTTTTCCGCACTCTCCTCTGTTATACATTTCTTCACTTCATACGCAAACTCTTGTGTCTTCCGACGTATACTATTCTTCTTTTCGTAGTGCGTTCTCCATTACTGAAGATTGGCCACAATCACAGAGAATTCTGTACGATGTTCGGCTGTCTTCATCAGTCTACTAGAATCTAGTCCTGTTCATTTCCGTATGTTCTACAGCCAATGTTTCCTTCGACCGTGACCTCTACGTCCATCAATTTTACCCTGCATGACCAGTTTAAGTAGGTTGTACATTTCATTCCTTATAATATGTCCAAGGTAGGCAAGGTAGCTTCATTGTACACATCAACATTCATTCACTCCTTATGCGTCTGAGTACGGCAGAATTGGAGACGTGGTCAGTCTACGACATCCGCAGCATCCTTCGGAACACCCACATCTGGAAAATATTTATTCTCATGGTTTTACATTTCAGAGTCCACGTTTCAGCGCCGTAGAGAAGCACTGAATATACGTAGCATATGACGAAGTTGTGACGTGTGTCGAAGCTGAGGCTTCTGTCACACAGTAGGTTCCTCATTTTCGGAAAGCTAGCACGAGCCATTTCTATTCGTACACGGATCTCTACATTCGGATCTAAGTCCTCAGTAATCCAGCTGCCAAGGTACCGTTAAATGGGGTGAAGTTGACCGATTTTAAATTTCACACAAATATTTCTAGAATGAAAAATGATGGGAACATCATTTTTCTTTTAAAATTGATGTCTATGCCACTACTAACAATATTCGTGGTCTTCGCAAATGTCACATATTACAGATGAAGAGGAAGCGGTCATGATGGGTAAAGTCGGCCGGCTATTTGTTTTGCGTTAAATTTGGTTTTATGGCAATGTGGTGTGAATGTGTCTGGTCTACTTTTTATAGTACTTCACCACCCTTTCTACCGGAATTGGTATAAATTCTTTACACGTCTGAAAATAACGACATGATGTGTTCAGTTTTCCTCTGTTTACATAAAGTTCTGTATGTTTAGCTAGAAAAAGATAGAATTCTTCTATAATCTCTAGAGCTATCTCGAAACTTCCAGTACGTGTTGACTCAAACGCATACTTGTGCCTCGGAAAGATAGGCCTTGTCTGGAACTTTTCTCAACTACAACAGAGAGGCGTTTTAACCCCGTCCCTCCAGTAAACTTCTGTCTGAAGGCTATCCCAAGCTGTACAATTGCTCATCGTATAAAGATGTTCTATTAATAATGTGACTTAGAGAAGTATGCCAACAAATATTTCTACATAAAACTTTAGATGGCATAATAGAAAACAGCATTTTTGGAACAATTATTTTTTAATGTCAAAATATCTAGTTTACGGGTACGGCAAACATTCTATTGTATACGAAGTAATACATTAAATGCGGGATATACTGTACAATATAGGAACACTACGTTAATGTTTCTACAACATTGCCTAGTAATGAACTGGGCAGAAAATCTGGTTTCATATTGTCGAAAATAATTTCAATGGTGATGCTGTACTTACAATGCTAAGCTAATAGTTAGTAATTCGACCGCTCAGTATACTATAAGCCATAGTGTAAAATTTTGAAATACTTACGAAACGTGTGAATTTTTATATGGCGGTGTTTTAATGTTAAGGTTGTGATAATCTCAACCTATAGTATTGTAAGTTGCAGTGTTAAGCACTGGAAATATTTAAGTTGTGTAAAAATTTGTATATGATGATGCTGGATTGAGAATGTTTAACTAGTAATATTTCTTGTAATATTTTCTTTCCATGGAATTGCCTGTTGTACTCTTGTTGTAATTATTATTGTTGTTCTTGTTATTGTTGTGATAGTTGTAGTTGTTGTAAGTCATAGACTAAAATTTTGAAATATTTAAGGTACGTTTGAATTTGTATAAGACGGTGTTGTAATTTTAAGCTAGTAGTAAGCACTGGAAGTACCTAAGTTGTGTATGAATTTGTATATGATGATGCTGGATTTAGAATTTTAAACTAGTAGTATTTCGTATAATAATATATTTTTTGCATGGTATTGCATGATGTACTCTCGTTGTAGCTGATGTTGTTTTAACTTGACTTTATTATCACAGTACTGTACTGTAAATGATCATTGCCACAGGGATATTTCCCAATTGCGACGTTTTTGTAAATAATAATAATAATAATAATAATAATAATAATAATAATAATAATAATATAGCAAGAATTCACCACTAGTGAGAATGTGTGAAGCATTTAATTATGTGACATTACAAGGAATACAAATTGATTTTAACTTTAATATTTCCATGTCTGATTAAGGAAATATTCAGTAAGTAAATGCTGCTGTATTATTCTTAATTTCACCAGTACAGTGTATTACGACGTCAGAAATAATTCCTTAATACACCATTACTTTACATCCACATCTCGTTACTATCATCGCCATTGAGATTATTCTTTGGCAACGTGCAACCAAATTTTGTGCACAGTTTATTATTAGACAATGCTGTAAAAATATTAACATAGTGTTCCTATATTGTATATCCTGCATTTAGCGCAGCCTGTGTCCGACTCGTTGGCTGAACGGTCAGCGTACTGGCTTTCGGTTCAGAGGGTCCCGGGTTCTATTCCCGGCCGGGTCGGGGATTTTAACTTTAATGGGTGAGTTCCAATGACACGGGGTGGGTGTATATGTTGTCTTCATCATCAATTCATCCTCAACACGACGCGCAGGTCGCCCACGGGAGTCAAATAGAAAGACCTGCACCTGGCGAGCCGAACCCGTCCTGGGATATCCCGGCACTAAAAGCCGTACGGCATTTTATTTCAACGCGACCTGTTTTTAATTATTTTTTTTGTTGTTTATTGGTTAGTGATATTATCTATTTCTTTGTAGAATCTACTGCAATTGGAGTCTTTCTCTGTTGTAGACTGTACTAATAAAAATATTACGACTGTAGCTTTTTTTGAAACGATTTTAATTAATACGTACAAAACTGGGAGTGGGGCTATTGTTGAACGTAAACCCAATAATATGGTTATAACATGATGAATAACGTCTAAATGAACGTGTTGTATGACTAAATTGTCAAGTTACTTTAGACTCACAGCTGCTATTCATGAGCCAGAGCAGTGTCTGCTGAATTTTTACGGAATATATCACACCTCTGCTCGATATTCATGGCCAGTGAATGTTTATTGATTTTTTGACTTACTATTTCAGTTCGTTAGGAGAGTTTCCTCGCTAATGAGGTCACTAGGGCCAGCTGCTGCAATGTCCTGGGAGAGGTCTCAATGTGATGACGCTACTTCTCCACTAATTTGCCATTCAAATCGCACCGGTACGGAGAGTGAGCGTCTGAATGGGACTGTGCATTACAGAAATGATTTATCCCGATCTCCTGGGCACGTTCGCAAATCATTATGCCACAGCACGATTGGGAAGATCTGTAAACTTACACCAGTCGTCAACTCCCTCACTCTAGTTTTGTTTTTGAGAGCATGTGCTCCATCACTGTTTACATTATACACCACTTGTTTTACTAAAACATGGCCTTGAAGGAACCTAAATCACATAGAACTACGTCTTCATCGAATTTCTTCCTGTGAAATAAAATTAAAGAGAAAGTAACGAATCCACATAACGGACCCTCCCACCAGGCGGGACAAATGCTGAATAATATTAATAATAATAATAATAATAATAAAGGTAAAGGTAAGGGTTATTCTGTCCGAAGGCAGGTCCGAACCTCCGCAGAGGTGTTCCTGAGCCGGAGTTTACGTGCGGTAGGGTGGCCAGTTCCTTTCCGCTCCTCCATTCCCTTACCCCCACCAACAGCGCGTGGCAACCCATCCAACTCCTGACCACGCCCAATGTTACTTAACTTCGGAGATATCACGGGATCCGGTGTTTCAACACGGCTACGGCCGTTGGCTAATAATAATAATAATAATAATAATAATAATAATAATAATAATAATAATAATAATAATAATAATAATAATAGGGCAACTTGTTAAGATTGAGAGGAAAGCAACGGGAAACTACCTCACTCCTCATTTCCCTAGTACGCCTGTTCAGTGATGCCTAGGCCATCTATGACAGCTGATGGCGGAGCTGTTGAGGATCCAACCAGCTTTCGGGCTGAGGACTAAACACATTGAAACCCACACGATTATCAAACCAGATCTTTACCTACTTTAAAGATAAGAAGACCCAGCCAACTTGGCTCAAGGACGTGGAAAGGGACCCACACGAGATGGGGATCAGTTATGAAGATATACAAGAACGCAGGAGGAAACTAAAAGACCACCAGGATTTTCAAGAAAGGCCAAAGTTGAAGACGGGAAAGACGTGGACGAAGGAAAGAAAAGAACAACACCAGCAACGAATGAAGGAGCACTGGGCAAAGATCAAAGCCCAGAGAAGACAGCTGAAATAACGTGGTGCTTAGTAGGCCGATACGAACAAATAATAATAATAATAATAATAATAATAATAATAATAATAATAATAATAATAATAATAATAATAATAATTTTCGTGATAATTGCAGCTGTGGACTTTCTGACTCTTCACTGCAGTTACAGGCTAGAAACAACCGGCCGTTACTCGCTGAAGAAAAAAATCACTCTGTATTACTATTGATAGCTTCTTCCTTTCAGTCGAGCTTGTTCAAGGGGATTTATAATATTTTCAGTCGAAAATACGAAATGAGATTTGAATCATTGAATGTTTGTGAATTCTTAAATAATGAAACATTAAGTTATAAACCAAATACCGGACTTGTTTTTGACAATGTTGTAAACTTAATGAATTAACAATAATGTTATTTGTTTTTAAATCCCACTAACTACTTTTATGGTTTTCGGAGGTGCCGAGGTGCCGGAATGTAATCCCTCAGGAGTTCTTTTACGTGCCAGAAAATCCACCGACGCAAGGCTGACGTATTTGAGCACTGAACTAGGATCGAACCTGCCAAGATAGAGCCAGAAGGTCAGTGCCTCAATCGTCTAAGCCACTCAGCCCGGCACTTAATGAATTAAGCTTTTTCTACAAATTAGAGCAAACCGCAGTGTCCTACGCTAATTGATTATGGACATGCTCAGGTTTTTATAAAGACATGTGAAAAATGGAGCCATTTTAAATTTTAACTTAATACATATTAAAACACAAAGTTCTAGAACGAGTCTCTTAACAAGAAACTACGATAATTTAAACAGAACATTTACATATAATAAAAATCTTCCGGGCTGTTATGCTGTGGTCCACTCCTCTCGCTTCTACCAGACGTTTCGACTACTGCTGCGGTAGTCGAAACATCTGGGAGAAGCGAGAGGAGTGGACCACGGCATAACAGACCGGAAGATTTTTATTATATTGACACCGGCTGTGAAAGCCTTCATACTTTAAAGAACATTTACATTATGTTGTTGGGTGTTAAGTAATAAAATGTCACCCTTTTTAATCTTGAGGTTTTTTATTTAATGCACGCGTTTACGTTTTACTGTGAATTATTTCACGGGATGAAGACAAAAGATTTTTAGAGTTTCAACTCCTGTTAAGTCTGTTACAGAATACTGAGGCGATGATATCTTTCCATATTATATACATGTGTCAAGTCAAAGCTCGTTCGATAGTAGTCTTTGTATTCATCCTCTACTGGACAAGGCATGGATGGGACAGTTTATGAGACAGTAATTGAATTTATCCGACCAGTAACAGCTCCAATTTGTTGCCCAGTGTGATGAAATATATTACTTGAAACTGTAATATAATTCGTATTGCCAGGTAATTCCATTAATTTCCTGCCAGTTAAATCAAATATACACTGTACGTAGTTGTGACATTCGAAGAGGGACCGATGATTGGTGGTATTCTGTTATTATGACATGCTTCGTGAACAGGTGAACGACCGCACTGGGTTTCCTCGTATTACTTCACCGGCCAACATGGCTCTGTGTAAGAGACCGGTACACAACTTGTAGCAGGGGACTTTTACTTAAATTGAACATTTTCCTTATTAATTCTTTCCCCGATAGGTTTTTTCAGAGGTTTCCTGTAGACTAACCTTCATGTTGGTGTTAAGAGATGATGGCTGTCCAGTACTCCCTATTTAAAGAATAATCACCACCACTACTTCCTTACTTTTCATGACCTATTCTCCTAAAAAATAATCATGAGATTAGTGCTCCTAAATTCTGGGTTCACCGAGCTCGATAGCTGCAGTCGCTTAAGTGCGGCCAGTATCCAGTAATCGGGAGATAGTGGGTTCGAGCCCCACTGTCGGCAGCCCTGAAGATTTTTTCCGTGGTTTCCCATTTTCATACCAGGCAAATGCTGGGGCTGTACCTTAATTAAAGCCACGGCCACTTTCTTCCCATTCCTATGCATTTCCTATCCCATCGTCGCCCTAAGACATACCTGTGTCGGTGCGACGTATAGCAAAAAAAAAAAAAAAAATTCTGGGTTCAATTCCAGCTAAAATCTGTGGCATTTGGGGAAATTCAGATGTAAAAAATTCAGTGTCGTTAGCTTCCTGTACGTTAAAAATACCTTGTTGGACAAAGTTTTTGCACGCTGGCGTCTCTTAAGATCTATAATTATTAAAGGGTCTTAATAATAATAATAATAATAATAATAATAATAATAATAATAATAATAATAATAATAATAATAATAATAATAATAATAATAATCGAGTGGATTGGCTGCGCGTGTTGAAGCGCTACATCTATGGAGCCTAGCTCTGCATTAGGCAGGCGACGGAGTTCAAACCCCACTGTCCGCTGTCCTGAGAATGGTTTTCTGTAGTTTAAAATTTTCACTTCCAGGCAAATGTCGGGACAGTTCCTATTTATAGGCTCCATCCGATTCCTTCCATCTGCATACCCAGTCTCATTCACAATCATACATTTCATCTTCATTAGCTCCTTAACTGAAGTTGGCGTCAGGGAATGCATCTCACCGTAAAATATCATTTCATTTCATCCTCGACCCCATATCAAAAATCGGGACTGATGGTTGGACACGTACATATTATTATTATTATTATTATTATTATTATTATTATTATTATTATTATTATTATTATTATTATTATTATTATTGCTATTTGCTTTACGTCCCACCGATACAGATAGGTCTTATGGCGACGATGAGACATAAAAGGCCTAGGAATTGGAAGGAAGTGGCCGTGGCCTTAATTAAGGTACAGCCCCCGCATTTGCCTGGTGTAAAAATGGGAAACCACGGAAAACAATCTTCAGGGCTGCCGACAGTGGGGCTCGAACCTACTATCTCCCGATTACTGGATACTGGCCGCACTTAAGCGACTGCAGCTATCCAGCTCTGTATATTATTATTATTATTATTATTATTATTATTATTCAACAACAATTTGCTTTAAGTCGCACCGGCACAGATAGGTCTTATGCGATGATGGGAAAGGAAAGGGCTAGGAATTGGAAGGAAGCGGACGTAGCTTTAATTAGGCTACATATCCAGCAATTTCCAGGTCTGAAAATTGGAAACCACAGGAAACCACTTTCAGGACTGCAGACGGTGGAGTTCGAACCCACTTTCTGCCGAATACTGGATACTGGCCGCACTTAAGCGACTGCAGCCATCGAGCTCGATCTTAATATTTTTTCCTCATTTTGATAATCATCTTCACAAATTTTCTTATCGACATGGGCTAATGACCACGCAGTTTGTCACCTTCAAGACAATCACAACAAAAACCACCACCACCAGTTAATACGATTGAACTACATTCCCATCCTCGACCTTGATATGGACTGCTAGGGAGGAAAAGTGAGAATTCATGATTTGTTATCATAGTCGCTACGGTAAAACTACAGGAAATTTTATTCTGTATAGCTCTTGATATGTAGTATTTGTCGATAAGACCACTAATATCATACATAATTGAGACTTAAATTTTAGACTTTCCCCTAAACTACCATTTAACTCAGCGCGAGTAAAATATTGCGCCTTTTTTCCCGATTTTACATACCTACCGATTTTCATCAAATTTTGTTCAGGCATGTTCTCGTGATGCGCGTAAATACGACAGACAGACAGACAGACAGACAGACAGACAGACAGACATGACGGAAAATTATAAACCGAATTTTCTTCTACCGTGGACATGGCCTATACGGAAATACCATTATTTTTTTAATTCTGAGCAATGTACAGACAAAACTCTTAGATGATGATGATGATTATTATTATTATTATTATTATTATTATTATTATTATTATTATTATTATTATTATTATTATAATTATGGGACTTTTATCATTAGTTTTTCAGTATGTAAAAAGGATAAGTAAAGCAGTTTTTACCCAGCAAGTGGCTGCCCGGTTTGAGTCACGTATCTATCACCATGCATTCGGGAGATAGTGGGTTCGAACTCAGTATCGGCAGCCTTGAAGATAGTTTTCCGTGGTTTCCCATTTTGACACTAGGCAAATGCTGGGGCTGTACCTTAATTATGGAGACGGTCGTTTCTTCCCTACTCCTAGCCCTATTCAATCCCATCGTCGCCATAAGATGTATCTGTGTCGGTGCGACATAAAGCAAATTTGAAAGAAAATGTTACTTGATAATTGCCGTGCCTTTGTTCAGGAGTTTCTTGGTCATCTGCTTTGAACAAAGAACATGACAATTAAACTACATAACTTACAATAACTCATATCTAAAAGTTACTGTTAGATAAATTTTGTTATTTCCTTCTCAGTTTAAAAATATTCCTATAAGAAGAAGCCATACGCAATATAAAAGGCAGCACGATTTGAAAGTATTGTCATTTTACTCTGTGTATGTATTATATTGGTGTCATTTTTCTTGAAGTGAGATAATTTCAAGTACATTTACACATCTCCTATGAGATGGACAGCAACGCATGGACACTCGTAGCTGCGAAGTCTGGAGCTGTATAGGTGTTTCGATAAAGTCCCGTCTTTGGGACGAAGTTCTTTCGTATTCCAAGGAAATGTGGTTTACATCCCCGTGATTGCTGTTTTATTGAGATGAGTCTGGA
Source organism: Anabrus simplex (assembly GCF_040414725.1). NCBI lineage: Eukaryota > Metazoa > Arthropoda > Insecta > Orthoptera > Tettigoniidae > Anabrus > Anabrus simplex. Next base: position 580,786,633 of record NC_090265.1, on the reverse strand, counting down.
TTGATCCATAATGGAATATTCTCCATATGATTGTGGTTAAACAGTCAGACGTTCGCCTACTTGTCTCAGAACTGTGGGATCGAATTCCAACGCAGACAGTTGACATTTAAGACTATTCAAGTGCAAAAAATAACTACCTCTACTTACACGTTAAATAATTAATTGGACAACGCTTTATGAGGCTAAGATGGGCAATGAAATGACCAACGTGAACAAAATACGGAATAATGCCGTTCACCTGACTTTGAGAGAGCCAGCGATCGCAGAGTAATTTTACCTTGTGAGAAGATCTGAGTAATGTGTGGTGCGTCGGGTAGAGAACTTAACAGTAGAGGGTTTGCGATTATTAGGAATATTTCATTTAAAGGAAAGCAATCCTAAGCTGATCCTGATAGGGTCCAGAATAGAATAATGTTGCATCAATACAACTGTTCAAAACCGACCCTACTTATGTAGGATTGCGAGTTACGTGAACGAATCTTATCCATGAAATTTCATAATTTTTGTCCTAAATGGAGTACAGTATAACTATTGCTTTCACTCAAGGCAACAGTAACATTACCGGTAGACTAATAAATACTGTTATTACTGAACAAATATACGTACCTACGGCGACTATTTCGCTGTAGACACGACTCTCTTCAGTGGCATTCCGCTTCATCGTGCTGTCTTTTGTTTCCTTCTCGAGGTCCAGGACTTCATCATGATTCGCTTGGGAAGTTCAAACGGGAAAATGGAGGTGAAAAGTATGTCGTAAGTAACACAATGATTTTTTTAAAGAAAAATAGCATGATCCCTGGACCAATACTAATTGTATTAATTAATGAGTTATGGGCATAAGTCAACAACTCGTCCCACAAAGTAACCAAGCAAAGCAAAGCAAAGAAAAAAGAAGTTCGGAGAAGTTAAATGAGCAAAGAATTCACACACAAAAATGTTATATGAACAAAAGACATTCTAAAGCGCTGTGACGTAGTAGAATTCTTAGTCGTAATGTATGTTTCCCTAGTAACAATGGTATTTATTAATTTACCGCTAATTTTACTCTTGATTTGCGTAAAAGCAATTACTATCTTCCATTTAGGACTATAAACTATAATTAAATTTCATGTATTGATTCATTCACGTAACCGGATTGCCTAAGGTAATAGAAGAAGCCTGAGAAGATCGAGAGGAGAAAGGAGTCGAACGAGAAGACGACGACGAAGAAGAAAAAGAAGAATCAGAATCAGAAAATAAGAGGAATTACACATGGGAAACTATGAAATATGTGGTTGTATTATTCTCAAGTAAAATACCCGACCCGGCTGGGAATCGCATGTGCGAAGGCACGACGCTGACCATTCAACTCGGAGCCGGACACCATTATTATTGATTGTATATAATTTAGCTGGAGTTCTTTGGGTGTCACCCTTTTCAAAATCATCTGGATATAGAATTATGAAAGAAACTGTACAGTTTTGACGAATATGTGGTTTAGCACCGATTGCAAACCCTTTACGTCGACTTTCACTTGTTTATGGTCAGTTTCTGTTTATTTTCTTTTGTAAAAATTCCACGCGGTTCTAACCCCAGTAACCCCCCACCCACTTGGCATTATCATTGGCTTCTCACCAGTGCAGCCGAGGCTCGAAGCCTAGCCAAGTGAACTTGAGATAATTGAAGTGGAAAATCACGTCCCCGCATATTGGATACCGCGTCAAATTGAATGTGTTCTATCTCTGGAATTTCCTACTTCAACGTAGATGTTATAATGGTGCACTGATTAACATGCTCGTTGTATTATTGTAAAGTACGAGTAAGTAAAGAATATCGCAGGAAAGAGCCACACTGAGATCGATCACCTTCAAAATCGTGATCGAACCCCGAGTCTCTATACCAGTCTGTCACGTATCCATCTTAGTTTATTGTAGGCTGGTGAATGAAAGTAACATGGCGTTCATTTGTGAAACTCGCAAGATAATGACTATTATTTCAAGGAAAGTTACCTTAGCTGGTTCTTATATTTGAAAGAAAGCTGATAAGGATGAAACTCAGCATTTTCTTGTAGTGAATAAAATACAATCTAGTACTATATTTACGTTGTTTTACTGATCGATGCATTATTAGCGCTGGTACTGAAGTGTAATAATAATAATAATAATAATAATAATAATAATAATAATAATAATAATAATAATAATAATAATAATAATAATAATAATAATATGTGCACAATTTCATGATATTGAATCGTATACCCTTGAAACTGTTCGTAATGTATCTAATTTAAAGTTTTTTCTGTCTTTGCAGGTAAATTCTAGAAATTCCATGTTGTGAAATGTGAATTATTACTCTTCCCGTTGGGCACTAAATCAGGTAGGATACAAGAAATTGAAGTAATTATTATTATTTTTTTTAATGCGTGGTAAAATATAAAATGGTATTCTGAGGTGCTTCTTGTCTTTAGACGCGCTTCAAAATATTCTGCACCTCATTTGATCACTTCAGAACATCACCTACGAGTCTGTAATGTAGGACTTTGCGATTCTGTTGTAAAATATTTGAGTCCTTCACAATATCGATGGCAGATGCGTAGCCTCTTATACGTGCCACTATATTTCGGGGATTTCACATCACCGGTTAAAAATTAAAATCATTTTACACATCATCATCTTAACACTTCGTGCAAGTGTGGACGATGGGAGAAGAGACAAGGGCGGACGAGAGAACATGCTGAAATGATGGTGATGATGATGATGATGCTTGTTGTTTAAAGGGGCCTAATATCGAAGGTCATCGGTCCATGCTGAAATGAAAAAAACAGTGCTCTGAGCTAGTGCTTACAAGCTTGTGAGTATAGAATATTTTTTTTCATTGCTCGTGGTATTGTGATACTTCTCTAAGTCACAGGCTCCATAATTGTGAGGATTAGCCCAGGACCTGTCTTAAGTTAAATACACATTATCTTCCTGGAGTGATAGAGACAATAATAAAACTACTCTGTGGATGGATGCTCAAAATCTCGTGTCTTGGGTTCGTGTCACTGTCTGGGCTTTCCATTTCTGTTGTGGTGTGCGGTAGGCTTTGCTGATGGACAACGGCGATATAGATTATATTTTCAGTGGTAGTTGTTTGAAGAAGCAAAGCCTCTTACAGCATTAAATAAGAGTTTTACCACCTTATTGGTCTCGGACAGAAATGGGCGAACACTTACTCCTGATTATTCCGTTTTTATTTGCCTTGAAGCACTCCCTACGTGGAGCCCTTTGTCTGCGAAGCTGAAGAGGATAAACGTGTATGGATACGTGAGCTACTAGCAACCCACCTCGTAGGCAATACCTGCTAAACCCTAAACCTACCGGGTGAATTGGCCATGCGGTTAGGGGCGCGCGGCTATGAGCTTGCATCCGAAAGATAGTAGGTTCGAATCCCGCTCTCGGCAGCCCTGAAGATGGTTTTCCGTGGCTTCCCATTTTCACACCAGGCAAAACTTGGGGCTGTACCTTAATTAAAGCCACGGCCACTTCCTTCCAACTCCTAGGCCTTTCCAATCCCATCGTCACCATAAGACCTATTTGTGTCGGTGCGACGTAAAGCCACTAGCGAAAAAAACAACAACAACAACCTAAACCAGAGTTCCTCACTGGGCGCCCGTTGAGGCTAGCCCAGCCCGACCAGGCTAGGTTGAAGTAAATGCGGACGGCTTACGTATCAAGCATACGTCACATTGCGCAACATTCAAGTGAGAGAACGAACACACTTGGCAGGGGACTGGAGCAGTGATATTCGATTGCGACTACGAAGCTGTCCTCGCACAATTCAGCGAAATGTTGATTGAGGTACAGTATTAAAAGAAAAGACACTATAATTGCAAAAAAAAATAACCGACAGAACTTCCACTAAGAAAATTAAAATTCCTGTTATTAATTCAGCCAAACGTAATATATTTACATAATTCAACAATTTTAATACCTGATTTTGTACAGTATTGTAGTTTTACGTGACTTTCCTGTTCGCTGAGTTTCTGAAAATAGTATTTCAAAGTTATCAGGCGTCCAATTAGTTTGATTACGAGTGAAGACACAGATATTTACTATCGAAGATTAAAGAACAACGATAATGCAAATGCATGTGCCTAAGTGATGTTATTCCAGGTAAGCATTATATGATCGTTGGTGAGTTTAGACAATTTAAACTCAAGCAACCGCAATCCACAGCTTATCCGACTTAACTCAGTATTATTTCGTATATTAGATATGTTTCCAAAGTACCTCTTACAATATAATAGTGAACATTTTAATTCTTTGCGTACAATACATTGTAGGACCAGGAATTTCATTTTGTGACCTGGATCAAGGTGCAACTGGACTAGAGAACCCGTCTTGGAGGAGACGGGATTACAGACGGGTGCCACATACGAAATATACTCACTGTTTAAATATGATTGTTTTGTTTGTTATTTGATTTCTGTGAACCTAGTTGTTGTTTATCTACCCCGCAGTCCCGTTTCTTGATGCGATATTGGGAATGAAGATGAGTTTATATGGCATGATCCCTTCTTGACACCAAGCCCCTTTGAAAAGCTAATTAGTATGAAGTGAATGAGATGGTGAATGAAGGAGGTGGAAGAATTTTGCAGTAGCCTATGAATAGGAACTGTCCCGGCATTTGTCTGGAGGTGAAAATGGGAAACCACCGAAAATTATTCTGTGGACAGCCGCTGTTGTGGTTTGAAGCCACGCGACTCTCGAATGCAGAAATTCCTCTCGGTTGGAACTAGTATATAATGTAAAAGAAAATAAAACAACCAGTCATAATAAAATTGAATGAAAATCATGACCAAGCCTGTTGTTGCTGTGTGCTGTTGAAATTAAAATCCAGTACATGTTGAAACTGTAAATGAGTGTAAATAATTTTGTGCAAATAGTACCGTATTGTAAAATATATGATGTGGGATTGTACTTACCGGTTTTCTGTGTAAGACACCTTGCAAAAATCTTTCAAGAGGTTGTCCCGATTTTGTAATTTTCCAATGATAACCATATTAGATTTACGTTTTTGAAGACGACGAGGTGCCGAAATGATTGTCCTGCAGGAGATCTGTTACGCGCCGGTAAATCTGCTGGCACGAAGTTGGATTTTTTTAACATCCTCAAGTGACGTTGGACTAAACCGGTATCGAACCCAAAAAGCCACTTTTCACTGTAGTCAGATGATCACTCTTTCAACCCGTACTGTTCAACACAATAGTACCATCGAGACAACTAATGGAAACAACTAGAGGAAATTTTGAACAAAAATTAGCATCATTGGAATACGTAGTGAATATAATAATTGAGTGTAACTTAAAATCTCTTCAGTCTGTCGAACACACAAGTGAAATGTAAATATTATACAACAACACACCTGTAAAAACCACATTAAACAAGGGATTAAAGTGCACGCTATTAAACAAACAATGACGTTTAATTCTTAAAAGATCATCAGATTGTATCAAGTCACACCCAGGTATTTGGAAATAAGATTTATGTTTATCTCTGTTTAATACTTAGGGACTTGAGTTCTGGAAGTTACCTTAATGATGTGATGCTTTGTCTCCACTCCATTATTTGAGTGTGACTGTATAGAATCAGATGATGGTCTTTTAAGAACAAAGCATGTGCATTTTTATCCCTCTTTTAATAATGTGCATTTTTACAGGTATGTTGTAGTGTAATATTTAACTTGTGTGTTCGACAGACTGAAAAGTTACATTTGACGGAGTCGACACTAGAATGTATAGCTTCCTTTTTAACAAATATAATAATTGAGCACCCCTCTGTCCGACTCATTGGATGAATTGTCAGCGGTGAGGCCTTCGGTTTAGAGGGTCCCGGGTTCGATTTCCTGCCGGGTCTGGGATTTTAATCGTCTCTGATTAATTCTTCTGGTTCGGGGACTGGGTGTTTGTGTTTGTCCCAACACTTTCCTCTTCATATTCACACAACACACAGAAACACGCAATAGTGATTACATCCCTCCATATAGGGTTGGCGTCAGGAAGGGCATCCGGCCGTAAAACAGGGCCAACTCCACATGTGCTACACCGTTCGCACTCGTGACCCCACAGGTGTGGGAAAAGCGGTAAAAAAGAAGAAGAAGACGAAAAGAATAATTGAACACCCCTCTGTAGTTCGGTTGTATCTTCGCTACCTCTCCAGGGAAACAGACGGATTGGCACCTTGCATATAGGCTATGGACATTTCCTTGCTAGTCTAGCACCTTGTTACTTACATAATATAGATACATAGTGCACACACCGCAGTAACACAAGCTATCATAGACAAATTACGCGCACTATCTGTGCTGGACTGTTGACTACTAGGATACATTCAAACCCCTGCACAAAGAAATGGCAGCAACAAAATTTGTTTTCACACCTCAAGGAAAGGCGGTGTCTGGTGGAGAAAATGAATTATCTTCAAAATGCGACGCATGAATGACTCCTTAATTCAATTAGGTCTGGAAAGAACAAGAGGTGGATAGGAGAGGTTGGACAGAAACATAGATTGCTAGGATACATGTTAAGGGACATCAGATTTGTTTGGGGTTCTGCAGTCGACAAACACAGCGTGGCAGAGGAGAGGCAACAATGGAGTAAGTAAAAGAAAAGAGGGGCATAATTCACTATTATAACGTTGGATAAATAATTTTTAACTTGGCTCTTATCCTCTTGGAATAGTCAGCCAGCTCTCCTGCTGTGAGGCTCTGAAAAGTCTGCTTCCCTTTCAGGGTGCGCATATCGATGAGGCAGCTTCCTTGCAGTCCACCAGTGTGGTATTAGTTCCTGTTTCCTGATCTAGCATCCGTCAAAATGACCTTTCAAGGACTGAGGTCCAATCCTCTTGTTTCGGATTTCGGTGAAGGAATTTTCTTGAACCAAAGAAAATCGACGTTGTTGCTTTTTCCTTCCCATACTTCGAACGATTAAGGAACCATACAATAACATAGACAACACAGAATTAAGAAGCTTCCTCTGACAGTATGAGTATCTACATGCCCCACTGGTCGGTAGTTAAACTACTTGCTTAACTGAAAATTCTCTAACCATTTCTTCATTTACATTTAGTTGTTTCTATCACTGATGGACTATGAATTATATGAATTATGATTTTATACTGATTATCTGATTCTAAAGGCAGACTTGTACTGTCATTTCTTAGAACTGGAAGAAAAATGTATATCGTACAAAAACTGGCATTTCCATTGAAGAAGAGGTAAATAGGTTAAGTATCAGGTGCGAAATTCGAAGTTATTGCTGGTGTACTTTTCAAGGCCTTCTCTGCTAGATAGGGAGTGTAATGGAAGAAATGCTCATAAGTCGCCTCTGAGGTGTAATGAATTAGCTTCCACCTCCGAAGACCCTGTTTCGATTCCCGGCTTGCCACAAAATTTGAAAAGTGGTACGAGGGCTGGAACGGGGTCCACTCAGCCTCTGGAGATCAACTGAGTAGAGGTGGGTTTGATTCCCACCTCAGCCATTCTCGAAGTGGTTTTCCATGGTTTCCCATTACTCCTCCAGGCAAATGCCGGGATGGTACCTAACTTAAGGCCACGGCCGCTTCCTTCCCTCTTTCTTGTCTTTCCCTTCCAATCTATTATAAGTGCAGTAAAGTAAACGCAATTAGTACGCGAATTATGTTATCCTTGTATCGTTCTGTTTTCTCATCGACGTAGCTATATGACTCCTGATATGGTGTTCATAAGGTGGAGGAAACGAATGTTAGAAAAAATGGATTTCAACTGTCGTAGGAAGAGAAATGTGTAAGTTATGAATGACCATGTTGCATGAAGCTCTTTATGTGAATCGGTTGATAAGCTAATATGTGGTCAGCTGCGACGAACAGGTTACCTAGGAGTCTAAAGGACTCTGATGTACTTGACAAAAATATAAGCAGAGGGAACACCAGGACAATATTTTTGTGTGTAGACTCAGAGAAAGCAGGTTTTGTTGGTGAAGGTAGTGGTTGTTTCAAGGAGTATACAAAGTGACTATCAACCCAGAAGCAGGATTAAGGAAAGAATCGGCTTATTCATAAAGATATGTAAAGAGAACGCTGGGACGAGTGGCTACGCGGTTTGGGTCACTTGACTGTCAGCTTGTATTCCGGAGATAAGGGGTTCTAACCCCGCTGTTGGCAGCCCTGAACATGGTTCCTCGCGGTTTCATATGGAATAAATGCCAGGGCTGTACCTTAATTAAAGCTATGGTCGTTTCCTTCCCAATCCTAGCACTTCCCTACGCCGTCGTCGCCATAAGACCTATCTGTGTAAAAAAAGAGCACTGGAAGATGCAAGGTTCTATTATGACAATAATTAATTATGATTATCAACAGCTTTACGTCGCACCGACACAGATAGGTCTTATGACGACGATGGGATAGGAAAGGCCTAGGAGTTAGAAGGAAGCGACCGTGGCCTTAATTAAGGTACAGCCCCAGCATTTGCCTGGTGTGAAAATCCCGATAGTGGGATTCGAACCTACTATCTCCCGGATGCAAGCTCACAGCCGCGCGCCTCTACACGCACGGCCAACTCGCCCGGTACTAAGAGTTTTAATGGATGGTGGGGTATTTGACTTATGCCCTGAAAGGTGATTCATCAACGTGCTGGTAAATCTTCTGACTCATGCTTTTCGCATTTAAATATATTTAAATGATAATTGGGTGTGCTACGAATCGACTCTGCAACTTTGAGACAGGAGACAAACGTCTTTCTAAACTACGAAATTGTAAGTTCACGGTCACCTGTCATAACACAGATTTACTCACTAATCTACTGTTGGTTGGTTCTACTTCTTTAGCAGAAGTTATGAGATAGATTCCACGTTCGCATTCGAATACTCTGGCCGGTCTGAGTGGCTCAGACTGTTGAGGCGCTGGCCTTCTGACCCCAAATTGGCAGGATCGATCCTGGTTCAGTCCGGTAGTATTTGAAGATGCTCATATAAGTCAGACTCGTGTCGGTAGACTTACTGGCACGTAAGAACTCCTGCGCGACTAAATTCTGGCGCCTCTTTATCTCCAGAAACCTTATAAAAGTAGTTACTGGAAAGTAAAGCCATTACTATTATTATTATTATTATTATTATTATTATTATTATTATTATTATTAAATATTATTGTTATAATTATTATTATTTTAAAAATCTTAAATTGTCTTATATTCTACTGTATGCTTATAATTTACATTTGAAACAAACTATTCATGTTCGAGATGTGAACGCTTGAAACGTTATTGGGAGTCGAATCCAAGATGTTAACTTCTTCCCCAGACTTATGATCCCAGACAGCTATAGCGGTTGAAGACTGCTGTGCTCAAACCACCTGCAATAAAAGAAGGTTTAAAAACTTCTTCCGTCTGCTTCTATTACCCATTCTACACAACTTTAATGTCGTTTATATTGGTTGATAACATGACGACAATAAGGGCATTGCGGAATAGTCACATGATGAAACACGACTATAATATATGCTGACGTGTTCAACTGCTGGTTATATAACGTTACTCAGTTTACGTACTCTCCTGCAAAACATTCTTCCAAGAGGGATCACATTTCACACCTTACTACTGAAATAATTACGATACAAAGTGATTGAAGTAGTGTTCTGTATTCCTTGTGTAATTCAAACTGAAATGCATCTGTGTTTTTAAAATCTATCTGAAATTACTAGTTACCACAAGGATTCAAGGATACTGCAACAATTTTATAAGTTATAGTCTACACCGGATCTGAGCAAAGGGAATGAAAAGTAAATATCAAAACTGAGACGGTAATACTAATAATGTTGTTTGTTTTCACGCCCAAGAACTAATTTTACGGTTTTCGCAGACGCCTAATGCCGGAATTTGGTCCCGTAGGAGTTCTTTCACGTGCCAGTAAATCTACTGACAAGAGGCTGACGTATTTGAGTTCCTTCAAATACCACCAGAATGAGCCACGATCGATCCTGAGAAGTTGGAGTCAGAAGGCTAACGCCTCAATCGTCTGAGCCACTCACCCCAGCCCAAAATGTAGAGAATTATAATTTGCAATGCATTGAGTGCGTTAATATGAGGACGAATATATCGGGGGCGATCAAAATGTTTCTGTTCGATGGCCGTACAGTCCTGAATCGGGATGTAAATCAGGCAAAATCGCCGTGAGCATGGAGGCGCTCATCCCACCGACACACCACGTTAAATATCCCCGTGTGGTAAAACAGTGTCCTATTGCGTGAAGAAATCCCTAACTACCTGGTGTACATACTCGTCCGAAAGGAAGCCTCGACCCTTTTTGAGGGGACCGAAGGAGTTATAATCGCATGGGGAGAGATCAGGACTATAGGGCGCCTCATCCACCGCCCGCTTGTTGTTGTTCGATTCCCAACCGGGATGGAGATTTTAGCCTTACATGGTTAATTCGCCTGGCTCGCTGGCTGGAATGTTTTTACTGTACCCAACATCCCTGCAAGTCACACAGCACACCCAACACTACAGTAACACGCAGTTTCCCATACGCAGCAGATACCGCCCCCCTCGTCGTCGGGGGGTCTGCCTTACAAGAGCTGCACCAGGCTAGCAACACACACACCAAATTATCTTTCTCTTACAAACAGATACTAGAATATATCTTCATTACATTGAATTATGAAGAGCTTAAAATCCAAGTTGAGTGAACGGTTTTAGTACAGTGGGACTTCGATATCTCGAATCACCTCGGGAGCTAAATTTTATTTCGATTTATCGAAATTTCGAGATATAGAGGATATTGTTCTTGAGCATGTATAGCACATAATCGAATAGTATCTATCTACGGGCTTATACTGAATATATTACTCTTAAGAGTACTTAAAAATATAAAAACAAACTCTATTTTACGGCATCACTTTAATTATAACCCTTATTATAGTAATATTTTAGAACACAGGAACAGAGATCGATAGCTGCAGTCGCTTAAGTGCGGCCAGTATCCAGTATTCGGAAGATAGTAGGTTCGAACCCCACTGTTGGCAGCCCTGAAGATGGTTTTCCGTGGTTTCCCATTTTCACACCAGGCAAATGCTCGGGCTACATTAATTACGGCCACGGCCGCTTCCTTCCCACTCCTAGCCCTTCCCTGTCCCATCGTCGCCATAAGACCTATCTGTGTCGGTGTGACGTAAAGCAACTAACAAAAGAAAACAGGATGCAGTAGATACAGCAGTGAAACAAGAAACACACCTCCGTTAACACCTTTGGAAAAGAATCCGGTAGTCTCTCCTGTTTGTTACGGTTAACCTTTCTTCCCTTCACTTTGAAACTTCTCGTCAATACCACCCAGCCGAGATTCGTAATAATAATGTTGTTTGTTTTCACGCCCCAGAACTAATTTTACGGTTTTCGCAGACGCCTAATGCCGGAATTTGGTCTCGTAGGAGTTCTTTCACGTGCCAGTAAATCTACTGACAAGAGGCTGACGTATTTGAGTACCTTCAAATACCACCAGAATGAGCCACGATCGATCCTGACTTCGGCCATTGCTTTCGTACGTGAACGGTAATGAATTCACACCCGAGAAACAGCGACGCTTCGCCGATTTTTGATCACTAGAAGTTTCAGTTTTTCATTTCCCGTCACATTAGCTCCCAGCATCACTGAAACCCTTTCTTTACTTGCTGATTGTTCCTCACAAGCCACAAATGCCGTATCGCACAGTTAATGTTGCACAAAATTCGAGTTACACAGTATTTTTTCCTTCAAGGGAGGAAATGTTTGCTTCGAGAAATCGAGAAATTCGTGTAACCGAATTTCGAGTAATAGAAAAATAAATTCACGGGAAGAATAAGATAAATGACCGGGAAATTTAAGTTACTTCGAAATACTGAAAAACCGAGCTCGATAGCTGCAGTCGCTTAAGTGCGGCCAGTATCCAGTATTCGGGAGATAATAGGTTCGAATCCCACTGTCGGTAGCCCAGACAATAGTTTTCCGTGGTTTCCCATTTTCACACCAGGCAAATGCTGGGGCTGTACCTTAATTAAGACCAAGGCCGCTTCCTTCCCACTCCTAGCCCTTCCCTGTCCCATCGCCTATCTGTGTCGGTGCGACGTAAAGCAAGTAGCAAAAAACAAAAAAAACAAAAAATACTGAAAATTCGAGTAATGCTGGTTCGAGATTTCGAGTTTCGACTGTATGTTATAATACATGTTTTCAAAGTTTCGAATATATGTCGCTCCCTTCGTCCCGTTTCCTGATACGGGTGGCATGTTTTTACGGTCGAATACCCTTCCTCACGTCAACCTCAGTTGGGAGGAGCAAATGAAGATGTAATGTGGCCTATGAATAGCAACTTTCCCGGCATTTGTCTGGAAGTGAAATGGAAAATCGGCGGAAAATCATCCTCAGATCATTCGAGGGTGGGGTTCAAACCCACTCGTTCCCGAATGCAGAGCTTGGCTCCGCGGCTGCAGTGCGTTAACTTGCGCGGCCTCTCCACTCGGATTTAAACGTTTCGAATGTATGTTGTATGTTGGGTATTCAGCCCGAAGGCTGGTTTGATCCTCTTCAGCTCTGCCAACAGCTGTCATAAATAGCCTAGGAGTTACTGAAGAGGCGTACTAGGGAAATGAGGAGTGAGGTAGTTTCCCGTTGCTTTCCTCACTGAGCCAGCCGTTGCTATTACATATCAGTCTGCCAAGCCCACTGAAATGCATGCACCAACCGACGCTATGAGCGATATTTTCACACCATTCATAGCAGGGACTGGCTGCATAAGGAATGGTATTACTAGCATCACTCATACCTCAGTCACTTTCATATTGTCAAAGCCAAGGATGAGACTGAGACAGGTCAATGAAAGTAACAAATTTGATATAGCCCATACCAGAAGACATAGTGCACTGTAAACACTACATCTCGCCAGCAAAGGCATATATTACGTTATTGTTACTATCAAGACGACTAATGTACCCCTGCTTAATCTATAGAGATCGCTCCAGCCAGCTAAAATCAAATATAAAGCACAACATTTGCGTTCAATTTATAGTGCCTCTTTTTAAGGCCTTAAAAGTCTTTGTAATGCAGGTTCGGAAGTGCGTTCGCACTTTTTCTCTCTCTCTGAGATGATGATGATGATGGTGATGATTATTGTTTTAAGGGAAGATACAAGTAGAGTTATATTATGTATCTTTTGAAGGGTGTAGACCTGAAGACACACGGAAGTGCGCTTTACAGCTACCTTACTGTTACCACGGCCGGCTGATGTGTAGCGGAACTGCTTGGGTTTCTCCGACTTTTATCCAGAGTTCGGAGGAAATGCTCTTCCGTGTGTTGTAAGTAAGGGACGTATTCTAAGATCTACAACTTTATAAACTCTATTTTAGGACTTTTAGATGTTTATAATAATGATAATCTACACCTTGTCTCCAGTCATTCGACCGAGTCAGGAATGAAATTAATAAAGCCCCATCTAGTGGTGGGGATTTGTGTTGTTGGGCCTGCCGAGGCCTGTCGCACTCCGCTGGAGTAATGATTAATGCCTGAAATATGAAATGAAATGATACTGGAAAGTTTTTATGGATTGAAAGTTGACAGGGAAATCCGGAGTATTCGGAAAAAGACCTGTCCCGTCTCCGCTTTTCCCAGCACAAATCTCACGTGGAGTGACCGGGATCTGAACCGCGGAAACCAGCGGTGAGAGGCCGGCATGCTGTCCCCTGAGCCATGTGGAAGCTTTGGGTGTTATAATAAAATACTATTTGATTTAATATCTCATTTTAGGAGCAATTAGTGTACAAAAAGTATTCATTTCTAGTAGGCTTACTTTACCATTAATACTTACGTCGCCGCGCTGAGTGGCTCAGACGGTTGAGGCACTGGCCTTCTGACCGCAATATGGCAGGTTCGACCCTGGGTCAATCCGGTGGTATTTGAAGGTGCTCAAATACGTCAGCCTCGTGTCGGTAGATTTACTGGCACGTAAAAGATCTCCTGTGGAACTAAATTGCGGCACCTCGGCGTCTCCCAAAACCGTAAAGGTAGTTAGTGGGACGTAAAGCCAATAACATTGAATACTTACGTCACATTCACCCTTCTTTCTTTAGCTATAGCAAAATATTTCTATTATAGCCAGTGCAATTTTACTTCTCAATTACCGTTGCATTTCTCAGGAATGTCTTTATCCTATTTAATGTAAAGAAACACCTTTCTCTTTACACAGTAGTATTGGTATGCTTATAGTATTATTTTCAACAATAGCACACTCGGAAATACAAGATAGTGGACTGTGTAGCTTTCTTTTATACAGAAAACTACCTGGTGCTATTCTCGGTCACAGTTTGCTTGTGACCGAGGCTTTCTCATTATAGCAGGCCTCTTCTCCAAGAAGCATAGCATACGGCAACGTGTGGAGACTACGTACTTTAAACGTCTGTTCTGCGGTCACATGGGGATTGTGACCGGGAGATGATGTATACGATTTTACCCTCAATCCTGAGACCAGATTTCGCCGTCTAGAAGTACTAGTCACTTTCCTTATGAGCTTAAAACCTGTGTCCTGCATGTAATGTACTGAGAAGTAAGAACTAAGATATTAACGATTATTGGGAAGGCAAGTGACCCTGTGAGCTTATGGGCTGGCCGCTGGATTTGACAAGGTATAGAGAGAGATGTTTGCTGCGATAAATGGATTGCAGAGGTCAAGGTTGAATGCATCCGGTGAAGAGAGAGACTGGTCACTAAGAGCAGTTGGTAGGCATATGTACGAACGGCCGTCGCATTGCATTCTGGTTATCCTTGTACTGTTGAAATTTCTGTTGGTGGCTTTCTGACACCTTGTGCTGCGTGAAGTCAAAAACAAAATTCACCTTGATTGCGTCGCCTTTGCAGATGAATTGGCTCCTCTCCAACAACAAACAAGAAGCACTCCAGTCCGTAGAAAAACTTCATGAAATGGCAGCAAGAACAGGTCTGCAAATTTCTTATGCAAAGACGAAGTACATGGAAGGTGCAAAATCAATATTTAAAAACCATTCTCTAATCTCTAGATATGGGAAAATATCCCAAGTAGATGAATTCAAATACGTAGGCGAAGTTATACATCAAAACGGGATAAATCAGCAAGCAAACGAAGGAATTACAAAATTGCAAAAAGCATACAAAATTGTCTGGAGCAGATACAACAAAAAATCGACAAACCAAAACGCACAATTACGACACTAAAACACAGTTGTCAAACCAGAAGCCCTTTATGCATCAGAAACTCTGATAATTTGTGGCAGATCACAAATTAAAACATCGAAAAACAAGAGAGGAAAATTCTCAGGAACATTTTAGGACCTAAATGAGAAAAAATGGTGTTTGGAAGGAAGGGAAATCACAGGAAATCTAACAAGTAACAGAAAAAATCACAGACACCAGGAAAAAGTTTAAAATTCTATTGTCATCTGATCTGGATGGATAACAATAGGCTAACAAAGAAAATACTAAATCTCGCACTATCTTTAAAATATCACTACAACTGGCTTGCAGAAATAAACAAAGATCTTCAGGAAATTAGTATAAGTGAAGAAATCTTGCAAGACAGAAAAAAATTGGAAATCTCATTAACAAACACAAATTTGCTGATCAACCTAAAAGACAAGCTACAGGATAAACTGAAGAACGCATAGAGCACAGCGAAAGGATGAAGAGATCTTGGGAAGACAAGTTCACACGCACACGTTAGTTGGGCATAACGATTCAAAAAAGAAATATAATCTGTTTTTACCTAAGGAATGAATTTGTAGTGTTTCCTGTTATTACCCATCCAGAGAAACGCGGTATTTTATAACTGACAATCCCTATTCACTAAAATATAGCTAACGTTTTCGTATGTGATAAATGGGTTAATGCAAAACGAACATGCAGATGATGAAAACAACAATGAAAATCTAAAATGAGGAAAATAATGAAATACGTTTTATCTATTAATACGGAACGATCTTACTGTATAATTTTATTCGAGTCAGGTAACGTTAAAAAAACTTTCCTCAAAGAGCATGATATGAAATTTCAGTAATCACGCAAGGAGAGATCAAGTATATCCTCAATATTTCATCAACACACCACATTTTATTACATACAAGTTGCTTTACGACTCTCCGACACAGATACGTCTTATGGCGACGATGGGACAGGAAAGGGCTAGGGCTGGGAAGGAAGTAGCCGTGGCCTTAACTAAGGTACAGCCCCAGCAATTGCCTGGTTTGAAAATGGGAAACCACGGAAAACCATCTTCAGGGCTGCCGACAGTGGGGTTCGACACATTTTATTTCTGTATACTCTGAATCCTTCTAACGAAAAAAACTCCAAGTATAGAATTTATTTTTATTTTCTGCATGCGAAATAATACATTTAATTAATTAAGTTGTGTTTTCACCAAGAGGAGAAGGAAGTCCTCTCAGTTTTAATCACTGTGTTGATGAGGTGACAATAACTCGTGGCGATCACTCTAAGTACTTAACGTAAGAGAAGTTTTTCATTGGGGTATGCACATAAATGGGTTACAGATCTCTGCACATGGTTATGAGGAAATTGAAGGGTTGTAGTAAGGATGTAAAGGAGATGTCGTATAAGTCAATTGTAGGATTCCGAATGGAATATGGCTCACCAGGATTTTTTTGGAGAACTGGAAAAGGTCCGAAGGAAAACAGCACCATTCGTTCTGGGCGATTTCTGATAAAATAAAAAAGTAGTAGCACCCTCGGTTGACCTTCCGTCAGTCAGTCTGTCTCATCATTGGTCTGGCTGTACCTTTCCATGTTCTTAACACTAGGCTTTTGGTAATCTCTACGATGCGTGACTCTGTATGCAACTGAGATGGACATACCTTTCTCGTGCAGCACGTCTGGCCAACGTTCGCAAAAGATGGACATTGTACAATGGCCTCATTGGAGACCACGATACTTAAAATTAAGGGGACATTGAGAGACAGAGAGACCGAGCTCGATAGCTGCAGTCGCTTAAGTGTGGCCAGTATACAGTATTCAGGAGAGAGTGGGTTTGAACCCCACTGTCGGCAGCCCTGTAGGTGGTTTTCCGTAGTTTCCCATTTTCACACCAGACTGTACCTTAAGTCCACGGCTGCTTCCTTCCTACTCCCAGCACGAATTTCACCTGAAACAGAGATATTGGGGAAAAAATCTTATCCATAGTGGATTATACACATTTATGCTGAAAATGCTGCGTTTGTGTGCAACCCGATTCACTGAAACCTCTCTCTGAGACTGCTGAGGAAATGGACACACTGGGCAAAGCAGCTATTTCTGTTCAGTTGTGACATTCTGGCAGCATTACTTATGAAGTGAAATGACTCGGAGCGTCCTTCTTCGCGCTTCGTTAGAGGCAGTCTGTCAACAATGCTACGTTAGATCGTATTAGTGAGCTCTTTGTAGACTGATAAACGTTGTAATAATTCATTCTTTCTTCTTAGAGGTAGGGGTAGATACATAGAAAGATGATACATTTCCAAAGGCTTTTTTTTGCATTTCTTAAGTCTGCCGCTAATTGATCGTATCGTTTGTGTGGTCCTTCTTGCAGAAAGACAGGACATCCTTCATGTTGAATTTTACTCCTGAAAGAAAATCTGTAACGATTGTGAATAACCGGGTAGCATACGCCTGCTGCAGAAATGTACGCATGATTCCCTCCTACAGTACAATGCATGTAATGTTCATTTTCCTGTACACATAGCAGTATGAACACAAGGACAATTGTTCTGATAGACTGCATATCCATACGTGGCTGAGAGGCATGACCAGTCTTAAGGAAAATAATGGTTAGAAGGTACATTGTCACTTACCCAGTTTTTTACAATCGTTACAGAAATGTGAATAGAAATACAATAATGGCACGTACTTTAAATGAAAGAATCAACCACGTAACAACTTAAGCTTTCACGGCCGGAGTCTCGATGAATATAAAAGGAATTATATTCCGGGTTTGTAGGCCATGGTCAAATTGGGTTTGTTGAGGAAGAGCATTTGAAGAAAGATTATAATAATAATAATAATAATAATAATAATAATAATAATAATAATAATAATAATAATAATAATAGTAATACCATTGGCTTTACGTCCCACTAACTACCTTTACGGTTTTAGGAGACGCCGAGGTGACGGAATTTAGTCCCGCAGGAGTTCTTTTACGTGCTAGTAAATCTACCAACACGGGCTGACGTATTTGAGTACCTTCAAATACCACCGAACTTAGCCAGGATCGAACCTGCCAAGTTGGGATCAGAAGGCCAGCGCTTCAACCATCTGAACCACTCAGCCCGGTATTTGAAGTAAGAACCAGCCGAACAGTTTGACTTTTTCAAATCACTTAGATTTTACTTTTTTATAGGCCTACACTTTAAACATATTTGGAATATTGCGGTAGTCTCATTGTAAGTGGCAGAGAGCACTGCAAACACACAAGTAATTCAGTTACCGGCGGAGTTGGCCGTGCGGTTTGGAGGGCGCAGCTGTGAGCTCGCAACCGGGAGATAGTGGGTTCGAACCCCACTGTCGTCAGGCCTGAAGATGATTTTCCATGGTTTCCCATTTTCACTCCAGACAAATGCTGGGGCTTCCTTCCCATTCCTAGACCTTTCCTCTCCGATCGTCGCCATAAGACCTATCTGTGTCGGTGCGACCTAAAGCAAGTAGCAAAAATAAATAAATAAATAAATAAATAAATAAATAAATAAATAAATAAATAAATAAATAAATAAATAAATAAATAAATAAGTGCTGAATGTCAAAGTATTGAGAAGCGCAAACATTGATTCAGACCACTATCTTTCTTTGATCAAAACAAATTTCATCCCTCTTAAAAGCAGCAGGGAAAACCACTGCATCAAGTCACGAATTCCAAGGTTCAATCCAGCCAGGCTGAAAGATAACAATAACTTCACAGAGACCCTGGCTAAAAACAAAGACAAAAAAGATTGGCCCCAACTACAGAAGGCACTAATAGATGCAGCGACAACCACCATCCCGGCAGTCAGAAAGAACAAACATCCATGGTGGACAACTACTTGTGACAAAGCAATAGAAGAGAGAAAGCAAGCATGGCTAAAATGGAACCGTAACAAAAGTCTGGAAAACCATAAAAACTTCTTAGAAGTTAGGAAAACTGCAACTAAAATTATCAGGAACACCAAGAGGCAGTACAATAAAAATATCATTGAACAAGCAGAGAGGGATTTTGAAAGAAACAACACTAGAGACTTCTACCAAACTTTTAAATCTCAAATAACACCCTACTCAGCCCCTACACTTCACCTTCGGGGAGCTGACGGAAATCTGAAAATGAACAATGAAGAGTGCACCACAGTTCTAGCAGAGTATTTCAACAACCTTCTAAATTCAAGGGAACCCAAGGAGAAACTGCATTTCGAACCTCAGAATGTTACTAAGTCGGACTCTCTCCCACCAACAAAGGGGGAGATCAAGAAAGCCATTTCAGAATTGAAATGTAACAAAGCAGCGGGCGAGGATGGAATCATAGCAGAGCTCTGGAAATACGCTGATGAGGAGTCAATCCAAAGTATCCATGAAATCATATCAAACATCTGGGTGACAGAAGCGTTACCTAGCGACTGGACTTCAGCTATCATCCACCCGTTACACAAAAAAGGCGACAAATCAGATCTCAACAACTACAGAGGGATTTCCCTTGTATCAGTGACGTATAAGATACTCTCCAAAGTATTACTCACAAGAGTAGAGGCTCAACTAGACTCCTGCATCGGAGAGTACCAGGCTGGGTTTCGCAAGTCAAGGTCATGCGCCGAACAAATCCTGAACCTCAAAACCATCATCACTTACAAAAACCTAAGCGCCTCACCTTACGTGGCAACATTTGTTGACTTTCAGAAGGCCTACGATTCAGTAGATAGAGAGTCACTCTTCCAGGCACTCGCTGAACTGGGACTAGATAAGAAAACCTTGAATCTAGTGAAAGCAACTCTTACCAACACTACTGCCAGAATCAAATTCAGAGGGGAACTGTCCCAGAGATTTGAGATCAAAACAGGTGTTAGACAAGGGGATGGCCTATCTCCAATCCTCTTTATTTGCCTACTTGAAAAAGTCATTCGTGAGTGGACGAAAATGCTACAGGATGACTCTGGATTGAGAATTGGCTACAAGAAAGACAAGTTAACAGTTAACTGTTTAGCCTTCGCAGACGACCTTACACTCCTGGCATCCAGTGTGGAGGAAGCTATCCATCAACTATCCTCTCTCGACCACATAGCAGCTAAAGTAGGGCTGAAGATCGCCATCAACAAAACACAGTTTATCACCAACATCAAAGATGCACCCAAATCAATCCCACTGGGGGACAAAACAATACAAAGGACTAACTCCTTCAAATACCTAGGAGAATGGATAACCCCAAACATGAATGAAGATCAGGCCATGAACAGCAGATGCATCAAATTGGAAAATGCCTACCACCTATGTAAGAGTATGTACAAATCCAAATCCCTCTCCCTTAACCTCAAAATCAGGCATTACACTACTGTAGTGAGACCGTCAGTACTATATGCCTCAGAATGCCTAAACATGGTAAGAAAAGGGCAACTTAGAAAACTGGAGCTGAAGGAAAGGAAGATCCTGAGAAAAATCATGGGCCCCATTAAAGAAGAAGGCAAGTACAGAATCAGGCACAACAACGAACTGTACCAACAATTGGAGAGCATTACAACATCTATGAGGAAGAGGAGATTGAACTTCTACGGTCATGTCATGAGAATGGACAATCAGAGGCTCACCTCCAGAATCTTTCACACCATCTCTAGAGGGAAAGCGACTAATGCCAAGTGGGCAAGACTCGTCAGAAAAGACCTTCAAGAATTGGACATTGCTCCCAGTGAAATTTATGACAGGAATAGGTACAGAACGTTGATCAGAACATCAAACTCTCTCCAGTCACTAACAGAAAAAACAGTACGTCCGGGAGGAGGTGTGAAATGGACTCAGGAGCGAAAAGACATTCACAGTGCAAGAATGAAGGAGTACTGGTCAAAGAAGAAAGCTGCTAGAGATAAGAACCACGTGGTCCATAGCAGGCCCAAACGGAACTAAAAAATAAATAAATAAATAAATAAATAAATAAATAAATAAATAAATAAATAAATAAATAAGTAAATAAATAAATAAAACGTAATTCAGTTGCTTGTTTAAAATACAGCAGATATCGTTGGCATATGATATGGCCAAGTACTGTAATTCACAGGACAGGAACTGCATTGAATACGCATGGGACAGTTTGAAAACGGCGGTAGTTGATTATCCACAATCCCCACAGACACGAGTTATTTAGATTTGCTCAGACGGAATGAGAACATCTTCCTCAAAATGACGTCAATATACTGATCGTAATCATGCCACAGAGTGACAGAAATCTGAACTATGCCAGAGGAAACCATACAGGGTAACAAGGCAAAGTGATAAAGGGACAACCTTAATTAAGAAAACGCGCACGCAATTTGTAATGTTTCCACGATTACTGTTAATTTGCTGAGCGATTCCATATATGACTGACTGACATTTACAATACACAAGCAAGAAAATGTCTATATACGAGGGCCAGAAATAAAGTAGTGGCAACGTAGTCCAGACACTCGCGGGTGATCGGGCATGCGCAAATAGGATATGGGAGTGGTCAGGTGGCGCTTTTGGTGATGTGTAGTGTGCGTTTTATGGGCATCCAGTTGGGAGCGTTGCAAGGCCTACATACTCTCTTCGTTCGGCTTACGCAAAGGACAGAGTGCTCAAGGGCATTCTTCCAGTGTTCTTGATTTTCTTGATTTCTTCAACAGTTTCTGCCATTTATACAATCTCATCTGCATAGAACAATGCACTGACAAATAATTCATGACTACAGTATATTGAATAACAGAGGACTGAGCGCTGAACGATGGTGGACACCCACTTTGACGCTAAACGTTCGAGATATACCTGCTGGGCTTCGTACACATTTACAGCTATTGGTATACAAGTATATGACGATTTGCGCATAGTTTAGCTGAGGCCATACGATTATTATTATTATTATTATTATTATTATTATTATTATTATTATTATTATTAGTCATTTATTGTGGTTCTCATTTGATATGGGTTTGATCTAGTTTTACTGCTGGTTGCTCTTCCTGACGCCAACCCTATGTGAAGATATGTTTTCGCTATTACCGTGCGTGTTTCTGTGGTGGATGGTAGTATAGTGTGTTTGTGTATGAAGAGCAGTGTATGGAGACGAACACAAACACATAGTTCTCGAGTAACCATAAGCCGTTAAAATGGCCTGGCCAGGAATCAAACACGGGGTCCTCAGAACCGAAGATCAGTTAGCCAACTATTCCGCCAAGCAGCCGAAAATTTTTTCTTCTCCTGATTTATCTATCCCAATTGTATCCGTGGTCATTGGGGCCATCCATGTTTACTTTAATTTTGGCCGGAGTTTAAAGGCAGATGCCCTTCCTGACGCTACGTGCATTATGAAATGAAAACTCCATCCCATTATAGACCAGAACTTGGAAGTAGCCTCCGGGTGGAACGCCCTCCGCTAAGCCACTATGGTTATTCTTTTTCTGCTTCTTCTTCTGTCTTCATAACTTCAGAACATATAGCTGAGATTCACTACTACTGTAACTGTACATGCAAAGCACGTTCATTTCAACTTGAATACTT
Source organism: Anabrus simplex (assembly GCF_040414725.1). Lineage (NCBI taxonomy): Eukaryota > Metazoa > Arthropoda > Insecta > Orthoptera > Tettigoniidae > Anabrus > Anabrus simplex. The sequence goes on along the minus strand of NC_090265.1, from coordinate 580,763,924 downwards.
CTGATTCTGCAGTGTAAAAGTGAACATAGCTTACAGGTCTGTCTCTTCGGTGCGCTACTCATCGGCGCTATGAACAGGGTCGAGGGGTCATTGAACCGAAAACTGTTTTATATCTCAGTATCTTCCGCTGTTGTCGACTGTTGTCACACTAAATTCGTCACAGGGTCACAGGATGAAGAAGACCCTCTGGCAGATGCTGGAACATCTACAGTGCTAAGGAATAGAGACAGGGAAGTTCAGTTTGAGGAAGGGAGAGAGAGAGAGAGAGAGACAGAGAACTAACACTCGAAGCTATTCGGATATTGAACCCGTAACTTTAGTAGTAAAAATCAGCGCGTCGCCATTGGCGATCAATAATCTCGAGATCACCAGATGTTTGAGGATCTCAGTGAGGTTGACAGATGAAGTTATGAGGGAGTGCCATCTCTTCGGGAATTTAATGTCCGAGACGACAAAATCAGTCGGCGTCACGATAAAGAAATGTACAAAAATTCACTTCACTCATAATTACCAGGTTATATAATTGGCGACAGTCTCAGTGGTAGCTATGGCGTGACGCGTAAATACGTACAGTTAAGACGTTGTTTTATTAGCCTACTTATTTGAAAATATCAGCTATTTTCTAGACAGTCCGAGCTACCATTTAAACTTGTTACCAGTACTAAGTAAAATGTATTTTATTTTGCTAGGGGCTTTAAGTCGCACAGTCACAGATAGGTCTTATAGCGAGGATGGGATAGGAAAGGCCTAGGAGTTGGAAGGGAGCAGCCGTGGCCTTAATTAAGGTACAGCCCCAGCATTTGCCTGGTGTGAAAATGGGAAACCACGGAAAACCATCTTCAGGGCTGCCGACAGTGGGATTCGAACCCACTATCTCCCGTATGCAAGGTCACAGCCGCGTGCCTCTACCCGCACGGCCAACTCGCCCGGTAAGTAAAATATTAGAAACCATCCTAGCCCGTCGCCTCTATTCTCACCTGAACTCCCTCCAACTCATCCCGCAATCACAAGCAGGCTTCCACCCACACCAATCCACTCAAGTCCACCTCTTTCATATATCAGCATCACTTACATCCTATCTCCCACCGAAATAACGAGCCATTTTAATCAGTATAGACGTAGAAAACTATGGATCTCGGAACTCATATTTAAACTGCGACACTTACCGCTCCCTATCACAATTACCAGTTTTCTAGCTAATTTCCTCAACCATGACACTGCTCCGATAACCATCCACAACACCCTATCATATACATTCCCCATACTAGCTGGAGTACCACAAGGCAGCCCCCTAAGCCCCCTACTATGCGTCCTACATTGTGTACATTTTCCACAACCCTCTCCCTCACTAACATTATATCAATTCTCAGATGACACAGCAATCCTCGCCCTCGGAACCAACAACCATTCTCTCAAATCACGCATTCAACTCGACCTCCATCAACTCTAACAATGGCTTAATCTTTGGCTAATTCGAATTAACGTAAAAAAAACTCATTCCATAGTAATGACAACGGTAGATACCGACCCACTAACAAAATCTCTTATCCTCAATAACCAACCACTCAAAGAAACCTCAAACTTTACGTACGCAGATATCACGTTCCAAAATAACTTAAAATGGGATGTACCTATAATAAAATTTAAACAAGACATTCAACAGGTTTAACCTCCTACTCTAGTTAAAAGGTCAAACCTTGGGACTAAAAGCCTCCCAAATCATTAATCATGACCTATGTTACATCAGCTTGGATTTAGATATACTAACATTAGACCGTCTTGCCATTCGACTCGCCTACAGACTCGGACCTACAACTAGAATAGAGACTATTAACGACCTATTCACTTTCCCTGCAATCCGTCCCTACCTTCATTCGATTACAGTATCTTAAAAATGCTAATTCCCGCAACCTCCTACAACCTCGTGAAGCCATCAACCTATCCCCGCTAGCTCAATCCATCCTAAACCAGCAACCAACACCCACCACCATCCACCTATTCCCGAAGATAGCAATTGATTAGAAAATTTCGCTAAATCACTGAAGACGGCGCAGACATAGTGCAAAGGCTCCATTAATAAAATTAGCCTTGGCAACATACAATACAGAGAAAAAGGCGATAACACCGCCATCTTTTAAAGCACAAATACACCATTAATTTTAAATACAACAAACACTCAATACACAAGATTTTTTATTGTATCTTTTTCACACAAACCAACACACCACACAGTTATCTAAATGTGATGATAAAACAAAACACAATATTGTAAATGAATTAATAACATCAAGAAAATAACCCTGAAAGTGAAAGTGAAGTCATAATAATTCATGAGAATGTACAAACTGACACATATTTTAGAATGAATAGTTCGAAAAGGGACTGTGTATAGGTAGACTAAAACATTAAATCGAAAGAAGATTTTATAGCAAATGAGCAAGTTCAACTCATTTCTGAAGTGCTAACTGAAAACAAAAGCTATGATAAATTTGCGTACCCCTTGAGACGACTCCCCGTACCCGTAGTGGAACGCGTACCACACTTTGAATTCGACTGGGATAGAGTACCTGTCTCCTAATCCGAATTCAGCATAAGGATACGGGCGCTGTGTCATCCATGATTGTTGTACTAAAATAATTCGATGCGCAGTCGTTAACGTATGTCTTCAATTCCAGAACTTCTTTAACTGAACCGTGTACACATGGCGGCTAACTTCCAGCACCATCAGTAAAATAATGGTGCAACTGTTTTGCAGTATTTCCCCCCCCCCCAAAAAAAAAAAAACTACAGACCGGCAGTAACAGCCAGTAACACAAAAGTACACAGTTCTAGCCCTTCAGGCATGCAACTCAATGTTGAAAACATCCTAGGGATATGAGCTACGAATTTTAGGTAAATAATAATAAAGCATGAGAATATATTGTTTATTTATTCCTAAAAATTAAAATTATTTTCTTAATCATCGTTATCCGGTCGATTGGTTTAGTAGTTCTTTTTTTTCTACCACTATGAGCGCTAACGTGAGTCAATGCATTGTTTAAATTAAGCCCTTATAACTACATTCGATATGGACATTTTGCAAAAAATAAAAAATCGTCCGAGGGCATTGAACCAAGGAACATATTACATAAAGAATGACGTAAATAAGTTAATTTGGCTAGGATTTAAATAAAAAAGAAAACGAATAAAAACAAAAATCAGTTTTAGGCCGTTTTTCCGGAACTGCATTTAGGCCGGAAGTAATTTTTGAAATTTGCTTTTTGATAGAGCTATCCAAGAATCACCATTTGAAATATTTCCTGGTCCTTTAGCCATCCAACTTTAGGTAAAATTGAGAAAATTGCTTTATTTTACGTTTTTCGTAGTAGTTTGTCTGTTAAGAAATGTTTTCAACATTAAAAGGTCCGACTCGTTGGCTGAATGGTCAGCGTACTGGCCTTCGGTTCAGACGGTCCAGGGTTCGATTCCCGGCCGGGTCGGGGATTTTAACCTTAATTGGTTAATTCCGATGGTCCGCGGGCTGGGCGTTTGTGCTGTCCCCAACATCCCTGCAACTCACACACCACACATAACACTATCCTCCACCACAATAACACGCAGTTACCAACATATGGCAGATGCCGCCCACCCTCATCGGAGGGTCTGCCTTACAAGGGAAATTAATTATTAACATTAAAATAATACGTTAATCAGGGTTACTCAGCTGGATGCGAACACGCCACGAACAGCTGTGACGCGCCTGACTTGTATAGACACCATTCAGGACTTCATATCATATCCCAGAACGCCTTCCTTTTTTTCTGTGACTTTTGTCAAGGTCAAAACTTCGATTCCAAACATTAGTCGAAAGAATACCTAACATCTTATTGTTTAAACTTCTCTTTCGTTCTTCACAGCACTAGATTTTACTCGTTCTTTCCTCAATAAGTTGGCAACATGCCCTGTAGCATTCGTGACCACTTACCTTCTGCTTTTGATACCGATTTTTCCCACACCTGTGGGGTCTTAGGTACTAACTGCGTAGAATAATGTGGATTTGGCCCTGTTTTACGGGCGGATGCCCTTCCTGACGCCAACCCTATATGAAGGGATGTAATCACTATTGCGTCCTTTTGTGGTGGTTGATAGTGTGGTATGTTGTCTGAATATGATGAGAGTGTTGGGACGGACACATATACTCAGTTCCCGAGCCAGAAGAGCCAGGTTAAATTTCCCGACCCGGGAATCGAACCCGGCACCCTACGAACCGAAGGCCACTACACTGAGCATTCAGCCAACGAGTCGGAACATTAGTGACCACTTATATCCGTTATTTATTTTTCTTCTTCCTAGCTTTTCACCCAGTTACCTGGGATCGGCATCTGGCAGGAATTTAGTCCAGTGTTACGGCCGGATGCCTTTCCTTTGTTGGGGCAAGTATTCACACTATTGCATGTTTCTGTGCTGGTTTGAGATGTGTATTAAAACAAACGCGAGCACCCAGTTCCCTAGCTAAAGGAATTAACTATACTCGGGTAACATACCCGACTTGACCGGTAATCAAACTCGGGGCTTTATGAACCAAAGGCCTTGCCTGCTGTTTATTCTTGTAGATGGCGTGATTAGCGTAGATTCTTAGCTGTTATTAACTCTTTAAATAAGTACTTTTTTGTACATCTTGGGTATTATTGCGAAAATTTAGTGCAATATTTTACACTGCAAACCCAGTCGGAAAATTCTGAGGTCTTATTTTTTCTTTTACAATATGCTTTACGTCGCACCGACACAGATAGATCTTATGATGACGATGGGGGTGGGAAAGGGTTAGAAATAGGAAGGAAGCGACCTCCGCTTTAATTAGGGTACATCCTGGTGTGAAAATGAGAAACCACGGAAAGCCATCTTCAGGGCTGCCGACTGTAGGGTTCGAACCCACTATTTCCCGAATGCAACCTGATAGCTACGTGACCTAACCGCATACCCACTTGTTTGATTGGATTTACATGTGATTGAAAACCGGAACTAAAAGCACACTATTCCCTTATGCTAGCCAGTATTCCGTACTTGTACGTAGTTACATACCTGGATTAATTGATTAATGCAGGTGTATGACAAACTAGGGATCACAAGAAGAAAATCCGATACACATTTTTTGGTGGGGTATAATGTCTCCTGAACAGTTCTGATCAAGAGTGCAAATAACATTGTAATTTTATATAGCCTATATAAATCTGTATAAAATGGAATGGCGTATGGCTTTTAGTGTTGGGAGTGTCCGAGGACAAGTTCGGCTTGCCAGATGCTCGTCTTATGAACTGACTCCCGTAGGTGACCTGCGCGATGTGATGAGGATGCCAACGGAATTAACCAATTATGGTCAAAATTTCCGACTCTGCCGGGAATCGAATTCGGAATAAGCACGCTAACCATTTAGCCATGGAGTAGGATTAGATCTGTGTAGTTCAGTTTTCACTCAACGTGGCGGTAGTGATGCCTACATTCTCTGACCTATTTGTGTCGGGCCAGCTTGTTGACAACTGCCAAGGTTCATAGGGGGCCGCGTCTAATTGGCCTTTCATGACTGTGGACGGGAGTTATTCTTAATTAACGGTTAATTAAATCAGTATGGTGACTAGCAGACCTAGTTAATTCGCCACTAAGCCATGAACTGCTTTCTCTCAGGTTAAGATCTTTGTATTACCGTAATTGCAGTGTTTTATCTCACAGTTGATCGTCAGGACCATCGCAGGAGTCTGTGGGTTGGAAACCGGCCACGACAAAAATATTTTCATGTCTTCAAAGCTGTCTCCTCCTTATACGGCTATCAAGAGCTCTTCTTCACTCATTTTCTGTTTTTCAGCGGAATTATTCAGGAGATTCAGTCCTGTATGTGCTAAATATTATGACGGGGCGTAATTGATTCTGAATTTTAAAAAATAATATGGTCACCTATAAGAACTTGTCACTTATTGTATTGTATACTCTATATTGTTAATCAATATCTGATGTAGTGAACTGAAGATATTATTCTACTGTTGCATATGAAGTGTTGCGACTACAAAAGAGGAACTCAACAAAAACATGTTTCCTAGTGGCGTATGCACTTTTTCAGATAAAAATATTCATTATTCTCTATTCTACATTTTTAAAAAATTGAATATCTCTAATGAGCAAATAGGATACTATAATGCAGATTATCTCCAACCAAGTCTTTCTTTATGAAAAATCAAACTATGTCACTTATTCGTGATCAGTCACATCGTCTTTATTGCCATTATATTATTTTGATCTTGGGCGTTGAATATGTAAGCAAGGAAGATAGATGAGTTCGCCCTTTGCACTCTTAGTCACATCGCCCAAATAGTTCCCTCCGTTTTCTTCAGTGCTTATTATGAAGGAAAAAAATATTAATTCAATAAAGTTGACTCACATTATTTTCCTTGGGTTATAATTTTAAAAGATATAAGAAAAGGTTCGTCCTATGCTGAGTTTGACCTTTTCCTCTGCAGCACTTCATTTGTAACTTTGGAACTAAAATAAGGAAGAGTGCCTTGGGAATTAAATTCTATTTCTATTTTTCATTTAGAATGACAAGGAGGATAAAATAGATAAGGCCGCAAGAAATCACCGTTACCCGAATTACAGCTTCTATCTGAAATTCCTTTCTCACGATACGTAACGCTACGTACAATGCTCAATGCTAAGGAGATTCGACCACATCTCTGGACTAGCGGTCATCGTTGCAAAATTCTACTCAGCAGGTCTCAGATTCGAAACTCAGATCTGTTTTGAATTCAAGTCTGAGCTTCTTCAGCCTCGTGCCGACAGTTGTGTATCTGCATGATCTCCCAAGTAAGGCAGCCATCGGTCAATAGGACTAGAAGTAATTTGTATTCCTTGTATACTCTGGAGGTTTGTATCAGATTATTTGTCTTTTTCTCATTACTCTTTCAAAATATAATAAAATTTGCTCTATCCCAGTAATTATCAGTCCGTGAGATTGTTTCAGTAGCCTGCATGCTGATCTTTCACTCTGATGGCTAAGTGGATGGAAAACACTCGCATTTATTACGGAAGGAATTTGACCTTCATCGCCCACTAAAACTCTCAGTGTGGCTCTATTGAACTCGGTACTAATATAAACTGAAGTAATTGCCTTTCATGAGATGAAATGGCGTATGGCTTTTAGCGCCGGGAGTGTCCGAGGACATATTCGGCTCTCCAGGTGCAGGTCTTTTGATGTGACTCCCGTAGGCGACCTGCACGTCGTGATGAGGATGAAATGATGATGAAGATCACACATACATCCAGCCCTCGTGCCAGCGAAATTAACCAATGATGGTTAAAATTCCTGACCCTGCCGGGAATCGAACCCCAGACGCCTGTGTCCAAAGGCCAGCACGCTAACCATTTAGCCACGGAGCCGGACTTGCCTTTCATGACGACGACGACGAACAGAGCTTGGTTCAGTGGCTCGGATGGTTGAGGCGCTGTCGATCCTGGTTCGATCCCGCCCCATTCTGGTAGTATTTGGAGGTGTTCAAATACGTCAGTCACGTGTCGGTAGATTTACTGGCACGTAGAAGAACTCCTGCGGGACAAAATTCCGGCACCTCGTTGTCTCCGAAAACCGTCAAAAGTATTTTGTAGGACGTAAAAATAGTAACATTATGATTTTAAGTTGAACAGAGCGTATAACTTGAGGAGGGAGAATTATCTCGAAATCTCAGTTAACTCGTATCTTCGCAATTAAGTACGCTCAGATTCTGACCGACCATTGAATTCCATTTTATCACCTTGTTAGAGTGGTTCATTATACCTATTTGTGTACCGTGTAAACTCAGTGGAATAGCATATACTATAATCTACCCTTCGCTGACAATTTTATTATAAGATATTTAGGGAGATGAGGAACAATGCAAATGCTGCCTTTACTCAACGTCCCCTCGAGCTAGTGTCGTACTAGGAAACTTGACCCGAGTCCCGAAAAAGGCAACCACTTGACCATACTGTATGCCACTCTCCTTTATCGACGTCGTATTTTCTACTAGACAGATCCATCATCGGAGTCACGCAGTTCAAAACTCACCAACGAACATTGCCCTATACAGCCAAGACCACGACATTCTCTTTTGTTTAACAAGAATCCCATTATAAAAATGGCTATGGGATTCATTTCAAATCTTGAACTCCATGCCATCCTCAACCATGGGAATTTTATGAAACCAGTCATACAATAAACACAAAAAATACATTAATTTCCATTGGTTTAGGAGACAGTTTCAGTTCCTCATTCTTCTCTTATTGGTAGTATTGGATGGTACACAGTGCTGCATTTTCGAATAAATTTTCAGGCAAGTAGGCTACTCTCAGAAGTACATTGCTGAGATTTTTGGCTCATTAAACTGTATATCAATGTTATCTCTACAAATAAGATCTTTAGATTTGGACCAGACAAGAAAAGGGATTTTAAGGTGTTTTTTCGATAAGGCCCTGGAGCCCTTGCAAGTTGGAAACCCCTGAGCTAGACACATCAAGTAGGCGAAAGGTACATTCAAGGACACCATAAATTATCTCTTAAAATGTACGCCTCCGTAGCATAACGGTTGGTGTTATTAGCTATCGTCCTCGGGGGCCAGGGTTCGATTCCCGGTACTGCCAGAAATTTAAGAATAGCAGGAGGGCTGGTATGTGGTAGAAATGGTACATGCACCTCACCTCCATTGGGGGGAGGGGGTGCCTGGAAAGAGCTGCAATACACCTTGGGATGGGGACGCGAGTTTACCTCATCGGAGGGTCTGCCCTACAAGGGCTGCACTCGGCTATAAATAGCCACACGAAATTATCTCTTAAAATTAAGTTGACGTGAAGTGGTTTACGGCATCTCAGATTGGTGGTAACACTTTTGTCTATCATGTGAATTTACTTGTGACCCGCGACGGAAAGACACCAACAGTCCCCTCTAGCATATAACGGATGGAGTTGAGCCGCGTTTAACTTTATTTTAATAAAAGATATTTCCACTTCATTTCATTTTGTAACGTGTAGGTATTTAGGCTGTGTTCGGACAGAGTACAACCACCCTTGTGGTTGTCATGTGATGTCATAAGGATGTACGATTGTGAACCCTCGTTTCCCTTGTTCGCTTTGATTTTTTAGCTAAGCTTTTCTAAATTTGGATTTTTTAAATGTAGAATTTCGGTCTATAAATTTATTTCACCACGTAGTATGGTTTATCTTCTGTGCCACAAAGCCTTCTGCCCCATTAAGTTTTATGGCAAGTCATGTAACGAGATTGCATGAGTGGTTTCAGCATCCCATTTTATTTTGTTCTCGGCCTTTCTATTAACCTTTCACTTTTCTCTTTCTTCGCCGTCTAGTATGAGCTTAAGCTCCTGTTTCTTGTGGATTTTTCTGATCCTAATTTTGTGTCGTGGCTATCTTCTGAATTAAAGGTAGGGAGTGTCACGTGATGTACATACTGATAAAACTTTTACTCTGCTGAGGTACCTGGACGTGGATTCTAAGTCCGTTCGGCCATTGAAAGTTAACCCAGATATGGTTAAAACATTTTTTGAGTAGATTCATTATTTTATGTTTATATAATTAACGTAATGCATGAGTTAGTATAGATAAACCTCAATTTGGAAGAAAAATATAAAAAAAGAAGTGTTCTTTCTGAAATATAGTCATGTAAGGTGTTGAGTGTATTGGTCACATGTGCATATGGGGAGTAAGGTAGCATGTATGTGGTTGCCAAGTGTTTATTATACGGTATTTACTTTTACTTTTACGATTTGTGGAGACGCCAAGGTGCCGGAATTTAGTCCCGCAGGAGTTCTTTCACGTGTTATTAAATCTACCGACATGAGGTTGACGTATTTGAGCACCTTCAAATAAGACCGGAATGAACCAAGACCGAACCTGCCAAGTTGGGGTGAGAAGGCCAGCGCCTCAACCGTCAGAGCCACTCAGGCCGGCACAAATACGAGGGCTGTAAATAAAGTAGCGGCAAGATTGATAGAACGCAATATTTCATGAACTGTCAAGTACAATTTCATTGCCTTTCTTCAATGTCGTCACGCGAAAAGTCTATTACCTTTGACCAAATGTCGGGAAGCCGTTGGGGACCGTTGTGTTGGCATGGCGTTCTATGTTGACAGCGACGGACTGCCCTACTTACCTATTTATCTCCACGATTTTACTGTGGACATGGGCAGTCACAGTTTTCGATTTGGACAGTTGTTATTTATGTGTAAGTACCTGATCTTGTAATCTTATGGAATGGCATATGGCTTTTAGTGCCGGGAGTGTCCGAGGACAAGTTCAGCTCGCCAGATGCAGGTCTTTTGATTTGACTCCCCGTAGGCGACCTGCGCGTCGTGATTAGGATGAAATGATGATGAAGATGACACATACACCCAGCTCCCGTGTCAGCGAAATTAACCAATTAAGGTTAAAATTCTCGACCCTGCCGGGAATCGAACCCAGGACCCCTGTGACCAAAGGCCAGCACGCTAACCATTTAGCCATGGAGCCGGACACCTGATCTTGTTACACGTTTATTATGTTTGTTAAATCGTCATTGCGCCTCGAAATACCGCTATATAACAATGTTGTCGGAGAAATACTAACCCGCAGCACACGCATCACTTCGAGCGAAAATGCAGTACTGAACCTTGGATGACAGAACCTTTCTGGTCAGAGTTTAATGTTGAAATGTATCTCATAACAGTTTTTCTAGGCGCAACGACGATGTATTTTATTGGTAGTGGTGATCGTTAGGGGAAGTACAATTACGCAACCATCGGCTAAACACTAATTAGGAGAAAGTGGAAGAGTTGTTCCGATCTTTCGAAGAATAAGAGTATAACCAAAATAAAGGGAAGGTCCATGAAGGTAGTGAAAATGAAAGATTTACTGGGTCTCGCAAACATAATACCGTCGGGTCCGAAAATAACAAGAGTTGAACGAGAGAAGTCGGACAGGAAAGATGAAACCGAGTAGGCTGACACAAGTGGAACAAATGACCAACCCCGCTAGGGACCCTGGGGTCGTCAAATCACTCCTCATGCATTAACTGTTTGAAATGAACTTTTGTTTCCTTACTGTGATGTTGATGTATAGTTCACGAACATTTTTGTAGGTTTGGAGTTATCGGGCGAATTGGCCGTGCGGTTAGGAGCGCGCAGCTGAGAGCTTGCATCCCGGAGATAGTGAGTTCGAACCCCATTGCCGACAGCCCTGAATATAGTTTTCAGTGGTTTCCCATTTTCACACTAGGCAAATGCTGGTGCTGTACCTTAATTAAGGCCTTGCCCGCTTCCTTCCCATTCCTAGGCCTTTCCTATCCCATCGTCGCCATAAGAACTATCTGTGTCGGTGCGACGTAACCCTTAGACTCTGAATACTCCATCCTGTGTCTCGCTGATACCGGTGTCTCGTTCGAGTCTCCTCTGTCGGCCTGTAATGTTGGTTATCTGTAGTGTATTTTAATGGGTGATTTAGTTTAGCTAAGTTTATGTACTGGATTGCCTGATGGGTAATTATCGCTGTATTGAAGTATTATTATTATTATTATTATTATTATTATTATTATTATTATTATTATTATTATTATTATTATTATTATTATTTGTGGTGGTCGTCCATCCAGTGGGTGACCACGTCCGATCTTGCTTAACTCTGTATGTGTGTTAATTATCTGTATGTGTGTGATATTTATGTATGTGTTATATGCCCAGGGCAACGATTGCATTCAGTGGACATGACTAGCACGGCTGTGTGTATGTATCGGTAAGTGGCAGTGCTGGGTGATCACCCATCCAAACACTGACCACGCCCAATGTTGCTGGACAGTGAACAGTGAAACAGTTACCGATGTTGTTCGCAGTGACGACCACTATTTGTAAAGCAAGGTTCACAGTTATGTGGGTATGCGGATGTTGAATTTAATTGGCATCGTTAATATGCAGCATGTATGTGTGCACCGCCTCGTCTCCGGAACCAGTGCTTCATCTTTGTGCTGTGAGATGTTAAGGCCAGTATTGGAGTTGGAGGAAGTGAGAGGTGACTCCAAAAACTATGGTTCGACATTATTTTCTATTATTTTATAAGCCACCCCTTCTCACCTCAACCCCTCGGTGTGAGAGGGGTGACTTACCCCAACAGTAGGCCTACTCGTCTCGAGATAGTAAGTCGTAAGTGTACCAACTTTGGTTGAAATTTCTCCAGTTCTTTATCCATAGATAGATAGATAAATGAGTGAATAAGTAAACGTACTGTCTATTGCAAACCAGCCTTTACGTCCATACGACCTATTTATGCACTAAGGGCTTTTTAGGTTAGGAACTTCTTTTAAAAAAGAAACTGGCTCTTATTATTGCCAAGAGTAGGACATCGATAGCCTGCTGTGAAGCTACTCGAAGGTTAATTATCGTGGACTTCAAAGAGTACAATTTTTCATAGTTAATATTTGTTTAAATATTCGTTCTTTTGCTTTGATCTGCTTCTTTGAAGTGAGAAACAGATAGACGCCAAGCATAATATTGCCGTCTTAAATGTGGAAGCGTTTGGTATTTTTACAGGTGTCTTACAAATATTAAATTGATATCATACTTACTGGTACAAGCTTTTCACGGCCGGCTCTCGTGAGAAATGAGACGGCCTACAGTATCAGCTATATAACAGATACACTTCTAAGAAATGGCGTAATGTGTAATATCCCAGAATATAATTTTGGGTAAAGACTACGTAAATTGTATTTAAAGATGATGCGGTGGAGAAAACTAAACTTATTTCAAAATATCTCTCTCGGTTTTCGTTTGTGCTCAGGGCTGTCTGATGCCAACTTTTTATTAAAGCACCCAAGAGTTGAAATTTCCATGATTTAACGGAAAAAGTGTTGGCGAATATGATTTTCTCAGACCTTTAGACCATACTTTCAAACAGTGGACAGTCATTTCCTCGGAACTATCTTTATAGCCCACTTGGTTTAGACGCTCGCTTGTAGTCCTTTCTGTTCTACGTACAATTCGTATACCCTTCTTAAGATTATCAGAAGGGCTGCTATGCACATGTAGCTCACCTCCAATCGGGTGAAATTAGTATAACTCGCGACCGCGACCTGATAGGATAGGCTACCACAAGTTGGCCTCGTTTCATCTACGTGAGATTTATCGATATATGTAATAATATTTGTGAGAAAATTTGATTAATACATGAAAAATTGTGAAATATTTGTGGACTTCGTGAAAATTTCCAAAATGGCTCAATATATTTGAAGAAAATTGAAGCCTAAAACAAACGGCAAAGATTGCGGCGTCATATACAGCTACTATCGGTTAGTATTTAAGAGTGCTTAAATGAGAGTGACATATCTCAATAAACTTGCTGACACATTAAGTAATCCCATTTCGGAACTTTGGAGTCTCTTTATATCGACGGTTTTTGAAGGGATGATGATATTAAACAAAAGGTGGGGGATGTGTAGGAGTCTCGGCTGTAAGACTTTTGAATAGCAGAATACGTCACGTAGGTTTTACAAATAAGCAAGGTAAGGTTGTATTCTGCCCGAAGGCAGGTCCGAACCTCCGCAGAAGTGTGCCTGAGCCGGATTTTACGTACGGTAGGGTAGCCAGGTCCTTTCCGCTCCTCCATTCCCTTATCCCCCACCAACAGCGCGTGGCAACCCATCCAAATCTTGACCACGCCCAATGCTGCTTAACTTCGGAGATCTCACAGGATCCAGTGTTTGAACACGGATACGGCCGTTGGCTTACAAATATGTGAATGTGTGGAATTCAGTCTTAGAAGGATTTCATTGCTTGCGCTCTCCTGTTGCAAATGTTGTCAAATCACACTATTTCCAGTCTTCATCGATTCGATTACATGTTGAGTGTCTTCGGGTGTATTTGTCCCCAAAAGCTAGACAGGAACAGTAGACGTACTCAGATGCGGCTACGGCACTCTGCCGTCTCGAATTTCTTACCGTGTATGTAGGCTTTCTCGCTCTCAGCCTGGGATATTTTGAGTTTGTTCGATTCCTTTTGCCTTATTATTTTATATTGTTGCCGTTTGTCATAGGCTTGAACTTTCTTTAAATTAAGATATTCAGTCATTTTCACAAAGTTCACAATTATTTCACAATTTTTCACGACCTAATCAAGTTGTATCACAAATATTATTACAGATCTCTATAGATCTCGTGCAGATGAAACAAACGACACTCATGGTACCTCCTATCTGGTCGCGATCCTTCGATGTCACCACAAAATGGCACATTAGCGCGTGACTCACCAAACCGGCATCTGACTTATTTGGATAGACTCTTTTTCCAGTCCTCTTTTCAAGTCAGTTTTTATATTTTTGTTACCTTTAATAGTTTTGAAATGAAGGAAGTCTGGTAAACACATTTCACATTTTTGGGACACGCAGAATTTTACCCAGGAGAACAGTAGTGAAATGAACCAATAGATCTGTTCTACATAAAAAAAGGAAGCACTTACTGCCCGTGAAGAATTATTGACCTATCAGGAGGCTGTTGCTCTGCCAGTGGTCTGCTGATATTGAAGTGTGCGACGTGCTCAGCATAACGATATCCTCTGCTGTATTGCTGGGCTGTTTTTTACCGGGTCCGAAGCTTCTCATGTAAATAATCTTCACTTGAACCTATGAGGTTGAATTAACCCAGTCACAGCTCACAGTACATAATTAAAATCTGTGCACTGGCCGTGAATGGAACCCAGGGCTCCGGGTTAAGAAAAAACCACGCTACCCGTACATCGCGGAACTGACCACGTTAAGCACACAATATATGATTTAACCAAGCGAAGGGTACACGAGAAAAAGGGGCTCATTGCATTGTTTTTTAAGTTGACATATTAATTCCATGTCTGTTTGACTCATTCGATGAATGGTCAGCGTTGAGGCCTTCGGTTCAGAGGATCCCGAGTTCGATTCCCGGCCGGGTCGGCGATTTTAATCGCCTCTGATTAATTCTTCTCGCCCGGGGATGGGCGTTAGTGTTTGTCCCAACACTCTCTTCATATTTAGACAACACACTACCAACCTCCACAGATACACGCAATACTGATTACGTCCCTCCATATAGGGTTGGCGTCAGGAAGAGCATTCGGCCATAAAACAGGGCAATATACACACGTGCGACACAGTTCATATCCGCGACCCCACAGGTGTGGGAAAAGCGGTAGAATAATAATATAATATATTCATTCCAGGTCTACCTCCACTTGAAGAGTTTTGTTTGATGTAATCTGAAATGAGCAAAAAGAATCGTTAGAACTAAAAAGTTCACTTAATGATTTACCATACAAAGGAAAAGGGGGTTCATTCCACTGATTAAAGAAAAAGGAGACTGATTGAGGTCGTGTTTAGAGCGTGTTTATCTTTAATGTGTTTGTTAGGGTATGGTAGGTTGGGCATAATCGTTGCTGTCATGTTAATGATATACATAATTGTGTCATTATTGTGTATTTCATCGTTGATTTTTTAACTAGTTCTGTCATTGCTGTGTTGGATATGAACAGTGTGTTGGAAGACAGTCCAATTTTCTCTAATGGATCGAAATATCAAGGGAAATGATGCGAACAATTGAAAATACTCATGCGGAACTTGAGTGTCCTATCAAAGTAGTGGGAGAGATATTTTCAAAGGAGGGTGTCGAAACAGGGTTGCAAATTGTCACTATATTATTTTTATTATTTATTAATTATATTTTCCAATCGGAAGGCTTTGAGAAAGGAGCCTCTCCATGTCTCGAGAACAAAATAGGCCTACCCTTAAAAAAAAATCCTTTTTTCGAATAGCCTTGTACCTGATATTTTGCATCGCTCTTCACGTTACCTACAGTATAACTGAACAAAATTGAAATTACCCATCCAAGGCCACCTAAAACCATATCATTATGCTACACCTTCACCAAGAACATCAACCTTGTGGCGACAGATTTGCCGACATGTAAAATAAATCCTGCGGGACAAATTTCTGGTAGTAGTAGCTAAGTCCTTACATGCCCTCGACATAACCAACATTATCCATGCGTGTCTGTGTCTGGCACAGACTACTGTACCGAATTAACGTACGGTACTGGAAAAGTTATTTTGTATCCGGTTGGCTTTTTAATAACTTTTTTTTTGTATTTTAATGCTTTGCATCTCCAGGGTATTTTAGTCGCGAAGCAGGAGCGTAATACTTACACAAGCAATATCACTATGCACATTAGAGCACGGATTATACTCGCAGTTAATATTAACGATTCATTTTAAAGTCATCTTCATAGAGCAGCACTTTTTCCTACCTTATCTGCATATTAATACTGGAAGGGTAAATGTTCAGAACTAATATTTCTGTTCTCGCTGGTGTAGACTTCATTTTTGAGGTCTAAGAGCACTACAGTCCTCATCGCCATTCACATATTGCATGAGTATCTCTTATAGTTCAGGCCGCTGTAGTGTCTGTACTTGTGCGTACAAATAGTTCACCTTTCCTACCTTGTGGGCAGATACAAACAAACCTGTGGCACTACAGCCTGACAGGCCTTGGCAACCAAACCCCTATGGATGGGGGCCGTAGAATAACATCCACTGTATGCCCTGCTTGTCGTAATAAGCGTGACTAAAAGGGGTCTCAGGGGATCTCAACTTGGAAGCGTGGGTTGGTGACCATGGAGCCCTTAGCTGAGTCTTGACATTGCTTCCAATTACTTGTGCCAATCTCCTCACTTTCATCTATCCTATCCGACCTCCCCTAGTGAACTTTTGTCCTTTTCCGACCTCGACGGTATTAGGATTGCGAGGACGAGGGAGTCTTTAATTTCCACGCCCTTCGTGGCCCTTGTCTTTCTTTAGATGATACCTTCATTTTTCGAAGTGTCGGACTTCTTCCATTTTGCTGTATGACTAGTGTTAATAGAGGATGGCTGCCCAGTTGTACTTCTTAAAACCACCACCACCACCACCACCACCACCACCACCACCACCACCACGTTCGCCTACCAAGCGACCGTCGCTCAACCAGAAGGTCTGCAGATTACGAGATGACGCATGGTCAGTGCGCCGAATCCTCTCGACCTTTTATTCTCGGGTTTTCTAGACCGGGCTTGTAATAAAATAATTCTGACAAATAAAGTTTACATTTTATACATTTTGAAAATCATTTTGCTTGAGTAAAATATTTTTTCCACGTCATATAAAGAACGGGTATATTTCAGTATGTATGTATGTATGTATGTATGCATGTATGTATGTAAATAAGAGAACCGAACGAATTGGTCGTGCGGTTGGGGTCGCGCAGCTGTGAGCTTGCTTTCGGAAGATGCTGCGTTCGAATCCTACCGTCGGCAGCCTTGAATATGATTTTCCGTAGTTTCCCATTATCACACGAAACAAGTGCTGGGGCTGTACCTTAATTAAGACCACGGCCCTTACCTTACCAATCCTAGCCCTTTCTCATCCGTCCGTCGGCAAAAACCTTCGATGTGTTTGTGCAACGTTAAACCAGTAACACAAAAAGGAAATACATGCAAGATGAGGATATATAATTTTGTGTGGCTATTTCTAGCCGATTGCAGCCCTTGTAAGGCAGACCCTCCGATGAGGGAGGGTGGCATATGCCATGTTTGGGTAACTGCGATTTATTGTGGTGGAGGGTAGTGTTATGTGTGGGTGTGAGTTGCAGGGATGTTGGAGACAGCACAAACACCCAGCCCCCAGGCCACTGGAATTAACCAATGAAGATTAAAATCGCCGATTCGGTCGGGAGTCGAACTCGGGACCCTCTGAACCGAAGGCCAGTACGCTGACCATTCAGCCAGCGAGTCGGACCGATGATGATGATGATGATGATGATGATGATGATGATGATGATGATGATACAGGGCTGAGTGGTTCAGACGGTTGAGGCGCTGGCCTTCTGACCCCAATTTGGCAGGTTCGAACCTGGCTCAGTTCGATGGTATTTGAAGATGCTCAGATACATCAGCCTCGTGTCGGGAGATTTACTGGCACGAAAAAGAACTCATGAGGTACTAAATACCGGCACCTTGGCGTCTCCGAAAACCGTAAAAGTAGTTAGTGGGACGTAAAAACAACAGCAACAACTATAATATTAATAATGATAATAATAATGGCGTGGACCTCCTTGGAGGTTGGTTGGTTGGTGAGTATTATTTTAAGAGGAAGTACAACTGGTCAGCCATCCTCTGTTGACACTAATTAGAGGGACAAGATGGAAATGGCCAAACACTTCGAAAAATGAAGGTATCGCCCAAAGAAAGATTCCCTAGCCCTAGCAAAGCTAATATCATCGGGGTCTGAAAAGAACAAGAGTTGTCCATGGAAAGTCTGTTAGGATAGAGGAAAGTAAGGAGCTTGGCACGAGTAAGGGGAAGCAATGCCAGGAACTAGCTAAGGGCCTCATGGTCACCAACCAACGATCCCAAGCTGTGTGCCCCTGGGACCCCTTTAGCCGCCTCTTACGACAGGCAGTGAATACTGTGGATATTATTCTACCGTCCCCACCCGCAGGAGGACCTCCCTGGAGGCCTGGGGCAGATCTTTGGAGTTGAAGGCGGCACAAACATCCAGTAGCCTGTGAAAATAACCAAGAAGGTTAAAATCTCTGTCCTGGCCGGTAATCGAATCCGGAACCCCTAGTATAAAATATCAGCATGCTAACCAGTTAACCACGAGCTAGTCGAAAGAAGGAGTTGAAATGGCTTCTTGTTGATATTTTGTAAATGATCAACTTTTTTTTAGAAATTTCAAACAAAACTTACTTCAGTTTTGAAAATTGTGTAACATAACGCCTTCCTTTGATAGAGCCAATCCTAACGGATATTTCATTAATTATAATTTTTATTGCTAAGTCCATGGATGGCGAACTTCGCTTATATGGAAATATTATTAAATTTTCAAGGGGGTGGTGATGGTTTTAGTCGTAATTTTCTTTGTAAGGAGCATAACCGCGTGATAATCTGCCCCTTTTAATTAGGAAGTTAATGACGAAGATTAATTATAATATCGAAATGAGAACAAACACGTGGTTGAACGAGCTCTCGGGTGGGGGTGAGGGTGGAAGGAGAGAAGGCATCATATAGGTAAGAAATGGTTGGGGAGAGAACTTCGTTGGTTTTTGATCGCCGAGGCGAAAGAAAAGAAAACTGATGGCCTGAAATATCTAAGACTATAAAGCTAATCAACAATAACATTACAGTGACTGGCTATTTTTACTCGCTCTGATGCCACTCATCTCCGCTTGGTGGCATTAATGCTGCAACAGTTCAAACCTAACCCATTAACGACGGGTACAGAAGGTAGTCGTTCCTGTAAATAACAAGTTATTACTATGGTCGTCTGACGAGAAGTCGCTTGGATGCGGTGTAAGGGGGGCGAGGGCTAAGCACGGCTACTGCACATGCGCCTATCTCAAGTCTCAAGGCCTGACAATAAACATCGGTTCCGTCCGCGGTGACTCTTGCGAAGTGAGGTGGTATCGTAAAGTTTCCAAGTAGTAGAGCCTTAGTTACACATTTACTTGTTAATTAAAGTAGTGCATAATGAACAGTTTAATAAGTAATACGTACTGATTCAGAGAGCTAGCATTATCTGTTACGACTAATATTTGCAGCAAAGAGTGTAGTGCCGTACCACAAGCTGCCGCGACTTCTCGTGAGACGCAGGTAATAAATATAAACACAACAATAGTTCTTAGGTGTGACGTTTAATAGCATTGGGGTGGTAAACTTGCCACTTAATTGCACCGAATTTTAATCCTAAATCACCAATATAATACAAAAGTCGTAGACCACTGCTGAGAGTTTTGAATAGTATATAAAGAGCACGTGAGTAATACTGTCAACAACTAAATGGAGAGTTTTCTTGCGAAAAGGAATCTGAAAATGTAACTCACCTTGTGCGAACTAGAAAATTACGGCTGACTGGTTTGGTCTGGAGCTTTCGATGCACCTTGCTTTTCCCGTGGTTATTTTAATATTTCATCTATGAAAGCTCTGCGGTGGGAGAATGATGTAACTTATTTCAGACTGTAAAAAAAGAGAAAATGTTTTTATTCCTCCCCTGAAGGGGGAGGCGGGCTTCCTCGACGGTGACGCGTGACCAACTCTCAGGCCAGGCAGAGTGGGTCTCGGCCCACAAGTGGCCACGGCTGATCCATGGTCCAACAGCTCTGCACTCCGACCGCCCAACCGATCAGAGGAGGGGTGGCCACGGCTCTACCGTGGTTCTATGTCCCGGCACTCGGGAGACGGAGAGGGGCTGGTTCCCACCGTCGGCTGTCCTGAGAATGGTTTTCCGTGGTTTTCCATTCTTCTGCATTAAGGCGAATACTGGGACTGTTCCTAGTACAGACCACGGCCGCTAACTCTCTCACCTTCTCCGCACATCTCCGATATGAAATGAGCCTGATTCTTCTCGCACTAACAGAAATTGGTTGATAAATGTAAAAGTTAATTGTTATTACCAGTTCCCAACTGGATGGTGAAATATTTGTCTCAAAATATATCTATGTACTGTCAGATATGGAGGAGGGAAATGTTGTTCCACGCTGTATGCTAATATTTGACGACTGAAAATAAATGTGAGGCTGACTATTCTGCAAACAGTTTTCGTTTAAAATTACACTTCTATATAAAATTAGTCTAAATAAAAAGTGTGGCTAACCTACACATTTTACCATGAATGTTGACAATACAATATCGTGTTGTAAGAGACTGCTGCTGATTAAAGCCTCTGTTTGGCATTTACTTGCGTAATATTAAAAACAATTCTAGAAATGTCCACCATTTTATACATATAAACAAGATCTTTTTCGGTTCCCGTGAAATTAAAACATAAATTCGGTCCTGAAACTTGATCCTGAATGAAGTTACCACTGACGAGTGAGATTTGTAACAAAGATGCACTGAAAATAAATTTTGATGGCTGTCGCCAGTGTGGTTACAGCACTCTAACTCATAGAGAGACCTAGAAGCGCTGATATTTTGCCCTGTATTTTGTCGTGTGGCCCCTGGAGAGGCCTGCCTAATGATAAAGACGGCACGAACCCGCATCCCCCGAAGGAGACGAATTAACCAATGTAAGTTAAACCCTCCGAAACGGCCGTAAATCGAACCCGGGACCTCTTGGATCGAATGCCAGCGTGCTAATGATGTAGCCAAGGAGTCAGGCGATCTTTCAGGAGTCACTTGAGCCAGTATTGTTCAAGGAGAAAACACCTAACCAGTTGTGCCACTTGTGAGTTATGATGTACGAAAACAGAGGAGACCCTGGATCAAACGTATGTGGTATTAAAGATTATGCTTGTTCCTGTACCAAGAAAATATTGACACGAGTATTTAAAACAGAAAGGAATGCACAAAATAATCGCGTGTTGCAAGCATCCTGTAGGGCAGGTGCGTATTTAAGTATTTTGTACCCCTGGGCCCAAGCATATTTTACGCCCCCTATTGTTTGTACATGCAGATCCCGTGGTGTAGAGTTAGCACGCCTGCCTCTTACCCGGAGGCCCCGGGTTCGAATCCAGGCCTGGTCAAGGACTTTTACCTGGTTCTGAGAACTGGTTCCAGTTCCACTCAGCCTACGTGATTACAATTGAGGAGGTATCTGAGGGTAAGATAGCGGCCCTGGTCTAGAAAGCCATGAATAACGGCCGAAACGATTCGTCGTGCTGACCACAGGTCACCTCGTAATTTGCAGGCCTTCGGGCTGGGGAACGGTCGCTTGGTAAGCCAAGGCACTTCAGGGTTGTTGCGCCATTGTGGGGGGGGGGTGAGTGTTTGTACATGCCTTCAGACGTATATTCGGTAAGCATAATATAAAAAGTTGACATATACAAATATTAAAAGGTTCTTAAGAAACAAAACAAAGGTACCTCGTAGAAATCTTCAAACGTACTAAATATACAAAGAATGCGCCACAATATTGCTACCAAACTTCCAAGTCCAATCTATCACTGCAGTAACACAGACTTCTCCTGGGAAAATTATTTTCTTGTTGCTTTCGTACTAGAGAGTACACTAATGACATTTTCCAAATATACGACAAGGGATTTTCTTATAACAATAGCCGAATGATTCATGAGCTCTTGGGTTTGAGGAATATGTGAATTGGTTTAAACATTTGCCGCCCTGGGCCTGGGTCCATGTGCCCATGCGTAAATACGGGCCTGTGTAGGAGTGTCCACGCCAGTCGTAGTTGAAGACCCGGAAATATTTTAGTGGAATGAAGGACGTCAAACTGTTACTCAGGACATTTCAGCCAAAATAACTGTCTCTTCCTTTGTTTTAGCGTATCGTTCTTGTAGGCCTATTGATAACCATACATTGTCGTGTTCGTATGTATCGGTCGAGTTCTTCCATGCTAAAGAATTCCAAAGGCCGGATAGTTGTACTGTAATGGAATATGCTAGTCCCTATGGTACAGTCATAATGAAACAATAGTGTCATTATCTGGCTCATTGGGATGTCTCTGCAGTCGAAACAAGAAGACAAAGAGACCAGACGCAGAGTATTTTATTTCATGTACCTTGCATGCACTGTGAGCACGACATCATTTCGTGCGATATCACCCTCCAACTTCGCATCCGCGTTCAAACAACGGGCTTAAGAACTTTTCAGATTTTTTGTGTTCCAGAGTCGATAATTTTGATGTACGCCTAAAGTTTTCGAGGATGCTGTGCTTAGAAGTGTGTAATTCTGTAGTCTACTTTGTTATGTAATGCCTTGTAGTATTACATTTTTGTTTGATCTCGTACCGAGGAAATAATGCCATGGTTTTTCAAAACAAAAATAACAATAAGTATGTGAGGTGGGTCTACATTATTTGATTTGCGATTTGCAACTCCAAAACTAAAATAGCTACGAAGTTGATTAAGATGTCCAAGGATAGAACATTTGACGCCTTACATTCACGTAACAAAGTGGTCCGAATTTCATGTGATTAACATGACAAAAAGGAGGCCTAAATTTTGAAGTTTTACTTTTCATTTTTTTAAATTTTCGATCCCTCATGTGAGATATCGTTAAATTTTTCTCTCCGAGTCTGAGACGATTGTATCACTATGGTTGCCCTTCGACCGTGAGGGAAATGGTTATTCGGGGGGTTGAAATTGCGAGGATTTCTTAATTTGCTTCATGTCGACTCTGAATGTAAATACCGACCCATGATGTGTGTATTATTGACTAGACAATCCTACGCCCAAAATTACGGTACCATTTCGGGCAGTAGTTACGTAGTGTACGAAATTTCTAGACTTATTTTTGTTACTTAACTTTTCTTAACTTAGCAGCCCGTAGATTGGTTGGTGGCATTTCTCAACTTTTCGCGATTCCCTGCTTTCCTCTTCAACTGTCTGTATAGACCATGTCTTCGATGATCTAACTCACGTAGTTCAAGCGTAGTCTTTTTCGGTACGTTTTCCCTTCTATTTCACCTATTATTCTCTTGACGAAGTCATTCTGACGAAGTATTGTGTCCAAGTATATAGGCTCTTCTTACTTTTTAAGTTCTTTTAAGTTCTTCAGCAGTCTACGATTCACTTCCAAATAAAAGAACACTCCATACTAAGGTTTTCAGAAATGTTTTCCTCACATTCAAATTTATATTCTTGGAAGTCAACAGATCATTCTTTTTATTCAATGTATTCTTAGCCTGTACAATTCTAGTTATTTCTTTATTTATTGTAGAATTTCCTTTCTAAGTACAATTTGCATAAAATTTTTCCTTTTTCCCGCTGCAGACCAGCACTTAAGTTTTATTTCTGTTGATCATCACGTTGTTCTTATCCTTCAGCAGAGCATCCATTGCACTGATGTTCATAGTTACTCAAAGTTAACAAAGCTATATCATTTGCGAATTTTATCATGTCTACTTTTTCTTCGTGGATTTTAACCCCAACTTGCATTTCTTTCTCACTCTTGTTCATCAAGGGTTGCCTGGCCGAGGCGGTAAAGGCGTGCTTGCTTCATCCAGGAGGTCGTGCCCGGACGTAGGTTCGATTGCCCGTCAGGAAGTCGAAGAATTTAAGGAACAATATTTTCACTTCCCGTAAGTGCACATGGCCCTGAGGTTCACTCAGCCTGCACCAAAAATTAATTCTAGGTTAATTCCTGAGGGTAAAGGCGGCCGTACTTCAAGATAACCATCCTATCCCGTCAAGTACTGGGGTTAGCTTTTACCTTCCAGCCCATCAAGGGCTTTCATGGCCTGTGCGGAGATGACTGCTGTTTGATTTGCGTTTACCCTTGTTTATCATTACATGACCATACAAGTAGAAAAGCTGGGGAGAGGGAACACCCTTGCCTCTAAATGTAATGAAAATAATATTCAGAATAAGACATAATCTTGTTTTGCTATTTTGTTAGCGTACGTATCGAAATGGGACTCATTTTGATTACATTTATCCCCAATGTATTCGGAGTGGCTACCTAAGATTCAACTTGAGTGTCACCTAAAGAATTGTAATGTAGAACTTTCAACATCGTCATACCTCTGTTTAGGAAATCCTGCTACTACAATCAGTTCCTTAAGTTTATTCACCACATCTTCATACTTTATATTCGTAATTTTGTGTCAAGGACCAGTAATAAATTTTAAAAAATAACATTAAAACTATAACCGCAATATACTCATGTACTGTAGGGATCAAACTCTCAGGACATTAAATAAATAAATAAATAAATAAATAAATAAATAAATAAATAAATACATAAATAAATAAATAAATAGCTGAGGCGATAAGGACGTGGTCGATTCACTCGGAAGGATGTGGGTTCCATTCCCTGTCAGGAAGTTGAAAGATGTATAAAGGAGATTTCTTCTTCTGGGGGAGCACTCGGCCCTGAGATTCTCACTCAGCCTACACCAAAAATGAATGCCAGGTTAATTCTTTGGGCCAAAGACGGCTGATCATAGAGTTAACCACGTACTAGGTGTACTACGTGCCGAACTCGCGGTAGTCTGATCGAGTTGGCTTCGCAGTTGGGGCCGTGTAGTTGTTAGCTTGCATTCGGAAGATGGTGGGCTGGAACTATACTGCCGCCAGACCTCAACATGCTCTTCCGTGGGGCTGTAAATTAATGCCACGGCCGCTTCTTACTTTTCCTATCCTTTCGTCGACGCAAGACCTTTCTGAGTCGGCGCGACGTAAAGCCAACAGCAAAGTTTACAGTAGTGGAAGCTGAAGCCTTTACCTTCCATCCTACCAAGGGTCTGTGTGGAGATGGAATTGTTTTCCTTTACAATATATCCAACCACAACTTTCTGCTTGTTGTCAGACAGGTGATGACGGAAAAGGAAGTTTGTTGGAAGGGACATAAAAGTCTAATGTATCGCTCTCTTAATGAAGAAAAATATATACGTTGTTGTTATTGAAAAAATGGGCAAACATATTTGTTTCCTCTGTTTGTGCAAATGAGAGCATGGATATACAAAGTTAAAAGTTGAGCTGTATATTCCACAGTGGTCAAGTTGTTGTTAGCTGTTTTAGTAGTTGGGAAATATTCGGTCAACACCACCGTGTACAGCTGGAAATGAACAGAGCTTTCCCGTTGAATTCTTCACTGTGCTCCAAGGTGCTATTACATACTGTACCCGACTGTTACAGTTAATTTCACTCATCCCAGAGAATAACAAAATAAGTCAGGGAAACATTTTTGGGTTCTTAAACAATACGAAATAACCGATTCACTAAATGTTGTCAAACCATTCTGCGTTATATGGAACAGATTTTTAAATAATGGTTTTAGTGTGATTTTGTTTAATTGTAAATATTAATGAATTATCTCTTTGGATCTTGAATGAAAATAACTTGTCCTATATTGAACAGGCATCATTTCCTATGTGCACCAGTCAAAACCAAAGTGCTGTAAGACACATTTGTGTATTGTTAGCTATAAGATTTAACAGCTCTCTTTAACAAAGGTAGCTGTGTAAATTAACTACCAATAATTCATTTGCAGTACAATAATGTCACGTCCACAATACCAACATAAAATAACCTACACACAGGACAAACTGACTTGTCTGGTTGAAGGCACTTTTATTAATAATATTCAGAATATTAACAAGATAACTTATCTAGTTCTTACCGGGGACTGTTTCGTGTTGGTAAATAACATGGAAGTAAAATTTGGTTATTTCTTCAGAATTATGATGAAATTATTTATCTTTTTAGTGTCAGAAGACAGAGAGCATTGGCGTTAGTATGTCACGACAAAAATTAAAAATGACTTATTTGGTTTATCTCCGGAATGAGTGATTTAATTTCGTGTCCTCATTATTCCTCAAGGTGGTGCAGCTTTTTTTTTTTTTTTTAGGTACACGCGAAATGGACGTGCACTTCGTGTACCTTTCTTTAGACACATCCTCTGGGGACGGCAGCTAGTGGTGCTGACCGTTACGCTATATACACGCCAAAGAATTGACTGCATAAGAACTGCATAAACATTACATTATTAGTATCAATATTTATACCTGTCACAATCATACACTGAAAGCCAAAGATCAGATTGAGATATCTACACTAAATGAAAGTAAAAAATAAAAAGATTGTTTTAGTCCATACCAAAAGACGACATGCATTGTAAACACTAAATCACACCAGATATTGTTCTGACCCGAATTAACTCACGGATTCATTTCCGTTTATTTGGCGCCTGCGAATAGTACTTTAATATAATCAACTTACAAACCAGTTGTTCGAATATTCCCCCATTGTTTCACTTTCTGTAATAATTTTTACTCGATAACTAGATCTAATGTACAGGATGAAAAGGAGAGGGCATATAAGTCTCTGATAAGACCCCAACTAGAGTATGGATCCAGTGTATGGGACCTTCATCAGCATTACTTGATTCGAGAACTGGAAAAAAATCCAAAGAAAAGCAGCTAGATTTGTTCTGCGTGATTCCCGAGGAAAGAATACCATTACGATAATGTTG
The DNA here is from genome assembly GCF_040414725.1 of Anabrus simplex. Taxonomy (NCBI): domain Eukaryota; kingdom Metazoa; phylum Arthropoda; class Insecta; order Orthoptera; family Tettigoniidae; genus Anabrus; species Anabrus simplex. The sequence continues at coordinate 580,736,968 of NC_090265.1, read as the reverse complement.
CCAAGTTTGAGCTGGGAAGACTTGGGAGAAAGAAAACGAGCTGCTCGACTAAGTGGTATGTTCTGAGCTGTCACTGGAGAGAAGGCGTGGAAGGACATCAGTAAACGAATAAGTTTGAGTAGTGTTTTTAAATGTAGGAAAGATCACAATATGAAGATAAAGTTGAAGTTCAAGAGAACAAATTGGGGCAAATATTCGTTTGTAGGAAAGGGAGTTAGTGATTGGAATAATTTACCAAGGGAGATGTTCAATAATTTCCAAATTATTTGCAATTATTTAAGAAAAGACTAGGTAAACAACAAATAGAGAATCTGCCACTTGGACGACTGCCCTAAATGCAGATCAGTGTTGATTGATTGATTGATTGATTCATTGATTCATTGATTGGTTCATTGATCGATCGATTGATTTATTGATTGATACTAACTCTGGTGAACGGTCTTGTTATAATACTTTACGAGAATTATTAAGTCTGAAGTTAGTGAGACAAACCACACTAAGGTATGACTCATATATAATCAGAAATTCAGAATGAGCGAACGCTTCAAGAACTCTGAAATAGCTCACCCTCTTTTTAAAATTTTATTTGACAGTGCTTCACTGAACTGTTCATTACAATCCTTTGCTGTCACAATTTCCTTCACTTTGAAAATCGGTTGAAGAGATGGGCCTCCTCAATAACTACTTATTTCTAACATGAATTTTCTAAAAACAAAAAGAAACACATGGTGCACCAACGCATTAGGGCCTCGGTTTGCTTAAGACATGCTACACAGTCAGTTGGCCTGCAGATACTGAAATTCCACGTGGTCAGTGTAACGACATTCTCAGCCGTGTTGCTCGCTTTCTTTCACGAGGTTGAGTGAACTCCGTTCCAGGTCTCAGTCCAGAATTAAAATTCTTGGACGGCCAGGAATCGAAGCTGGGGCCTCCGTGAACCACGTGGCATACCATTAATTCCGCAGACCTCTCAATAGCAGCCAAGTGTGGAAATTCGTGATGAACCAGGCCGAGTGGCTCACATGGTAGAGCCTTGGTCTTCTGAGCCCAAGATTCTGCGTTCCATACTGGTTCAGTCTAACGGTATTTGAATCGTCCTTCGCCAGCTTCGTGATTTATCGTCACATACAAGACCTCCTGTGGAGCATTTCCAGCAGATGTCTCCAGAAACCGTATAAGTAAGTGAGACTTGGCACTGATCAAAATTCCGACTTCACTTCTCCTGATATTGTCTCCAAATACTAGAAAAATACCGATTTCGATAAAAGTTACCTGCTTCACTATAAAGGAATTAAGAAGTCCCATCTTGCGTGAAACGAATACAAAAGAGTACTGAAGAAATGAGGGAATATACAAGTTTATTCCCAGAAAAAGTGTTTTACATTCTTAAAAAGTGCTTTTGGTAGCATTAGTCAACAGCCCGTGCAGAGTTCGTTATCGCGGGAGTATTTGCTTGGAAAACGAACTCGCCATAACCGACCTGCTGGAACCCTTCACCTGCCATCTAGCGACCAGTAAGAGAACAGCTACAGCTCGCCCAGTAGCCAAACAGAGACCTGCTATACCGACACTTCATTGAAAGGCTTCCGAGGTGACAGCTAGTCGACGACGAGTTGAGGTACAGATATACTGGAAGCTAGTGCCTTCCCATACAGGCCCGTTTTCAAGGTAACGGTGAACCCGGCTCCCGCCAGGAACCTTACTTTTTAGAGGACCCCACCCCCACTATCTTATTTTTTCAACAGAGAAATCATACAAATCGCCAGCACTCGAGATGGACCGGTTGAGATATCACATAACCGTAACATAACGCAACTCTGATCGTGAGCTTGCATTCGGGAGACAGTGATTTCGAACCCCACTGTCGCCAGTCTTGACGATGATTTTCCGTGGCTTTCAATTTCCACATCAGGCAAATGCAGGGGCTGTAATTAAGGCCACGGTCGTTTCCTTCTCAGTCCTAGCCTGTCCTTTCCAATCGTTATGTCTGTGTCGGTGCGGTGCAAACAAATGGCAAAAACCAAAATAACAACTTAAAATTATATTGAATTATGTTTGTCGGTCGTTGTTTTCAAATTATTGTTAGAAGAAACCCGGTAAAAACAAAACTGCTCCAAAGTTTCGTTTTATTTCAGCGATAAGCGATAAGTTACTCCCTTCTGTGCAGTTGCAAGTAACATTAGTGCCAGGGGCGTGCGCAGAAACTATTTTCAGTGGGGGGGGGGGGATATTAGATATTAAAATTTGAGGACTTCTATAAAATAATGTTGGGTCCATATTGTGAAATTAGCAACACTATATTAAAACTTTCAAAATCACACAATTATTTAATTAAGACACATTTGAATTCATGTTGATTGCAAAAGCAGACGTCTCCTGTTTTTTAGCCAGCTCATGGATTATATTTTCTATGGTAACATGTTCATTTTTGTGTATGTCCTACAAGAGAGGTAACACATTCAGTCTTTCCTGTGCAGTCCTCTTCTGCAAATAACCTTTTGCGTATTTCAGACATGAAATAGTGCGTTCTGGTGTGGTAGTGATTGCTAGTAAGACAGCAAACAGTTTAGGTACTGGATGTATTGTTGGGAAAGTATCAGTCTCAAAATGTTAAGTGCAGAATTGACGTCCATTGGTTCAGGATGATTGCTTTCAGAAGAAAACTCATACATGTGTTTATTTTAGTTTAAGCTTCATTATACCGGGCGAGTTGGCCGTGCGTGTAGAGGCGCGCGGCTGTGAGCTTGCATCCGGGAGATAGTAGGTTCGAATCCCACTATCGGCAGCCCTGAAAATGGTTTTCCGTGGTTTCCCATTTTCACACCAGGCGAATGCTGGGGCTGTACCTTAATTAAGGCCACGGCCGCTTCCTTCCAACTCCTAAGTCTTTCCTATCCCATCGTCGCCATAAGACCTATCTGTGTCGGTGCGACGTAAAGCCCCTAGCAAAAAAAAAAAAAGCTTCATTATTGACAAATACGTAGTTCATATCAAAAGCAAAACAATAAGGTACGTAAAATCCACATTTGCATGGTTGCCAAAATTAATCACAAATTCTAAAATTCTAACTTTCCCTGATTACTGCAACTTTGAGCATCCTATGTCGACAGTTACGATTTGTGAGCAACGTATTCTTGAAAATGCTTAGGTTTACCGAATGTGCAGAAGTTTTGTACAAGAAAACCAATATAACGTAAGTTAAAAGTTGGCATATTTCTATTTCGATCACTGCAAAATGCAATGTATGAACGAATAGAAACTACAGTCGAAACCGTGTATAGCGACATCGCTTTTAACAGTGTATTGGATATAACGGCGAAATATAACAGTCCCGTCTAAATACTATATAAACGCCGTATTTAAGAAATCGCTTAGTATGCCTTCGCTTATTATAACATATCGTGTAAAACGACGTATTTTTGTCACATTTTCGGATAAATTTATCGGCTATAACGTCCAATGCTGACTTTTGTTTATGTGTTTGAGGATTTCCGACAACAATGTAACGGTTATTATTGTAGATTGGAAATCAGGCCATGTGTTAAATAGTCCGGACATGCATCACTGTGAACATGTCTCAAAAGAAAAGGTATAATATTGAAGAAAATTCACACATTAATATTGCGATTAGAAAATTGGGAAACAAGTGTCAGCACGGCGAACGAATTGTATTGCAATGAATGATTTATGCAATTTGGAAGGACAGAGAGGAAATTCAGTCTCTTTTCCAAGAAAATTCTTCTAAAATCAAGCGTGTCAGAACATCATATCACGAAGATATTCAAGAACCTTTACTTAGATTGCTTAAGCAGCAAAGAACAAATAATGAATAAATCATTATTGAACTGCAGTTAAGGCAGTTGCCCAGGGGGCAGATTCTCTCTCTGTTGTTTAGCTTGTCTTTTCCGAAATGAATAATGTACCTGGCAATGGACCTATTTTTCCAGCGAAAGCTAATGAAATTCCTAGCAGTCCCACTCCACAAGTACTGCACTGTAAAATAATACAGTACTTATTTGTTACGTTTTTTGAAGTCTTAACTCAATTTTTTAATTAATCATGTAAGTGTGCAGCCTTATACATACAGATAAAACATTTTTTAGCAACAAAATTAAAAACGGTTTGAACGACTATCGACTATATGGACAGTTGCTTGGCGGCCTCTTCGAATTCGTTATAAACGACTTTAACTGTGTTTTGAATCTCGAACAACTTTGGTAGCCGCAAAGCCGTAAAAATTAAATAAATAAATAAATAAATAAATAAATAAATAAATAAATAAATAAATAAATAAATAGTTCCCGTAATTTCTTATATGAAAGCCAATGGCAGGCATTTATACAAGTGGAGGATCATTTCCTCACTTAGTGCACTGATTGTTCTACAAAGGAGACCGACAGTGGTGTCTCCACGACGTACCATCCGCCAGCGTAGTGAAAGGTGTGGGAATTCGAGTGACGAGCTCATTGCCATATGCGGGCGAAACGCTGGTAATTTCACGATTGAAAAAGTCTAAGAATATGAATGTAGGTTTTGTGGCTCCTAAGTTAAATTAATATTGTTCATTAGAATATAGGAAGTCTTAACTTTGACGACATAATACATGATTTTACATCATTGTAATGTAGGTAAAGTCACTTTATAATATTCGTTTTGTTATGCGGACGTGCGTGGGTGAGAAGTGAATTAATTGTCTTACTTTTGTTTACCATATCATCTTCACATGCACCAATGAAATTACTTGGAACTCATAGCTGATCGAACACTGGTGTCTTATAATTGTTACCGAACGTTAGAAAATGTAAGGAATCTCAGTGTTCCGGGTAAATAAAGAAGCGTTTATCCGATCCTGTCTCCGTAACATACCTCTTTGATGGTAAAAGGTAGAGGAAAGGATAATGATACCTGATCAATGGCAAAGCAATAATAGTGATTGACGTTATCTATAACGATAGGATCTCTGACTGAAATTGAAATTATGTTCATTCATGTATCCAGTACGTGTGTGACAATTACACATATTATTACATATCATTCACACACAATAAATTTACAGGACACATGGTATTGTAATTTCTCTCAAAATAGAACAGAAAAATGAAATAACGTAAAATAATGATAAAAAATCCTAGGACCGAGAATCAAAGATGGAGTACATTTTCCAAAACCAAATGTGGACATATATAAAAATCTCCAAAAAATTACAGGCGCAATGCGCATGCGAAGAATACAATTCATGGGACACATAGAAGGAATGGACTCAAACAGACTGACTCACAAAATTTACACATTCTTAAAGAAAAAAACTGCTAGATCAACTTGATACAAACAGACAGAGAAAGACCTGAAGGAATTAGGATCACCACATCTACTGGACCGAGATAAAATCAGAAAAATCACGCACGAGGTTTTGAGGATGATGAGAGAAAGACTAACCGACATGTATGGTCCCTGCAACGAAAACACACCCATTCACTACGTATGAAGGAACACTGGGGTAAAAGAGAAAGCCAACAAATGTTGATTCCGCGTGGACCTAAATGACGCATTCGCGCCGGAGAATAATAATAATAATAATAATAATAATAATAATAATAATAATAATAATAATAACAATAATAATAATAATAATAATAATAATCATCTGTATGTCTGTGTAATTCCTAGCTTGCTTGTTTAATTAGAAAAGCATCTTAAATTGATATTTCTGGGGATATACTAAAGGCAATGGCATGGAAAATAGTAACATATCTGATGTACTTATCTGATTACTGTGTGAATGAAAGAGCTATACCAAATAAATAGAGAGTTGCTATAGTAGGTAGCCATTGTGTACAAATGGAAGAGTGATAAAGATAAAGCTGATAATTACAGGCCAGTCAACTTGACATGTGTTACATGTAAGGTGTGGGAAAGCATTCTTTCAGATTATAGAGTATCAGGCATATTAGTGAAATTACTAACTGGTTTGATAGAAGGTTGTTCAGGTTTAGGAAATGTTATTCCATTGATGCTCAACTTGCAGGATTCCAGAAAGATAAAACAGATATTTTAGTTTCAGGAGGTCAAATGGACTGTATAGAAATTGACCTCTTCAAGACCTTTGACAGAATAGGTAATGGGAGACTACTGGCAAAAATGAAGGCAGTTGGACTGGGTAAAAGAGTGACTGAATGAGTAGCTAAATTTCTAGAAAATAGAATGCAGAGAATTAGAGTAGGTGAAGTATTATCTGATCCTGTAATAATTACGAGGAGAGTTCCTCAAGGCAGTATTATCGAACCCTTGTATTTTCCTACAGTATATGATTAATATATAAAGTATAAGTGTATTTATGTATGTAATGTGAGTAAACCGGGCGAGTTGGCCGTGCGCGTAGAGGCGCGCGGCTGTGAGCTTGCATCCGGGAGATAGTAGGTTCGAATCCCACTATCGACAGCCCTGAAAATGTTTTTCCGTGGTTTCCCATTTTCACACCAGGCAAATGCTGGGGCTGTACCTTAATTAAGGCCACGGACGCTTCCTTCCAACTCCTAGGCCTATCCCATCGTCGCCATAAGACCTATCTGTGTCGGTGCGACGTAAAGCCCATAGCAAAAAAAAAAAATGTGAGTAAACAAGTAGAATCACAGGTAAGGATTTTTACGGATGATGTTACCCTGTACTGAATAATTACATATTTTTCCAGGTAAGGTCCCCATATGGTTTCTATTGTTTGGACTGTACAGTATTATCTTTAGAGATGAGTCATACACATAGAATTTCTTGTTTCTCATCTTTAACTTTTGTTTTGTTTTGTTTTGTTTTGTTTCACAAATTGCTTTACGTCGCACCGATACAGATAGGTCTTATGGTGACGATGGGATAGGAAATGCCTAGGAGTGGGAAGGAAGTGGCCATGATCTTAATTAAGGTACAGTCTGGTGTGAAAATGGGAAACCACGAAAAACCATCTTCAGGTCTTCCGACAATGTGGTTCGAATCCACTATCTCTCAAATGCAACCTTAACTTTTTCGTAGCTTAGAATTATTCTTCCATCAGAATGACTACTCTCCCTCCTACCGTTTCTATCATGTCTCTTCGATAAACACTCCATTTCCGTAGGAAAATGTCCGGATCTATAATATCACTTCTCAGTCACGATTCAACTCCTATTGCAATACCTGGTAAATATTTATTCATATAGTTAATCGTATCTCTTTCTTTACATTACTTCTGCAGTATAACACTAACATTTTAATGTCATCCTTACTTGACTTCCTTCTCCGTGTAATCTAACCACCACTCCCTAGTCCACCCCGTTACCCTTCAAAGCAAACTTCCCTAAATTATAGGTGGCACTGCCGTTCAAGTGAAGGCTATCTGAACGCAGATCCCTGTCTCCTATCCACCCATTAGGATCTAGAAATCTCACTCCCAGTTTCCGACGTACCCACTCCATAGTCTCATTTAAATCCCTGAACGCCTTGCAGTCAGTATCTCTCCTACACTGTATTTCACTGATAACATCATTCATTTAAACTTCTCCCTTGCTGCCTTAACGAAATCCCACACATCCCTAACTATGTTGGTACTTATACCTGCTTGCCTTACGTCGTTGGTACCAGCGTGAAAAATTACCACTTTCTCCTTACCATGTTCCTTCTTTTCTACTTTTCTAACCATCTGCCTTAACCTAATTGCTGGATAACAGTCTACTCTGGTTCTCTTTCTTCCAACACTTTTCCCACATGCCTAACAATGGAGTCCCGCATGGAGACTGGGTGTTTTTCATCTTAATACACACATGTTCATTACATTGCTACACTTCTAGCTACCACAGAAACTCGTACCAAAAAAATATCTCACTCGGGTTAGAAGAAGAAGAGGGCTGTCTGTAATATAGATACACCATCGTGTGAAACGTACTTATAATTATACCCTGATAGAGGAACAGACTGAGGACGTTCCAGATTTCTTAATGTAGATTTGTGTGTTTGACGTCAGGCTCTAATGAACAGGAGAACAAAAGCTCTTTGCCATTTTCTATAAATATTATCTTGCACATTAAACTACATTTAACTGCTTAATAATTCAAACTCGTTAAGAACGTACCTTTCTCGTTTCATACTTCATCACCTACTTACTCATTCTCTTTGAACGTATTACTGCCATGTAACGTAATCGAGCGGAGTGGCTGTTATGTTAACGCGCTACGGCTCTGGAGCCAAACTTTACTTTGGGGAGACGCATGGGATCGTGCCCCTCTGTCAGCTGTCCCGAGATTGGTTTCCTGCAGTTTCCAGCTTTCACTTCCATGCAGATGCCGGGACAGTTCCTGTTCGTGGGCAACAGTGATTCCTTCCACTTCCTTACTCAAATTTCATTCGCTATCATTCATTTCATCTTCATTAGCTTCTCAACTGAGGTTGGTCACAGGAAAGGCATCTGGCAGTAAAAAAAATATGACGTAAAATTCCGTCTCATATTATCCCCGACTTCGTATCAAGAAACGGGACCAGGGGACGAAACTAACGGGCCCATAAAGCCTGCCATGAAGGAGGAGGGGGGTGGGGCACAAATCCATTTAATTTCGTTTATATTTTAAAAGAAGTCAGCGAGCGTCAGTGGCGTATACTGGGATCAAGAGGTGGGCTACCACTAGACTTAGGTTACCCCTTTTCGATAGCTGGTTTAGTGAACTTCACGCCTTAAGCGTTTTGAGCTGCAGCCAATAGCTCTGTTGTCAAGACTGTTTCACAAGCTACTGCCTTGGTCTCTGCCGCTGTCAATACTCTACACCTGACCAATGGAGATGGTGGCCTAAGGTTTAGCAAATAAAGGTCCGGCTTTGTGAGTGAATGGATGTAATGCTTGCCTTTGATCGGATGGCCCGGGTTCAATTTTCAGAATCAACCCCCTCATATTCGTAACTTCCATGGCTTGGGGACCAGGTGTTTATGACGTCTTCATTATTCATTTTATCCTCATTAGGTCGCCACCAAGCCTATACAGATACCACGAACGATTATTATTATTATTATTATTATTATTATTATTATTATTATTATTAATATTGTTAAATAAAAATGAATTTTACAACGGTCGTACCCATCGTTTACTGGTTTATTAGCTTCCTCGAGAGATCAGTGGTGGTGTCCGACCCATGAACACGGGTTCCATTCCAATCAACAAAAGAGAACACTCCATGGCTAAATAGTTAGCGTGCTGGCCTTTGGTCACAGGGGTCCCGGGTTCGATTCCCGGCAGGGTCGGGAATTTTAACCAGCATTGGTTAATTTCGCTGGCACGGGGGCTGGGTGTATGTGTAGTCTTCATCATCAGGCATCACTTCATCCTCATCACGACGCGCAAGTCGCCTACGGGAGTGAATTTGAAAGACTTGCACCTGGCGAGCCGAACATATCCTCGGACACTCCCGGCACTAAAAGCTATATGCTATTTCATTTCAAGAGAACACTAAATCTCAAGGATTGCATTTAATTTTAGCAGATCAACCTATAAAAAGAAAATATTACTCCTGTAACAGCAGCCCTGTAATGTCTTCCTCCAGGGATGTAGCAGTAAAGGAGAGTGAGATACCAGCACTCCGTTATCTATATAATTAAGCCAGAAGTATGGGGTGAGGAAGTATATACGATGAGGAACGGATAGTTGTTAGTTAGCAGTGTCGATCTGATGGAGCGAAGCCTAACACACCTATCCACCTATCTGAAATTCAGCAGCAAGCGGCGCGGGGTGGGTCGAGGGCAGAGGGACGCAGAGTGTGGGCTGCAATATCTGTCTCCGATGCCTTGCTCTCAGAAATACGAACGACGTATTTTCTCGTTGCTTTCAAGTTTTGTAAATGGAACAATGTGTCAGATGCTTACATTATAATGTGTTTTGGACTTCCATCATTCTCATTTGAGGTTTGGGCTTCACCGATAGCCTTGGTAGCCCTCAGTATACGCCATTGGCGAGTGTATTCTATGCCAAATGTAATTATGCATTGTAAAATGTAACATCCAAACGTCACTTACTTACAGATGTGATTCACGTTGCACATGATAATGCAACTCTCCGTTAGAACGTTGCGTATACTGATGCGACACACAGCTGATGCTGTCTGGTGCATGTCCGAACTGGCAGCTTGGCTGGGCTCAAACTGGGACTTGCATGCACAGACACAAAAATATCAACTCAATTGTCAGTCAGTGTTGCTATGTCTTCCGAGGTACTTCCCCGGAAGCGGTGTAGGTTGAACTCAAGACTCACACTTGATTGCATTGCGGTATTCAAAGAGATATCCCCGACTCTCGGTTAGAATCCGATCATGATGGTAATTCAGAGTAGTTGTAGTCAGTTCAGATTATGACTCGGTGAGGTGAACACAAGTTCATATTATGAGTTGAAGTACCGGTAAACTGGTTTCCAAAACCGTTTTACGTTTTAGTTTGCAGAACCATCGCTCAGTGTATGCTGCTGAGTACAGTGAATGTTGTGCACAAAGTACGGTCCGGGTGACCTTTAACACCAACAAGTCCTGCAGACTCGGCTGTTGTGATACAACAATTTACATGATCACCACGAAATTGTCCGTTCCCGACACCCCCCCCCCCCAACCTCACCCAATCACACAGACTTTTAGTCACAACCAATACTTAACTAATCGTTTAACAATGACAAGCAATTAAAATAACGGAATATCTCATCTACAGCTTATACAAAAATTACATGAAAGAAAATATAGTATTCTCTGGATATAACTATGGCACTTGTGGCTTAAAATAACGTTTACACGATATTTACGGAAGTGAAGTGACTACTACTGATTTTTTCATTCCTCGCCTGAAGGGGGAGGCGGGCCTCCTAGACGGTGACGCCGTGACCGTCTCTCAGAGCAGCCAGAATGGGTCTCGGCCCACAAGTGGCCACGGCTGCTCTGTGGTCCGATAGCTCTGCACTCCGACGGGCGAACCGAACAGATGACCCCCAATCCTCTTCAGATGGGGAATTAAGTAATTTAAATTCTATCTTTCGTTTCACTGACTGGTAAAGAAATATTTAGAAGGAAAGTGGGTTCGAACCTCACTGTCTGCAGCCCTGAGGATGAATTTCCGTGGTTTCCCATTTTCACACGAGGAAAATGCTGGAGCTGTACCTTAATTAAGGTCACGGCTGCTTCCTTCCCACTCCTATCCTTTTTATACCCCATCGTCCCCATAAAAACGAACTGTGTCGGTGCGACGTAGAACAGATTGTAAACATTATTGTTAATCATCGTCGAATTCATACTCGTCTGTAATACTTTGCGGAAGGTTGTCCTCGAAGAATGTACTTTCGAATTACCTGCACAAAAATGAAATGTTAACTGAAAATGTTTAAAATATGTCTAATAAAGACTCAGTTATTTATTTATTTCAACAGTTGTATTTTAAACCTAAGCGGTTACTGTCTTTTGATACTTTTTTAAATAATAATAATGATTATGTTGTTTGTAGGTGATGATGTGTTGAATGCGCTGTTGTAAACTCGATACGACTCGCAAAATAATATGATGTCTGAGTATAGAATGTCTGTCTGTTAAGTCATCAGCCCAGAGGCTGGTTGAATCCTCAAATAGCACCATCAAAGGCTATACAGTTATAGGGAAACTGCAAAAACCAATGGCAGCACCAAAATGAGGCGTACTAGGCAAGATGAGGAGTGAGGTAGTTTGCCATTGCTTTCCTCACTGGACCAGAAGGTGCTACTGCAGCACGACTGATCCTATGAGCAACACCTTTCATAACACTCGGATGCACTAGTTGTGCTCCAAATGTCATTACTCAGCACTACTCATACCCCAGCAGCTTCCATATTGTCACAGCCACGGATGAGACTGGAACTTTGGTGGAAGCTACACTTTGCTCTGGCCTCTACCAAGAGACGGATACAAAAATAATACTTGCATTCATCAAGAAATGGCAACAGGCGTCAGTATAGAAAAGTAATGTAAAAATACTGTTGTAGGTACTAATTGAAATTGTTGCCTTGGTGCGAAGTCCTGACTTATCCTAACGCTCTCTCCCTATTGTAAGTTAAGCTAGCCATAACCTAACTGCGTAGCGAAGTCAACGTTTCGAGCTAAAAACTGAATTGCCAGATATCCCGTAGCTGGCGTGTGTCTCGCAGATAATACCTCAGGCCAGTTAATAAATCACGGGGCTTCTAATTAAGACTTTTATTAGTATTAGGTACTTGGTTTGCAGATACTGGGGTGAAGCATTGTCAGTGCGATGACTCTTCTGTTGTTTTCTTAACATTTCTTCGCATTTAACAATAATCTTTAGAATGGCAGATACTAGGGTGATGCGTGGTCAGGGCTTCTACTCCTTTACCATATTTCTTGGTTTTTTAAACCAGAGAGGTAACCCTTCTTACTGTCCTCGCAAGGATGGGTGAACCATGTTAATTTGAGGTACAAATAATGTTCACTGCAGTTTGTCTAATATTTGTATTCGCATATTTATCTTCGAGTTCCCTCAAATAACAGTTTATTTTGTGCAAAAAAATATAGCTACGGCGAGACTCGCACTCACGTCGTCGAGGTTCGTAGACATGTACGGTGACCAATCGGCCACCGCTCCGCTTGATTGTGCCGTAACTCTCAAAGTATACACGCGGTGTATTAGAATCGGGAAATTCATCAATTTTTCAGAAATTATTAGGTTGCGGACCTGACACGTTTAAGTAAAATTTGTTCGCCTTTTAGTGTTCTATCACCTCCACATGGTCCTAAGTGTATTGACCTAAACCTTTATACGCGAGTTACTGTTGGGCGTCCCCCAACAGGTACATTAAAGTTCGCTGAAATCGTTTGGATGCAGGGTCCGGCCTCTCCTTGTCAGAGTCGTACCCGTACACCCAAGATCGTCACTGAGATCTTGGCACACTGCAACGCGATGTTCCTTCTGCTTAGGAGTCAGCAATCGGGGAAAATCCTGGAAGCGACAAGCCACATGGTTAAGTCCGACGTTAGGACTGCGTATACTGACACAATACACTAACAATATCTGCAATGTCACCGATCCTCCTCGACGATCTTCACACTCAAGTTCCCGATTTCGTGCCTCAATATCGGGAGTAATGCTTGTGGAAGGTCTTCCAGGTTGCTCCTCGTCTTGAAGGGACGTTATTCCACCTGTGAAGCGCTTGTGCCATTCTAAACATTGCGTACGACGTATTGTCTCATCACCGTATGCTTCTCAAAGCATGTTCAACGTCTCTTTGGCCGATTTACCCAGTTGAAAGCAAAATTTCACGTAGACTCTTTGTTTCGCCTTTCTGTCAATGACTTAATCGCAGACTACCACATAGAGGTATTCACAATAGCACCACTATAACAACTACCGATGTAAACACGGTGATGTCTCCAGGCACATTGCTTTATCAAGGTCGAAGGTCACTATAGCTGCCAGCTTAACTTTGTTGGTATGCTGTAGAGCTAGTCCAGAAACATTTTGATGGACTTGTTCATTGGTATTCATTATCTTTACAGGCAACAAAGCTTTTAGCATGGAAATACAGTTTAATTTTTGCATTTAAACTTTTTGGGCTGTAGTCTACAAATATATCGGCTTCATCAGAATGACACAGTTTCGTGGATGTGTTATTGAAGACAATTGAAGGTTGATATTAGAGTAAAGAATCCACAAAGGTGTTTGAGTTGGCTGTTATTTATATAAAATACAAGAACACGCAGGTGCGATAATACGAAAACGATAGAACTCTGGCGATAGCCAGCTGTTGAATGGTTGAAATTTCCGATATTCCTATACTGGAATGATCATTGGAGTCGGTCACTTTCTATGGCAGAAAGGTCGACGCCCCGAATAAATAGCATTTATAAAAATGTACATACACAAGTTTTATGCTGACGTTGCTTCTTTTCCTTCTTCTTCTCCTCTTTCTGGTGCCATCTCCACACAGAAAGTTGGTGAGCATCATGGAGTCAATTTTCCCATTTTGTGTTTACTGTATAAGAGTTTCTGTATCGTGGATACAGGTCGGAGGTTCTGCGCCCAAGATAATCTTCTCCACCCACATCCAAGTTTCTTGCCTCCTATGCTAAGTTCAGTCAAGCTGTATTTGTCATTTCGGAAGATGTGATCGATGTACGCTGCTTTCTTGCGTTTTATGAGGTTTGAGACTTCAGACGACGTTGTTCGATGCTAAAATAAACATAACAGATTTAGTCGTCATGGTATCCCATTACATGTAGTCTAAGAATCTTTGTGCAAATTGCCCACATACTGAGATTTCTAGAAATGTTCCTTATATTTTAATGAAGAGAAACAAACCTTAAAACTGTTGGGTATTTTCACATGTTTCATGATATGACTATATAAACTGATGGTTTATTTTTCATGTGTGTTTCAGGTTTCGGAGATCGAGGCTACTTCGGTCCATGGCAACTTTGTCAAGAGCGTCAGTTCAACCGAGTGGTCTGTGGGCCAACTGCCTCCAGGTTTCGTCCTGTCCGTAAGTAATGAAATATACCTTAGGAGTCGATGATACCCTCCGTAACATTTGCCATTCATTTTAATGTAGCAGCTCTGTCTGTAGCAATTAACCATTTTGTCTTAACTGGAGGTCTTGGTGCATCGATAGCTTCACTTTGGTAATCATTCTCCCAACAAGTTCGGTGAGACAGCGAATTTGGTATTCTATATCTAAATATGAATTTCCAGCTCTCCTCATCCCTCTAAACTTGAATTGGACCCTCCAGAGTTTAAGGTCAAGGTGCCGTACTCTTAACTATTCTTTTCAACGTAGTTGTGAAGGATATTCGAATGATTGTGTTATGAGCCCCGTAGATTTTGGAATACGTGCAGTTTAATTATGTTTTAATTTCAAACCTTAACGGGAACTATTTTTGAAATATTTAGAAATTAACGCACATTTGATATTTTGGCATTAGGTAGTTTTTTCCTAAACATGAAGTAGCTTTATATTTCAAAGAGCCTGAACGATTTTTTGGGCCATTAATTTGGTTGAGTTTGGCAATATTTGATCTATTTCCTTCATTACTATAGAATGAATTTCGAGGATACCAGACATAAGTAACCATGACGTTACAGTACTGTTCTAGAACACATCAGGGGTTTATATGGTAATACGGCCGTTTGATTTTGTTGAGCAGGCCTACAAAGCAGTAGATGAAACGTGAGATACCGTAATCTGGGGTTACTTTGTGCCTATATGGGGTGACATTATGACAAGCATAATTAGCTGAAAAAATATTTATTTATTTCCAAGTCCACAAGTGGTTTGCAGTAGAATATAATTTCACAATTTTCGCATAATTTTGAAACTAATAATGCAGTTTCTGGAAGAACATTCTGCGTCACAAAGTTACCCGTCCTGAAACTATGAAATCGCGGTTCACAGTGTCCTGTAAAATAGTCATGGAAAAACTAACCCTTGTAAAATTAACACTTCTCTGGACATTGTTTTGGCAAACCCTTTGGCTGCATTGTATTATTAATTTGGCTGCTATATTTCTTATATATTCATGTTCTATGCCTCTCTGATTGCATTCATTTTTACAGCGGCGGTATGGTATGCAGGACTGGTGGCGACGATCGGGGTTGCAATGTTGGGCGTGTTCTGTGTGTTGAGTGTTCTGCAGCTGGCCATGGTGATGTCCAGAGAGCGTATGGTACTCTCGTACAGCTCTGTCGTGATCACCAAGCTAGCTCTCGGTCTTCTAGCAGGTAAGTGTAACTTTGTTCGGTGTATTGAATATGACTGTGCTGAGTTTGACCTGTGTGATAGTCAGAAAGTGTAAGGTGATGTACTCGTATTGTTCTGTCGTTTATCTCTTACTCTTACGGTAGCCACGTTGGATGTGCTTGGAGTGCTGGGCTTATTATAAGGGGCGATCAAAATGTTTCCGCTCGATGGCTGTACATTCCTGAATCTGGATGCCAATCAGGCGAGATGCCTCAGGTTGAAGATCCCCGTGTGGTAAAACGCCTTGTCCTGCTGCATGAAGAAGTCCGCAACCGCCTGCTGCACATCCTCGTCCGACAGGAAGTATCGACCCTTCAAGGTAGGGCCTCTCAAACGCCCAAAATCTCACGCGTGCAAACTGTGGCGCAGAGTTCCTGTGCACAGTGCATCGGTCCCACTCGGCTCGGCTCGGACCAGCGGTTCGCCTCTGGGCTACTCGGCTAAGCTCGGCTCAACTCGGTTCGGATTTGGAGCGCTACGGAGAAAGTGAGGAAGAGGGAGGCAGACGGAGCGAGCGAGACAGGCGTGGGGAAAGAGGGAGACAGCGCTATTGCTCCATATCGAAGAGTGGGGGTCTGCACTCTGGTCAACCAAGCGAAGTCGTCTTTTGCACAGTGCACAGTGCATGCACCCTGAGGGAGCTCTGCTTCAAGGCGTTGTAACCGCATGGGGGCAGATCAGGACTACAGCGCGGGTGCTCGAGTGTCTCCTTCTTGAGTTGACGTACCTTCTGCGCCTTGTGTCGAAACGCGATCCGCACGGAAATTCATGCGCCATTCCACAACGATGATTTTCGACAGACGTGCTGCCCCATACACAGTCTTCATTTTGCGATGGATGTCCACCGGTGTTTGCCTTCCGACACCCAAGAGCAGAACAACAGCACCTTGGTCCTGTTTGGACGCATTTGGTAATAATGTCGCCTTAGTTCACGTGACCACATTTAACGCACGTACCTCGGCACGACACGATTGCCACACTAATCCCTTTGTCTACCTGTCCGTGCTTATATACGCGCATCGCAGTTCGCTACTTTGCATGTCCACTGTAGCAACGCCCTCAAACAGAAACATTTTGATCACACCTTATACAAGTTTGTCAGTGTTTTTAGGTCTACAACATGCATGTTTGTCGTCATCAAAATAGTTCTGAATACGTTATGGACGTGTTAAATGGGTGACTACCGTCAGTTTCTACTCTGTGGATCACTATTGGCCTCGGAATCTCAAGATCGCGAGTTCAAATCCAGCAGAGCTAGTAAGTTTTCGTAGGGTAGAGAAAAGTCCATTCGATATTCCATGCCATCCGATGTCAGCATATAAAAGATCTCTGGCGACACATTTAGTGTTTTCTCGACAAAGTTAATTGAAACTCAGCCATAGATCGACTAAAACAAATTATGATTTTTCTGCCATTTGGGATAGAATAAAATGGAAAGTAAAAAATGAGACACAGGCAGTGTAAATGGTGCCAAATCAAAATGCCTGCACGGGGTATCCGATACCATATTATTATTATTATTATTATTATTATTATTATTATTATTATTATTATTATTATTATTATTATTATTAATTCTCGTAAGTTTACTCTAGTCCTATTCCCTCGTACTTTCTGCAGAGGAACGGTACCGTCACAGCACAGAACTGATCGCTACGCCCTGGCGTTGATTGCTCTTGCCACAGGAAATTAAAATCTGTTGGGTGACAATTGCCAATGACGGGAAATAGAAGTGAGCTTTGGAAACGATTTTAGCCTGTTTACTGGTTGGGAGGCGGCTTACTTGATAGGAAAGGGCGTTTTCGTGGCGCACATCCTACAAGGAATATGATCTACTGGTTTCATCTCAAGCTGCACGACTACAGTGCCTAACAAACGTTTAAGACCACCACCGAAAATCAATTAATGAACTCCTGGTCCTACATTAAATGGTACGGTTTGGTCAGCAAATATTTTTTTAAATTATTCGTGCTGATGTTCACGTTATAAAAAAGGACAGCTGAAATATCGAATAAAGTTTGAGTTATAACTTTTTTAACGTTTTGAGAACCTATGAAATTAACCCACTTGTGGGTCTAAAGGCCACCCTGTTTACTGCACTAAGGCTACTTATTGTTTTTCTAAATACCTGTCCAATGGAGTGTATATTGCCGTAAAAGCCTAAAGGTGAAAATATCACAAGGTCTTTTATCTTGTTGCATTTTTCAAGACACTCACTTCGCAGTTTGGACGGTGATTGTAACCTCAAAGATTAGGGGCCAGTCAGCGATAATTCTCCATCTGTATCATGCATCGACCTCTACGATCTGTTGAGCAAAGCCTGTACTGTGTGAGAAGTGCAAGGTCGGTGACGGTAGCACATTCCAAAGAATTTTCAAGCATTTTAAAATACTTTTGTCTTTGTTACTTAAATGCGAAATTTCAGAAATACTATACCCAGTATAAACGACCCTATACTATTTTCATCTTTAAGATTTTATGCCAATATACAGTACATTATACTCAATTGCTATTTAGAACAGAGTTAAAGTAGCCATATACATTCTGTAGTTTAGAGAATAGGATTGTCTTTACACCCAAAAGTGGGGTATTTTTATAGATTCTCAAAATGTTTGAAGAAGTATAACTGTTAAAATTCATTCGATATTTCAACGGTTGGTTTTCATAATGTGTATATCAATATAAATCATTCATAAAATATTTTGCATACCAATTCGCACAATAAATGTAGGAACAGGAGTTCATTACCTGATTTTTGCTGGTAGTCTTAAACATTTGTTAGGTACTGTTTGATTACTGCAGGGCAATTACCGGTTAGCTGATTAAATCTTAAAGTGCATCGTTTAAGAGACTGGATTTTTAGGTGAATTTGAAACAAAAATATTGATGCAAAAGTGAATAAATGGATGGTGTTCAAAATGAATTACGGAGATATGTCATACCAGAGAATCGTCACTTTAGTTTATAGTTTGTTTTACTCAGAAAGTCTAAAATTGATTGGTGGTTACAAAGAGACTTTCATATTTATAATAATAATAATAATAATAATAATAATAATAATAATAATAATAATAATAATAATAATAATAATAATAATATACAGTACATTATACTGGATTGCTATTTAGAACAGAGTTAAAGTAGCCATTTTAGAGTACAGGATTGTCTTTACACCCAAAAGTGGGGTATTTTTATAGGGAGATGGTTTGTCCCCTCTCCTCTTTAACTGTGCCGTGGAAAAGGTAATAAGAGAGTGGCGAAAGGAATTAGCTAGAAAGGAGGTCCCAAGTGGCATTTATCTGGGAAATAAGCGCAATGAGCTCAATGTTGACTGTCTGGCGTTTGCCGATGACCTGGCAATTATATCTAATTCAATAGAAACTTCAGTGAAACAACTAAATGTTCTCAGACAACAAGCAGCAAAGTTTGGGCTACATGTGTCTTTTGAAAAAACACAATTCATCACGAACATCGGTGAATCTCCTTGTACGTTGCATCTGGAACAGGGAGAGATCAGGAAAACCAACAGGTTTAAGTACTTGGGAGAATGGGTGGAATCTAATCTCACTGAAGGAGCAGCTTTGTCAACTCCAGTTAACAGGCTTGAAATGGCCTACCAACTGACGAGGAATACCTGTAATAAAAAGTGTCTCTCTCGTAATACTAAGATGAAGCACTACCGGACAGTCATCCGCCCTGAAGCCTTATATGCTTCACTCAACAGGAAGGGGCTTAAGGAAAAACTTGAAATACGGGGAAGAAAGATAATGAGGAAGATACTGGGGCCAGTCAAGGAAGGTGACAGTTACAGAAGACGGCCTAACCAAGAGCTCTACAAGTACTGTGAAAGAATAACGAATGTAGCAAGGAAGAGACGCCTAGCATTCTATGGGCACATCAATAGGATGCATCCGACCAGGTTGACCAACCGGATTCTCAACTACTGGCAAAACAGGAAGACCAAGTTACCATGACGGATGGAAGTGGATAAAGATCTACAGGAACTGGGAATAACAGAAGGAAACTTACAGGATCGGACAACACTCAGGAAGATACTTAAACGTAAGGAGTTCCAGGACAGACTACCAACGAAGAAGACTGGCGCCCTTTGGACAAAGGAGAGGAGGGAGCAACACAGCCTGAGGATGCGCAACTACTGGGCAAACATCAATGCCCATTCCAAAATGTAATAGTTGAACGTCGTGGTCCGTAGCTGGCCTATACGAAACAACAACAACAATAATAATAATAATAATAATAATAATAATAATAATAATAATAATAATAATAATAATAATAATAATAATAATAATATTTTGCCGTATGATGCTGCGAGGATCGTATAGAAGTATGTGACTAAATAATACAAGCCTAGAGCAACCTCTTCTATCAACATTTGATACAGAAATCTATACTAATATATATACAGGCTGACTGTGAGTTCGTGTATAGGACTATGTAATGGGTGTCTCAGAAACTAATGGGCCGATTTTGAAAGATATCATTCCTGGTAACGTAGGGTATGTATCATCTTGGAATACCAAAGGATTCCCGTGTGAACGGTAATTTGGTTCCTTTGGCGCATTAACATGGACTATTACAGGCGACATATCGAATTTGTTCTATAAGGATGAGACAACGCTAATTTTAAACCTCTCGAGCGAAGAATAAAACTCGGTCAGTTCCTGGACGCCAGAAACCATGTTTTAAGACTCTAAAACTAACCGTTTTCGAGATATTGGTACCGCACTCCCCGCTGTAGGAATCGAATGAAGAAATGACGGGCCGTAACCATGGCAATGTCAGCTCAAGGGTTCTAGAATACAGGTCTGGTGTTCGAAGCATGCACCTGCGTGAATGTTGGCAAGGCCAAGGGGAGATTCTGTTTAAGCATTTAAAACTCATAGCTAGGGTTAATTCTTTCCTTCTGTTGCTTAATCTGATTTCCCTCGAGGGTTGGCTTTTCCCGCGGATTCAGTGGGGGGGGGGGGATACAACCTCTACCGCCTCAAGGGTAGTGTCCTGGAGCGTGAAACTTTGGGTCGTAGGGATACAACTGGGGAGGACAACCAGTACCTCGCCCATGGGAAGATCGGAAGGGATAGACAAGGAAGAGGGAAGGAAGCGGCCGTGGGTACCATCCCGGCATTTGCCTGGATTAACCCTAGCTATGAGTTTAAAATGTTTAAACAGAATCTCTCCTTGGCCTTGCTAACATTTACTTCGAGGATGGCTGAGGTAGGAATCGAACCCCCCTCTACTCAGTTGAACTCCTGAGGCTGAGTGGGCCCCATTCCAGCTTCCTTACCAATTTTGAAATTTCGTGTCAGAGCCGGGAATCGAATCCGGGTCTCCGGGGGTGGCAGCTAATCACATTAACCACTACACTACTGACGTGGACGCTAGCGTTAATATGCGAGATAATTATTGTGCCTGAATCCAAATTTCTATACTCTCATGAGCATAATGATGGTGAATAGCACCGAAGTGCTTTCGCTATTTACAAGGCCACTTTATAATTAGCGTTAATCTGCCGAAATATTTATAGTTATTGGATCCATATTTCCATACTCTTATCACAATCTTGAGTGTGAAAAAAACGGTAGAAGTGGTTCAAATGTGCATTGAGAAGCCGTAGCTGACATTGATGACCCATTTTTTGTATCCGAGATTGGTGCATCCATTGTGTAGGCCCATTAAGCTACATAACAATATATATATCTGTACGATGCAACGGCACAGGTAGAACTTACGGCGTCGATGTGATAGGACAGAGATGGGGATGCGGCCGTGGCCTTAAAACCCCAAGTGGGCTTATGACTCGAAGTTGCAGAGGCTAAGCCTGTTCCACAGAGGGGTGACTACACGAGAAATATTAAATGCCAAAATTATGTTAAGAATTTAGAGGTTGAGAAAATTATAGTCATCCCATACCAAGTTGGCTGGGAATCAACAGAGGGTAATCACACATTTTCCCTTAGTTTATATGTTTCCCAGCCGGGATTTGAACAGAGTCCTCATACTTGCCGAAAATCTGCATTTAAACCATGAAATGAAAACTTTACATGAATAAAAGAAGTTTGAAATCTTCCCCTCAAGCTATCTGCATGTAGCAAAAATGAAATGGCGTATTGCTTTTAGTGCCGGGAGTGTCCGAGGACATGTTCGGCTCGCCAGATGCAGGTCTTTCGATTTGACACCCGTAGGTGACCTGTGCGTCGTGATGAAGATGAAGTGATGATGAAGACAACACATACACCCAGCCCCCGTGCCAGAGAAATTAACCAATGATGGTTAAAATTCCAGACCCTGCCGGGAATCGAACCCGGGACCCCTGTGGCCAGAACGCTAACCATTTAGCCATGGAGCCGGACTCTGCCTGTAGCTATCACATGTTAAGAAATTTCTGCCATTACCTTGAGTAGTTGGGCCTTCCGAACGCCGACCTGCGGCCCCTGCCTCTGAATAACAGGCCGCACCCATTAAACCGGAGCGATGGAGATGCCAATACGGCCTAAAAGCGGCCAGCTTTTATAGCATTTCGAAAGAAGTTGCCAGAACTCTTTACAGTTAGGCTAGATGCCTGAACACACCCCCCACTTTGATTGGATAGGGAAAATATTCCAAAACTCCTGATTGGTTGGTAAGTCAGGAAGAAGGAAGCAGTAGGAGTGTCGACAACTTTGACATAAGAACACATCAATCTTCTAAACTAAAGGTAGCTACCTCTGAAAATTAACTTTCACTTAGGAATTAATTTTCCTTAATCCCGCCAGAGGGGGCACTTAGGCCGATGGTAGCGACATCTACAAGTTTAAACTCAAATATCTTGCATTCAAATTCCATAACGCGGATGGCCTTATAGAAGGCGCGCACTTTAACAGGACGGGGAAGGTATACCCCAGGTACAATTATTATTATTATTATTATTATTATTATTATTATTATATACATTCGTTTAGCTCCTTAAGGAGCACGTGGAACCATTCAATAGCACTGGTATTCTTCATCTTGTTCTTCTTATCTTCCCTAAACTTCCTCATCCTTTCACTATGGGACTGCCGTCTTTCTTGTGCCCATGGATTTTTGAGTTTCAAGCTTTTCTGAGATGGATTATTATTATTATTATTATTATTATTATTATTATTTTCTCAGTTATTTAGGATACACATAGATCTATTTGCAAACCAGTCCTAAATTCGTTATCAAACGAAGAGTATAACCTGGAGCTACCAAGCGAGTAGCTGGTATTCCCTCAGACGTGGAGGCAACGAAAAGGAATATCAAGCTCCATAGAGCTCGAACCAGAACCCTCCCACGTTTCTGGTTTACAACTACCCATATAACCCTTCCTGCAGAACACATGAACTTGACTGTTTCAATTCGTAATTGAAACTCGTACCGGTCTCAGTTGTGTGAAGGTAAAGGGACTTAGTAGCCCCAATGCGGAATGCACATTTTATTGCTGATCTTGAAAGGGTTCTTTATATGAGAATATGTTTTATGGTTTTCTTGCTTTCGTAATTTGCCACTTCTGACGTTGGGGGATATGGATTAACTGAACCGCTATTTTTTAAATTACCGAAGTAATAAGTTGGGAGGAAATCGAGCAGATCAAATTGTGATGACTTTGAGCTAAACTCCGGAACGGTGTTAAAAGAAGGAGATATCGAAATCTATTTTAATCTCTTCTTGTGATATATTGGCCGGAATATACTAAAAGAAGAGCAGTAGTGTAACTTTTTGATGACTACTAATAAATAAAATCATGAATAAATATATAGATAAATGAAATTTCTCTAAAACTTCATAAAAT
Organism: Anabrus simplex; assembly: GCF_040414725.1. Lineage (NCBI taxonomy): Eukaryota > Metazoa > Arthropoda > Insecta > Orthoptera > Tettigoniidae > Anabrus > Anabrus simplex. The sequence goes on along the minus strand of NC_090265.1, from coordinate 580,713,392 downwards.
CTTGAAATAAATTATTAAACATAATTAATCGAAATGTCCGTAGTATGGGCGCCAGAGTTCACCAGAATGGATCCCTCGAATTTTGATAGAGCATGATTATATCCCAGGGCGTGTACACAATGCTGCGTACTGGTACATCTGCTGCAGGCCTTACCTAACCTCCTGAAAACGACTAAATAGGTAGGAACTGCACCTAGGTTCATCAATAACTCACTGATTCTAAAATAGCTAACTATATTCTTAACAAAATCCATGCATGAGCACCTCATCAACATACACAATTATACATATAATACACTCACAAAAGATTGCTGGAAGACTCCGTATTTACAACAACAATAATGAAAACAATGGGAGAACGAAAGCGAGAACTAAACTACCATTTGTAGATGGTCCGATGAACAATGTACATACATGTAGATAAATACCCTTTATATCAATTCGACTTACCGATTCTCATAATCGGCAGTTATCACATCACACAGATACTGTACCTTGTAATAGTGTGTTCACATATTTTAACACTTGTTGTAAAGATATATACACATGTCTGTCGATCCTCAACATAAATTATGGAAAGTCTGAGATAGCTTTCACCGACATCTAATGCCAGACCTCCACAAGTACAACAACACTTAATGCGTGCGCCCTCCACAATTTGTTGATCAGCCACTTTCCACGAACATAACCAGAATACGCTCCACGAACGTTTGAAGTCCAGTCCATTGCAGCCGTGTCACTCCAGTACCGTGTATCAGCACCACTTCCTTTCCGTACAGTGTGTCAGTTGTCCTTCTTGTCCGTACCGAGTGGTTCTCTTATACAGTGTCACTGGTTGTAGTTGTCTTCCTTCTCGTTCTTTTACAATGTCACCGGTTGCCGCCGTATGATCAACCTTTTTAGACATCAACATCCCACTCCTCTCAGATGATACATCTGGATTGGTGCTTGCCCGCCAATCATGAGTGATCTCTAGTCAGGACCAAGCCCTGAACTACTTCTTGCTCCCAAGAGATAAACAAACTCTGTGGTTTATTACATGAGTCAACGAACTTCCCTAATACAACAACAAGCTCATCTCATCAGGCTGGCATATATACATGACTCGTGGAATATCCCGACACAAGTACATCACAACAAACACTGGGGTAGCCACATGACTCATCCAAATTACCAGAGTTATTAAAGCAATGTTTTCCCACTCGTGCAAAACAAATTACTCATACCTACATATGTGGATATCTTCCAGCTTACAAATATAAATGGCAAAATATACAAAATACTGATAATAATGATAATAATAATAATAATAATAATAATAATAATAATAAATCGAATACTGACAATATTATCTCTAACTTCTACATATAATTCGGGGTGTGATATATGTACTATCACAGTAGGAAAGAAAAAGTCATTATTTTTCTAGTGGTAATAGTCGTTGCGTATCATAGTCAGCATCCAGTGCATACTGTTCGAAACACAGTGTATATACAGTACGTATTTTCAGTATTCAGGGTGTGTTTTTAAACATTTTACTCAAAAACGTTCTGACAAGAGTAAGGACCTAAAGGAATGACACACACAAAGGTCGACTGGGCGATTTTTCCGTGCGGTTAGGGGCGCGCAGCTGTGAGCTTACATCTGGGAGATATTGGGTTCGAATCCCACTGTCGGCAGCTCTGAAGACGGTTTTCCGTATTTTCCCATTTTCACACTAGGCAAGTGCTTTGGCTGTACCTTAATTAAAGCCACGGCCACGTACTTCCAACTCCTAGTCCTTTCCTATCCCATCGTCACCATAAAACCTGTCTGTGTCGGTGCGACGTAAAGCCACTAGCAAAAACAAAAAAACCCAAAGGTCGCAAGTTTCTGCATACATTTTGCTAGAATATACACATCCTCCATATGGGGGCACTGTGCTTTCCTTACGAAAATATTCGAAATGTCTTTCTCCTACCTTACTACAAAGAGGTAATCGGCGATGTAGTGACTAGTGTACTCATAACGTCCGACTCGTTGGCTGAACGGTCAGCGTACTGGCCTTCGGTTCAGAGGGTCCCGGGTTCGATTCCCGGCCGGGTCGGGGATTTTAACCTTAATTGGTTAATTCCAATGGCACAGGGGCTGGGTGTATGTGTTGTCTTCATCATCATCTCATCCTCATCACGACGCGCAGGTCGCCTACGGGAGTCAAATAGAAAGACCTGCAGCAGGCGAGCCGAACCCGTCCTGGGATATCCCGGCACTAAAAGCCATACGACATTTCATTTCATTGTACTCGTAACAAAATATCTGGCGTTGTGCAAACATCAACTGCTGCGATGGCAATTACTAGAAACTTTTGTTCATTTTCAAGCGGCGTCTTTCTACATGTGACTCCAAAGGAAAATATCGGGAGGATTCAAGTCCAGAGATTGAGAAGGACAGGCAACGGGTCCTTCCCTATCTATCCCTTTGTTCTTGTATCGAGGTCCTAATGCAGCAGTATATAGTAGTCAGCTGGGGTCCTAGTTTGTCTATTTTTCCTTTTAATATTTGCTTTTCAAGAGACCCTTTTCTCGATTTGTTGCTGCAATCACATGTTTTAATAAGCGATGTCAGTGTCGAAGGAAATGTTCAAATGATTTTCCCTCATATTCTTAAAATTAAACGGATATATCTAATAGCTAATACCTAATATCCGAACACCAACACTTCGAATTGTGTGAGCTACTTGAGGATCTGAAGGTAGACATCGCATATTATTATTATTATTATTATTATTATTATTATTATTATTATTATTATTATTATTATTATTATTATTATTATTATTATTATTATCGTATGGCCTCAGCTACGCCATGCAGGAATTTCAATTCTACGCCATCTGACTGTCTGCTCTTCTTCCGTTTAACTCTAGTTCTACTAGATGGCATAGTATATCGAAACTCTCCTGGGCGTCTATGGCTGAGTTTTAAAGAATTTTGTCGGGTAAACGCAAAATGTATCATCAGAGATCTTTTACACGCCTACATCGTGATCCATTGAGAGTCACAGGAACTTTTTTCACCATGAAAATATCCGACTTGCTCTGCCGCATTTGAACCCGCTACCTTGTGATCCGGAAGCCGACGTTATACCACTCGAGGACTTTTTCTATCTCCTCTACTATTTATACAAACATATCAGTTTCAGAACGTGGAAAATTTGACAAAATCCTGGTGGCGTCGAGCCCATCATATTATACAGCCCCTAATAACATTTTCCAAATAGAAAGTGTGTAAGTTTCCATGTACAGTCGTGGATTCCTTTTCTCCTAATGATTTGTTAAATTTTCAGCATTGCTGTCGTGTGTTGCTGCAGGACTGTTCGCATTCCAGACTGACAGAGAAGATAACTATCGAGTCTCACGCGGAGAATCCTTTTATATTCAGGTAAATATCTATTGCTTCATCACCCTAATTATTCTTATCATCAGTTTATTATCAATTCAGAATGAGAACGGAAAGATCCATAAGCCGATAACTTAATTCTCAGATCAGAGAAGTATCGTCGGCAAAACGGAAATTATTTATCTTCCTTTCAGCAATGGGGACTTCACCGTTTCAGAGATTCCATCATCCTATCCATCTAGTGAATTTCTTACTCTTATATTTTTCCTGTGCCAACATTCTTAAGGAGGAAATGAGAGAATGAAGATTGAAATAGAATACGAAATCTCATAATGTCACTCTTCAACTCCTCTTTTCCTCCTGCTAGATGATGTGATGCCTAAGACATATTTTAAGAACCCCCTACCCTGCAACTCTACACTTTCTGTCCTTCACTCTGTTATACAGTATTATTAATAAGTAGTGGGCGGATGTTGATCACCGAAAATGATCAATAAAATGCCCTTAAATTTATGAAAAATACTATGACATGAGTAAAAAAAAAAATAATATTTGACCAAACTGACTTCTGGCGACTCTGTTACAATGCTTTTCACTACACAGCGCTCTTTTTCTTTTTATTCCTTTCTTTTTACTTTTTTTACATAAATACTTATCTCCGAATTTACTTGGAAGGTATAGAAAGGTGTGAAAATTATTAGACTCAACGCCAGTTTCGATTATCACATTAGCTTTTACTCCCTGCCCATACAAATGGGCGTAAAAATCGTTGTTTTGCAATCGAACTCTTTCACGAATCATTTGTTGCCTGTTTAAAGTAAATTATAGAACACAAGTTAGCCTATATTTTCTTTAAATGACATCAGTGATGACACTGTAGTTAATTAACACTCTTATATCAACATTTAAATTCATTGTTGATGACTTATCAAATCGCTTTTGAGTATAGGTAGATAAAATTGCATCACATGAACTGGTTCTGAGATAAATTATTTTACTTAAATGTTGATAATTCACAGTGCTTTGTGATATTTAACGCATTATACAAACTCTTGGAAACTGATATTAAAGGAGTGTTAATTGACCAAATAGGAAGATGTAATCTCAACGCAATATTTAAAACGTATGGGTAATATTGGATTCCAGAAATCTTATTTAGTCGAATTAGTATTTGACTGAAAGGCAGGAAGTTATACGGTGTGGTTTGGAAAGACAACTGGGCTCTTTTATTTTGAAACATTTCCTTCGAGTCTAATAATTTTCACACCTCTGTATAAATATGGACATAATGACTTGCTGGATGTAGTGCTAGCACTTTGCCCCCGAAGAACATCGGATTATTTGTTGTTCTTTACACTCGTGACGGCCTTCAGATGTGTTTCTCGTTTAATGTGCTGTTGTAAAATGAGCTTCCTTTTCACACTCAGTGTAACACAGCATAGTTTACAATACCGTATAAAACACGCCCATCTGTTGTTAAGACCTCTTTTCAAAATTCATTCACTAACTGAATTAAGAATGTTTTCTTTATTTCACTTTTGGCATTTTTCTTGCCCGGAACTACTTGGGCGGATAATTGTGCTCGAGCGGGAATTTGTATAACTGTTGTATCCAATCCCTTTTCGTTTCAGTTTGTTCTTGCCTTTCAGGTTCGAGGTGGTGGATGACTGGCTGTAGAGGTGGGTGCGAAGGCTGGTGCATTTTTTGTGTTTCAGACATGTTAGGAAATACTTTATCCTAATTACCTGAGTTCTGCATTACGACCTTGCTTGGTCATTAAGGATATTTAGCAAATTTAACGAAGTGTAAAATATATATAATTTTTATTGTTGTCACTTGTAGACTTTTATCGGTCTGACAATAAATAATACATGCACAAATTTAAAGAAATATTTTAGAATGGTCTAAAAACTCTTCAAAATCCTATATATTGACCTAAAATCTTCTTGAAAGTTGCAACAATGACTGATCATCCCAAATCGGCAAACAAAAATGCAAAAAAATAGTGTAGTCAAAACGTGTTAATATCGTTTGTTATATCGCATGATTCATTTCTATACTGCTGAGCAACGTCCTAAAACGAAGGAGAAAGGATGACATTTCAACAACATCCGCCCTTAATTAATAAGAAATCTAGTCTCTTATCCAAACTAGGACACTGGTAGCCTAGAAAGTGCCACTGATCATGAACTCATATGTAACTGTGTGCGTTGTACCTGGCCGGTTTTAATGAAACTTGGTAAGACATCGGAAACTTAATGACAATAGTCATTGTGCCGTAAAATAATATTTACATTCTTTAACATTAAATTTTTGTTACAGTTTAAAATAAAACATGGGAGATCGAAGGCATCGATTGCAATTCAACTTAGCAGGAACTGTTCTGTGCATATCTATTAATGAATTTTCAACTTCAATAATTATACTGTAGTATTAATAATACATGAATTACGAAGTAATCAACAAAGTGAATTATAACAAAGTTTTGTGAATGTAAAATAAATACAGTGTTTTGTGACGTCAGTCAAAACTTCTGTGTGGCGTCCTTGTGCTACTTTAGCACAAACATGCAGTTAAATATTTCTTTCTTCCAGAATAAATGGATATCTGCAATATATTCCTATGAAATTAAGTATGAAAGGCTTCTTTATGCTAAACTACTTACATTTGTGGAGCGTGCATGTTTGTTAATAATGAAAATAACATCACGAAAATTAATTACGCTCACAACCAAAAATGTAATCCAATTGACAAGGGTTAATATACACCTTCATTTGCATCAGTTAGCCAGTCATCAATGATCTGCATTTAGGGCGGTTGCTCAGGTGGTAGATTCCCTATCAGTTGTTTACTTAGCTTTTTCTTAAATATTTTCAGCGAACTTTGAAATGTATGGAACATTTCCCTTGATAATTTTCTCCAGTTCCTTAATCTTCGTCCTATAAATGTTTTTCCCATTCCGCCCTCTTGAATTTCAACTTTGTCTTCATATTATGATCTTTCCTACTTTAAAAGCCCCACTCAAGCTTAATATTCTACTTAGGTCATTCCATGCCAACTCATCACTGATAGCTCGAAACATACCACATAGTCGAGCATCTCGTCTCCTTACTCCCAAGTCTTCCCGACCGAAAGTTTGCAACATTCTAGTAACACTACTCCTTTGTCGGAAATCACCCAGAACAAATCGTGCTGCCATCCTTTGAATTTTATTCGGCTCTCATATGAAGTAGTTCACAACATATCACACTACTAATCACTTTACAGTGGTCCAGGAGAGAAGTAGTAGTAGTAGTAGTAGTAGTAGTAGTAGTAGTAGTAGTAGTAGTAAAAGAAGAATGAGAAGAATGAGAAAAAGTTGATTATGCTCTTTCTTCTTGCAATGCCTCTATTAAGAATATTTTTCGAATGATTACACTGGTCGACAATGAATTTGTTTCCTGATGTATTTTCATCTGCTGATTCCAAAAAAGAAGTCAGAAATTGTCCATCACCCACCTTTTTTTGTAATTTTGAAAATAATATTTTTCCTTTTTATTAGCATTGGAAGTATATAGGTTGCTGATTAGAAGGAGTATTTTACATTTAAATTTAATTTCATTTTGTCAACAATGGACTTATAACGTTTGGTGATTGTTGCCTTGAATTCACGAGTTACAACAATTATATTCTACTACAAAATAACGATTTTAAGGTAAAGTTTGCAGATGAGTCAGTGTGCGGAATGTGTTGTTGCAATGTAATTTAAATTGCTAACTAGCGTATTATAAATGGGTCTAGTACACCAAAGGTAGGCTAGTTCTATCTAGCCTCATTCATTTCAGACAACTTACAGTGAACGATCGGAAACAAGGAGCAGAATAAGTACCTGCAAATGTTTTTCATGTTGTCCACAAATTGAAAACAAGAGCATTTCGAAGAATAATCGACTAAACTTGCTGGAAAATAGTAAAATTCGCAATAGTATTTCCAACATTTTTGCAAATTGGAGGAAAGCTTGTTAGAATGTATCTTCCGACACTGCGTGGCGGAGTGTAGCGGAATTTCAGAGAACCCGTAGCGACTTTTTCTACGGACACACTGCGAGTTGGAGCTTTCTTAAAAGGAAAAAAGCTAATTCTGTGCTCTCTTCCGTTGTCAATTGGATTGTGATAGAAGTGTGTAATACGAGCCATAGTAGTGCATTATAAGGAGTAGTGTAAAGTGTATTGTGTGTGTAGTGTGTATAATAAATATGTCTCGAAAGTGCATAAATGATAAAAACAATTTCTGTTACGTGTGCGGTGAACTGACTTTCAAAGCGCAGAGACGGAAGTTTACTCCTCTTATAAGAAGGGCTTATCAATTTTATTTTAACAAAAAAGTTCAGAACAAGACATGTGCCCAAGAAATATGTTTTTCGAAATGTGGAACACTATTAACTGGCTGGTTGAAAGGATCACGCCATATGCCTTTTGCAATACCTATGATATGGCGGGAACCTAAAGATCATGTGACAGACTGTTACTTCTGCTTGACAAATGTATCTGGAAAAAAATCGAAGTCCAGACATACAGTTAAATATCCATCTTTGGATTCAGCAATTCGACCGGTGCCTCATGGGCTAGGACTTCCCGTATCAACTCCACCGGATGACAAGACTGAAGAATTTTTCGAACATCAGGATGATTTACAGAAGGATCCAGATTTTGCAGAAGATGGTACTATAAATGAACCGCACTTTGTAACACAGGAGGATTTAGATGACTTGGTTCGTGATCTTGGTTTAAGTAAAAGTAAGGCAGAATTACTCGCCTCAAGATTGAAAGGATGGAAGCTACTGCAGGGTGACGCCAAAGTAAGTTTTTTCCGCACACGCAAAAGGAATTGGAGCATTTGTTTTCTAAAGAAGATGATCCAGTTTTCTGCAATGCTGTTGAGAATTTATTCCAGTCACTCGATGTTGAGCGTAAAGTTGAGGATTGGCCTTTGTTCACAGACTCCTCGAAAAAAGTTTGAAAGGAGTATTATTACATAATGGAAACATATATCCTTCCATTCCTTTAGCCCATGCAGTTGGTTTGAAGGAAAATTATGATAACATGAAGCTCCTACTTTCTGCTATCAAGTATGACCAATTTTCTTGGCAGATATGTGCGGATTTGAAAGTTATAGCCATATTACTGGGGTTACAGCTTGGCTATGCCAAATTTTGCTGCTTCTTGTGCAAGTGGAATAGCAGAGATAATCATTATATGCAAAGTAATTGGCCAAAAAGAGAGTCACTTAATCCAGGACATGGGCATTTTCTTCACTTGCCACTTGTACAACCTAAAAAAATCTTATTGCCTGCACTGAATATCAAACTAGGCTTGTTTAAGTATTTTGTGAAAGCTCTGAATCGTGATGGCAGTGCATTTCTCTTCCTAAAAAATAAGTTCCCAAGGATCAGCGATGATAAAATTAAAGAAGGAATATTTGTTGGGCCTCAAATAAGAGAACTGATGAAAGATATGGAATTTGAAAACCACTTAAATATGTAAGAAGTAGCTGCATGGCAATCTTTCAAAAAAGTTGTAAAAAAACTTTCTAGGAAACTTCAAGTCTGATAACTACAGAGAACATGTCATTGAGATGATAGATAACTACAAGATAAATGGGTGTAATGTGTCTATAAAAATAAACTTCCTGCACTCCCATCTCTATTTCTTTCCTGAAAATCTAGGGGCTATGAGCGACGAACACGGGGAGCGCTTCCACAAGGTCATCGCGGAAATGGAAAGGTGTTACCAGGGTAAATGGCCCCCAAACATGCTGGCAGACTAGAAGTTGGACACTGATAAGAGATGTTCCTCACTCAAAATACAGTAGAAACTCCAATTTACATGCTTTTTTGGCGAGTAAATTTAATTACTATGGTGTATAGACACCAACAATGGTTTTTATGTTATTACTCGAAAACCCTGTTTGATGGAAAACTTCTCTAAAAAGATTTGAAATCAGCACAAGAAAGTAAGTCAAAAACACCTATTGTTTCCCTTGTTATAAAAAACTTCAAATTTTGTCGACCAGTGTTATCAATTACAAGGAAGCAGTATCTTTTTACCTATGTACAGCTGTTGATAATGTTTGAACTCGTTTATTTATGATGTTGTATCTATTACCTGAATAATGTGTGTGTTTCAGATTACCTCTATTGCCCTGAACTTCCTGCTGTTTGTAATGGCGCTATACGACATGCTCTTCTCTCGTCGTATGGATGGTGATCCAACAAAGACCTCGAGAGACCCTCGGGGCGAGGATGCCACGACGATCAACAATCCAGGCTTCCGGGAGCGAGATCGGCATCCAAATGTTTCGACCATTGCTGTGACAGACGGCAGTGGGCAGCCATACCCAGTGCCCATTAACGGTAGTGTGGGAAGTGTAACCACCACAGCCTCATCCAATGGTTCTGCTCGCAGTCCTCTCAGGTCGAGCCTCAAGAAGACCCGAACAAGACCTGATGGCATGGGGATCCAGAATCCAGGCTTCAGTGGGCAGTCTCCCACATTATCCAGGAACGGCAGTGTGAAGAAAGTGAAGTTTGAGACTTACAGTACTGCCGTGTGATGTTTCCTGAACTACTGAACGGTAAAGAAACATTGACTCCTGCATAATGGACTTGATACTGCAGGCAGATTTCACATTCCATAGAGTGAGTGGTAGCCAGTGACGTCCTCAACTTCCGACTGAAACAGACAGAATTGTGCGTAATTCTGACGGTGTGGAGTCTGACACTCAGTCAAGTCTGGTACCATGCTTGAGTCTCAGTGCTTTTAGAACATGGCATTGTTGTTGTAGTACTTCAGCAAATGGATCAAGCACGCGTGTTTATAGAGTTACTTCATTATAACAGCCCTGACTCGTTTAGATGCTCATTTCTTAAGTTTTTGGTGTATGTTTTGTGATATGGAATAACAATATGTAATACGGATGTTAATGATAATATTGATAGTCATGGGTGCTCGAAGTATTTTCAACGGGTGGGGGGTGAGGGCACAATAACACTTTTCCAAATCAGCTTTCCTGCTGTGCGGAAGAAATCAATTTCTTCCGTTTCATTACCTACTTGTCGTTAGATGATGATGAGACACACACCCCCTCCCCTATTTATCGTTTCATTTTTTTACTTGCTTAGTTAAATGCAGCATTTCGGTGCTCTGAAACCGTTGGCTACTTTATGGCAAGAATGTGTGAATATTTTGTCTTTAGTTCAAAGATTTTTGACCATACAAGTTTGCTTTTCCACTTCGGCAGATCTGCTTTGTTCTAGGTGGACTTTCACGAAGAAAAAACCAAACTATTTCCTTGATGGTACCTGCCGCACTTTTAACAGGTAGGAGTTCATTGAGGTCGTTTAATTACAGGTTAATTTCATGACTAATACAGTAACAGCAAATAATTGTTTGCTACCTTGTATTAATTTTACAACACCGCCTTCGCGTTCTGCCATCGTAGCACAACCGCCGTATCTTTGGTTAAATCGAAACCAGAACTTGTTAGAAAGCTTAATTGAGACTGATATGGAATTCATATCTTCCAATGGCTGAAACCCAAACAATTCATCGCGCACTTTCAAATCATCACTAGATATATTGTTTATGAACCGAATTCCAGTACACAGCTGCTCGGTTCCAGATATGTCATCTGTCGTGTCAGCAATAACAGATAAGTCATTGCACGAATTTGCTTCGGTAAACAGTATCTCTCGTAATGTCTGTTCGCAAAACGTTACCATTTCATTTTAAATTCGGTGATACATGTATTTAGTAGTTTTGGAGAATATGAGAGATGTTTTTGTAGTTCATCATCTCCCGCTTCCAGGTGAAATTCCAATAAATCATAACAAAATCCGCTGTCTGACGTTTTTCTTTGATATGAGATATCATGAGTGCCACAGAAAATAATACTTGACAAAATTTGCTCCAACTTCCTTTCTCTCAGTCTGATGGTAGAAATCACCACGAAATGCCTTCGTTCATAGATATCTAGGAAGTTTCCTTGCCCTTTCTGATGATTCTCTGTGCCAATCTGATTGTATATGGTTTTTGGCACTGGCATTGAAGTCCTTGTAGTCTGTAAAATGCTTCGTAATGAATGACAGTTGGAGACCTGTTTTAATGCTCGGCTGCAGATCATATGTACGACATAAAACATCTTCCAGTTCGCGAGAATAGCATAGCCACGTAGGGTGATCCTTCAGCCAAAGGTGACAGAAAATGCAGCTGGCTCCAGTTCGCAAATCGTACCTTAAGTGCGGAACCCATGGTTTTAGCAATAATTTGTAATTAAGAATATTAAACATATCTTTCTGCATCAAGAACTTGCCAGTGTCTTTTCTGTTACTTTCATCCTTCAGAAACACATCATAACAGGTTATAACAGTTGTCAGTTGAGTGTCAGTAACTAAAATTTCTGCAATAACATGGTATGACATTAAACAATCGAATATCATTTTTATAATTGTAGGGGAGAGGTCAAGTGCTACCTCTTGCTGCCCCTTGTGGGCACCTATGTTGATAGCTGCTGAAAATAAGACAACTCAAGAATTTCTAAAGAGAATCAATTAGTTCATTTAATTTCCAGGCTACAATAATGAAGTAGCATCAGTGTGAGTTACGATGTTTCAGGGGAATGATAGCTGAGCGGTATTGTCAGTAGCTTATCACCAAGTGCCCGCTGTGAGAATTCTGGTCAGTACGGTGGGAGTTTTGAAATTAAATTCAAGTCCTTGCGATTTGGAGTCCACATTAAACCTGGAGGTCCCGTGGCTGTGATCGTGATATTAATAGTCATATAACACTGCTAGAGTCCTTCCTTCCTGTGTTGATACACTGGATAATCCAAGCAATAGTTGACGTTGTATTTTATATAATTTGCAAGGACAAACCCATGGAATAAAGGAACCAAAATACATGTTCAAAAAGCTGTCACAGTGCTGTGATTATGTATTTGTTGCTGCTGTGTGGCAGATTAGTGTGGGCTCCAATATGGTAGGTACTACATTAAAGCATATAGTCCCTAAAGTCCTTTCTCTGAGTCAAACCAACAGGCTTCAGAATTCTTGTAAACTTGCAGTTGTAATTAATATGCAAGTCTGTCTATCATTATAAGCTATGGAAATAAATGAAGCTCTTCCAAGTAAAAAATCGTTTTGTAAAGTTCCATCAGCCTTAAAGTTAGACATCTTGCAGGAAAGTCAGTTAGTGATAGTTCACAAGCAGATGTTTAGCTGGAGTTAAAGAAATAACATAGGAATGCAGATACATGATTGAAATAGCTGTATGTCATAGAGCTGAGCTAAATCCCTCACAGAATGCAGTGCTCTGCAGAGAATAAAGATGAATAGAAATTTTTACTGGAATGGAAAGCACAAAATTGTATGATACCTTATAAAGCTCGTTTTCTTGCCTAAATAATAATTCAATTTCAAGTGTTTCCTTGTTAAAAATTATTATCCTGAAAGAATATGTATTTTTTCAGTTGTATATGTACCCTTCACATTAGTGCAATAATAAACTGTACTTTGCTAGTAAGTATGTGATTTCTGAGATAAGACAGGGTCTAAAATATCACTATCTATTTCCTCTCTAGAACTACACAACTTGTTTCTCCCCATGTGAGATTTTGGAATTATGCTCATTTTGTAAGTGATAAAATTTGAAACACTTTGTTTGCCAAATGGGGAGATATAGGCTAGACACACAGTCAGCTTTATCTTCCTGTTGTTTAAGGGAAAGGTAATTGATGACTGAAAGGAGGTTAATCTTAATAAACACATCCCTCTGACTTGAGAGTGTCTCATTGTCATATACTGAATAAGGTAATAAACTGTAAGTTTTGCCTCTGAAAACAGTAAACAAAACAAGTCACTGTAATATAATGTATTCTGTCTTTATATACAACTAGAGCAGGGCCTCTCAAACGCCCAAAATCTCACGCGTGCAGAGCGAGGCCCAAGAGCTCCGTGCACTGTGCATCGCTGCCGCTCGGCATGGCTCGGATCAACGCTTCGTCTCTGGGCTACTCGGCTAAGCTCGGCTCAACTCGCCTCTGCTCGGCTCAAGTCAGCCTGGATTTGGAGTGCTACGGCGCAAGTGGGGCAGAGGGAGACAGGCGGAGCGAGCGAGACAGGCGTGAGTAAAGAGAGAGAGTAATCGAGGAGTGGGGGGTCTGCACTCTGGTCAACCAAGCCAAGTCGTCTCTTGCACCGTGCACAGTGCATGCACCACGCGCATGCACCCTGAGAGGCCCTGAACTAGAGGATCCGTGCTGCTCCACAGCATTAGTTATAAATAGGTCTGATAACTCTTCTTGATACACCTGTCGTACTCATATTGTTTTGCCTGCCCTTTTCATTGGCATTATGAACACTTAACCCTCCGTTAAACGCGCGCTCTCTTGTAACACCACTACACGCGCGCGGACTGACAGTCCGCAATTGTTTGTAAGCTTCCATTCTTTCATTTCAATTCTTTTTCCAAGAATTCTTTATTTCTCTTTTTTGTCAATCTGTCTTACATCATAATTACTTTATTTTGATTTTATTCGTATTGATAAATTTATATATAATATACATTTACAAGAACATGTCTGTCCTCTAGGGTAAATTCGAAGTTATCAACTGCAAATCACAGGACTTAGCAAAACTAATTGTAAATTAACAATAATTGGTTATTATTTAACTTCTTGGAATAAAATTGTAAACGTTATATTCCATTAATTGATGTATATCGCATTGGAGAAATCACGGCGTCGTGGTGTTCTTCCCATGGAGTAAGTGCATTTCATGTCAACCACCTTATCAACGCCCGACTTCGTGTCGTCATAGAAGGTAATAATGGAGGGTTTTGATCCATCTGAATCGTCATCAATAGAATGGTCTTCATGGAAAGTAGATAGAACCAATACAACTTTGTATTTTCTTGACTTGTATGATACTAGGGTATATATAGCGATTTGTGCATGTTAAGATTTCTTGTAGCATTTCGTCGGTAAAGAACAATTACCGAGCTTCAACTGGCGTCTCAGTATTCGTGGAAACTCCTACTACTCCAGGGAAGTGTTTTATAATATTATGTTCAAGTTGCCTGACCCTTCTATTACGGTTCATTATAGGCCGATGATTCCACTGGGTCCCCGTCATTTCCAACATACATTTCATGATGCTCACTTTCAGACACGTCCTCTTCACCCGTACTCTTAGAATTTAGATCACTATCGTTTACGACGCCCCGATCACTATCATCACTTGCACCAACGTCGTAGTCATCCAACCACTACTCGATTTGATAATAACTCCCGGAATAAATCGCGCCAACTCCCTGGAAAAAGGACGCAAAATGATTATTCATAGATCATTTTTAATATCGTGTTTATCCCACTGTAAATAATCACAAGTAGAAAATATATCAATAAGCCTACTGCTACACTTGTAGTTAATAAAAGTATATAATTTTATAATAAATTGTAACGGAAGAATGGATGACTTGCCAAAAGAGTGAGTAAGATTAACAACTCACCAATACACGCCTGCGGACTCAGACTCCGCAAGTTTGCAGTTGACAACATAAACGTCTCTAATCAACAGCTCGGCGATTACTCAGACATTCTCACACCGTCACGGACTTTGTATTGTTGCAGAAGGAAGCTACAAGAAGGCAGCCAGTTCTGCCTTGCATTTTTGGCCTATGATACCAAAGAATAATAAAGTGCGGAATCTCACTCCGCGGCGCGTGTAACGGAGGGTTAATTAAAGAGCGTTATGGTAGGCCGCAGTTCGTAGTCAGAATTCATCCATTCTGACGTCATCATGCCATCTGTTTGGTCAAAATATATCCACATATTCACATTATTTATCCTGCAGTTCTTGATGTGAAGCTTGGTATTGTATCGTAGAAGGCAATGGTATTTTTAATCGCAGTGTTTCTTTATAAAACGGTTGTCTTGTGAGCTCATAAGTTAGTCTCGAAGGAGCATTTACTGCCAGCCAGAGAATGTTTTAGAGATGCATGGCCTTCACTCTTTTTAATGCAGCTAGATTATCCTTCGATAGGTGTTCCCAGATGATGTCTAAGGCGTGTGTCATGATGGGATCTGTTTGTACGTAGACTTTTTTTCTCTTAGCAGCATGTACGTTATTGGGAACGCTCTGCCATCTGTTAAAGCTGGAAGCTGGGAAAGGTTACAGAATCAAACAGTATCTAGCAGGGAATAGTATTCTTCCGTGATCAGAGTAAGTGTACACTCTCTGGCTTGACACCTAGTAATCAAACTTCCTGCAATGACATTACTAAGGATGAAAATACATACACATAAGAATTTTAATGGAAGTGTTAATCACTTAGCAACCTGCTATTCCAACCTTTGTCTCGTTTCTCTACGAGGTCGGCAAAGAAGTGAGAGCCAATTTTAACGACCAAATGCCCTTCCTCACGTCAGTCTCATCAGAGGACTTAATGAAATGAATGAATGAAGATAGTACGATGGGAGAGGGTGAAAACCGGTGCCGGCACATAGCCTACTTCTGTCGAATAGCACCAAGGGGTCTGTTCAAGGCTCAACGTCTCCATCCGACAGACGAATGTTCAACAACAGCGTCATATGAACTCACTCCGTATAAACACTGCGTAGAGGTTTGGAATTGAATCCAGGTTTTTGGTACGCATCTAGTGATTAGAAATTGTATACCACCCCTTCTCCTACTCTGCCGGCCAACATTCTGACGGAGAATTTTTTTT
Organism: Anabrus simplex; assembly: GCF_040414725.1. Taxonomy (NCBI): domain Eukaryota; kingdom Metazoa; phylum Arthropoda; class Insecta; order Orthoptera; family Tettigoniidae; genus Anabrus; species Anabrus simplex. Next base: position 580,697,254 of record NC_090265.1, on the reverse strand, counting down.
TCGACCAACGAGACTCGAACCGGCTAACCACGGTGTTTAAACTCTAGGTAAGCAATGATACCAGTTCAAAGAATTTTTTGTCAATAAGAGACGACAGGAATTTAAAAATTATGCATTAGATATTTTGGCTTCTTTAGTGAAAGATGGAACATTTTGGACCCTAGTTACGCTTTGTTGGGACACAAATCCCTAAAAACGGTACTAACTCAAATCTCTATTTTCCGTTTTGAAATTAACCCGTTTTTAGGTGCTTGTGTTGAATCCTCTGTATTTACGAAACCGCTTGACATAAAAGAGTGTGGATTGCCCTAAACTGAAGTATAAACTGTAGCTTATTCCGTACATTGGTATCATTGCTTACCTAGAGTTTTAACACAATTCTTATTTGCTTTTCCAACTACAGTATTCAAAACTTAGCAGTTTATAATTAAGGATGACTGTCAAGGCTGTTCTTCTATATGGGTCCGAGACCTGGAAAGTGACTAAAGTGATTACCTCCAAGTTGCGGACCTTTGTCAACCACTGTTTAAGGAAGATTCTAAACATCTACTGGCCGGAAGTAATCTCCAATCTTGAGCTATGGAGAAGGACAGGTGAAACCGAGATAGCCATACAGATAAAGCGGTGGAAATAGAAATGGATAGGGCATACGTTGAGGAAAGGGAATGAAGCCATTGAGGAAGAGGCACTGGATTGGAACCAGCAGGATAAAAGGAGAGGATGGCCCAAACAAACGTGGCGAAGATCTGTACATATGGAGGCAATGGAAGAAGGTAAGACCTGGAGAGAGGTGAAGAGGTTGGCTGGCAACAGGATCAGATGGAAATGCTTTGTTAATGCCCTTATGTTCCGCAAGGAACAACAGGAATTATGTCAAGTAAGTCAAGGATGACTGTAGTACATGTTTCGGTCTATGTCAAATTCTTTACCTAGCAAAAACAAAATTTACATTGAATATGAAAATTGTGGTATGCATTAATTAAAAGTATTTAAAAAGGGATAAAACATATGAAAACTCTATTTTACAAGTCATGAAAGATTTTACTCGTCAATATCAAGTAGCATGTATAAATTCTAGGAAGTCCTTTGCTAGTAGTTTTAACTGTCAGTATCCCTCTTGACAAAAGATCGACTGGAATGTATGAATGAATTGTACACACATTCTCTTTTACTCGTCATATTAAGTTGAATTGTGAATCTTTGAGCATTATACAGTAGCCGATATGAAATTAAGGGAGTCCATTGGTGCTATATTGCTGATTCCATCACTCTTAGTGATGCTCGACTAAAATATCTAGATAAATTATACATAAAAATTATATTTTACAAGACATTTAAAACGAATCCTCAACCTAGAGTAGTATTATATAAATATGTAGATAGTTTTTTAGTGTTGCTGAACTGTTGACATCACTCTAGAATAATGGTCGAATAAAATACATGATCAAGTTATACTTTTGAATTTGCGTGTTAAAAATAAAATAGAATCTATTTACTTATCACTATAAAAATTAGCAGCATGTTGGTGACGCGGATCAAGCAGTTAACTGGAAATAAATTCTTTCTGGTGATGTTATATGTGATTTTATGTTACGTGTTGCGTAATTTAGGTAAGGCCCTAGCTGTAGACAAGCTCCGATTCATGTTGATTCATTTAGAGATTTCTTGTTCACTAAAAATAAAATGGGTGTTCTTAGGAATATATTTTAATTTCCTTCCATTTCACAATAGTGAATTTATTGTCTTTAAAAATCGTTCTGTTTTCTTTATGTAGTCTGTTTTATCCATTGTTGCTGTGATATTGCCTTTGATTTAGAGACTATTAAATTATTATCTATTTGTTTAAATTATTTAATTGTTTGTTGATTATTACATTGTCTTCAAAACCCTATCTGTGATAAACATTGCAATTTTTTTCTTTATTTCATACCTTATTTTATATTCTTGATCTCTTGGAAGATTTTTGATGACTTGCTCTCTTTCTGCTACAGTTGTTACGATATTAGTTTTATTGGAAAGACTAGTCCAGTTATGTTTTGGTCTCTCGGTTGTTATTTTGACAGATATTTACTTAGATAACTTGGAGAACACTAAATTAGACAATTAACACAAAGGTATCATTTTCTGGACAATGTATGTTTATGAAATATTCACTATTATAGATCACCTGTTTACTAGTGGTGACACTTTACTTTAAAATTTCCATTGTTTAGACATTTTTATTAAATTTACTTTAGAGTCTGAGGTTAACAGATCCCACAATTACCAGGAATGGCAACCATTTTACATATGACACTTTCAGGAAACCCAATTCATCTTTAAGACAGAAATTTCTGCATCTGAGTACCCACAAAAAAAAAAGAGCGGTATCTTACAGTTTAATCTGTAGAACTTAAAATATACATTTATCTGCTAATAACTACAAACAATAAAAGAATAATATTTATAATATTGGTATCAATAATGGCTACAATAGAAATTAAAGATTCAAAAGAATAAATCGATTCCTCACATTTACCCATAATAATAATAACGTTCGTCAGGTCACTAATATTAAAAATCCACAATTCAATCCCTCCAGGCAAGCAATTAACACAATATTGAAAGCATCCTAGGGATATGAGCTTCGAATTTTAGTTAAATAAAAAAATACAATTATGGGAATATATTCTGTGTTTGAAAATGAAAATCCACAGCCTGTTTCCAGTCATCCGACTGGGTCAAGAATGGAATGAATGAAGCCCCATCTAGCGGCGAAGATAAGATTTGTGTCGACTGCCGAAGCCTGTCGCACTCCTCCGGGGCAATGATTAATGACTGACAGATGAAATAAAATGATATTGGAGAGTGTTGCTGGAATGACACGTGACAGGGAAAACCGGAATGCCCGAAGAAATTCTTGTCCCGCCTCCACTTTGTCCAGCACAAATCTCACATGGAGTGACCGGGATGTGACAACGGAACACAGCGGTGAGAGGCCGGCGCACTTCCGCCTGAGCCACAGAGGCTTTTCTTGATCATCGTTATCCGGTCGATTAGATTAACAGTTTGCCTTTTTCTGCCACTACTAGTGCTAATGTGAGTCAATGCACAGTTTAACTTAAGCCCGTATAACTACATTCGGTGTGGGCATTTTTAAAACACCTGAGGGTATTGAACCAAGGAACATATTACCGAAAGAATTATGTAAAAACGTTAATTTGACTAAGATTTAAACCAAAAAGATTTTAGTCTGTTTTCACGTAACTGCATTTAGTCGGGAAGGGATTTTCGATTTTTTTTAGTTTAATAGAACTATCCAAGACTCACAATTTGGAACCTTTCCCGGCCCTTTATCCTTTCAAATTTTGGCACAATTGAGTAAATTACTTAATTTTACGTTTTTTGTAGTATGGGGAACCCTCTTTTGTCTGCTAAGACATGTTTTCAACATTAAAACTAATTAAAGATTCAGAACAATGAATCAGTTCGTTACATTTATCTATAACAATACTAATACGTTTTAGGCCGCTTATATTAAAAGGACTATGTTGGGAAGGCCAAGTCGAGTATTTCCTCCATGCACTTGACATGCGCTAACTCGTACGGTATGTCCTGCACACAAGCATGGCCATCTGCTGCCCATAGCTGTTGCCTGAGAACAACCTAGTTGTTCAGGCTAGTTCTATTGATACAAAGACATTTAGTAGTTTTAACATTGACATCATAGGACAATCCAGCTCCTCGTAAATAACAAAAACATATAAAGCAAACTCATGTTACAACAGTCGAGGCCTTGGCCTGTCAAGATGACTGCTGCCCAGCCAACTGACCTCCAGATACTTAGTGACCACGTTGAAGCTGAATGAATCCCGTTCTGTCCCATAATCCACAAAAAAAAATAATTCTCGGACTGGCCAGGAATTGAATTCTGGGCTTGTGGGTAATTAGGCTACTCCTACACAACAGGCTGGTCCCTCTTAAATAGACAACTGTCAGTTCACCTCTTTAGCAACTTAATAGGAGCATATTCCCTTTCCACTCGTTTTATTTATATTATTGCGGTATTCAAATGCGGTGATATTTGTAATATGGTAGCCTGTTAGTGCAACTTGTGCATAATGAAGGGAAAATAGAAAAATGAAGAGGATGATGGGTGTTTCATTAATTTAAAGGTTCCTTTTGTTGTAAATTTCATAAATTGTTAATAACCAGAGTTGGGAAGTAATTTAGTAAAAATAGTCCAATTCCTTGTAATGATTACTTGTTATCATTACTTCTCACAAAATTTAATTTTTACTCATAATTTCTTGAAATAAACTTATATTCATTACATTTGTAATCGTCAAATTGTATTAACTCTGATAATCCATTTATACATCGCATCAGCAATTTGTCAACTTCATAGCCCCAGCACTTACGAGGCATCGCTCCAAGGGTATAAAGCCCAGGACCCGACGTACACTCGTGCATTTTCTCGCAGCCTGTTGTAATTACTGATTGGGATTTAGATAATCGTGTGCTTCGTGGTCGGCAATAGAACCAGAATAAACATGACATGGCGAAGGGAGTTAAGGAATTTTCATTCCCCTATTTAAATCAATATTTTGAATTAACTGGCCCTGAAAAGAATGAAAACATGGATGTTATATGCAAAAATGCTTGGTAGCAATCGTTCTGAAAGTTTGTTTAGTCTAACTTAGTGATGATAGCTACTTAATGTTTCTATGCTGAAAAGAAGGAAAACACGAAGTAGATTAATATATTTTCCTTGCTAATTTTGGTATTATTCCAGCCCCATATGAAGAAATTAGTGATTCCTTACAACTTGCGTCGTGTGAAGTAATTGTAAGTGCGATTTTACTGATTACCAGCTGAAAAATAATTAGTAATTTTAAATACGTAGGCTATTTCTCTGTTAACTGTCGTTCTACCCAATTACTTCTATTTTTTACTTTTCTCATCACTGCTAATAACATCCGTTACCATAAGAATTCTAACCCGCATAATAATGAAAGTGATTATATCATAAAACTTCCTGCAGTGGTAAAATATGAATTTGATTCCTTATTTTATTATTTTAAATGCAAAAAATGGTATGCTGGTAGAAATTCATCCGTCTGCTCTTTGGATTCATCTACACAAATAAATTACTTTATCTTTATATTTGAAGACTTTCGTCTTTATTCACATCTGACACATCTGACAACTCTGATTGTAAAAGAATATACTGCACTCTCAGCAATATAGTAACTTAAGATTGTTGTTGTTGATGGTGATAATGATGATACTGTTGATTATGTAGCAGAGAAAGAATTGATGAAGTTGAGTTCTTTCGTTATTATTGGTACTCTTAGCAAGTAAAATATTTTCCCCTTAATTGTATATTACCTTCCCATTCAGTTTTTAATGTTTCTTTATGGAAATCGTTCGTTTTAAATACAAAAATCATTGCCTGTCTATGGTACACCCTTTACAAAGGACGTGACACACTGAATACTAAGGGGCCGATGACCTTCGATGTTAGGCCCCTTAAAACAAGCATCATCATCATCACTAAACAATAAGGTTAACGGTTGATCACCAAGAATACATAAAATTATTTCTTCCAGTAAATGTAGAGTGATCCCTTTTACTTATACATGATAAAGATATTGCATGTTGTATTATATCTTTATAAATAAAGCTTCCAATTAAGAATTCATTATGCTAGATGAGAGAAATATTTTTACTATCAACTCCCATAGTTAAGATGCAATGGCTAATTTAACAACCACTATGAACAGACTCTTTCTGTTCTGTAAGATGAATATCAGTAGAAGCAAGTTCTTGGAACTTCCTATTTCTAATATTTGCTTCATCACTCCTTTAGAAAAGTTTTGTTCTACTGAAGCGAATGTTCTTCAATCCAGGTAGTTACCGTACTCATATTTACCCTATCCACTTGCAAATGTAAACAGTCCCTTTGTCTATAAAGTGGAACCTCGATTCGCCATTTTTGGAGGGATCACAGAAAAATAACCTACGATACGGGAAAATGGAAAATCCAGGAACGAATTAAGACCATAAAAAATTTGGCTGAACGCCGCATTAATGCAGTATTCTATGTATACTGTAATTATGATCTTACAAAACCTCCTGCATAAACTACACGAGCTAGAAATCTCGATACCTTAAATTCAGTTTTACGGCAGAAACTACGTTAATTTCCCGTGAAAACTTCTTTCATCTAAGTAACGTTTATCTGCCAAATTTGTCGGAACTATTGAACAACGCCAAACTAAGCAACGGCCCATCACAATTGGTTTCAGTTCTCTAATCTAATTAAATAGAACATTCAAGAATAAAAACATTCTGGGAGGAGAAGAAACGACGAATCAGTAAACGAATTGTTTTCCCGCCGTCCAAAGTAGGCCAAAATGGAAAGAAGAAGAAAAAGTAAAAGCACATTGGATACAAAAGAGCACAACATGATGGGGAAATCCCTACTTTTAAAAAATCACCCCTTTTATTTGGTCACCAGTATATGTAATAATATTTTTCACGGTAATTCTTGTTCCGCATAAATTATCATTAGGCCTCCTCGAATTTAATGGTTATGTTGTACTCAAGAATAAGGTTTCGATTGTAAGTAACCATTCTCAAAAGTTCTTGAATTCATTATATTCAATCCTGCCCGTCAATAATCACAGGGCACAATATTTAGTAAAAGGTAATAATCAAAACTCAATAAATTTTGGTTTATTCGGTACCTTGAGGTCAGTTGCGAAGCGAATTGAGAGAGACACTGCACAAGCCAGTAGGATAAAGCTGGGAAATAATGCGAACGTTTTAAATGTGGAACTGCGTACAAAAAACGACTTCGGTTATAATAAGGACATTTTAACGTAAAAACCCCCGTCTTATATTCGGGACAATACGGTAATATCCTTAGACCTCCCATGGCTTTATGCATGTAACGTGTGGCATCTGTTAAGGTCCCTGGTAGTGCCACAAGATGCAGTGCATAATTGAAAATTGTAGCAACTGTGTAAGGTTCACCTTTGGTAACACGTCAGAATGAGTAAAAGTGCCGAGAAACGACATTCATAAAGACTGTCGCACTTACTCAGAAATGAGACATGACCAACCACAGCGGTAAGAATACTCAAGTCATAAGATATGAGAAATCTTCCAAGCATATTGCAAACTCTTTTGACTTGATTACTGCATGAAATCCCAATAATTGGGGCCCTGAGAGAGGTGCCAAAAAGCGTTACTCGGCGATAAAATTGTAAAAAGTGTGTCAAAAGTAAACATCCAACCCCGAACTAAACGTAATTGTTTTTTACAAATATGTACATTTGACAAAACTCGTTCAGTCTTCAAATAGAGCTGTCGGGATGTCCTCTGTCCCATTTCAACTGTTGCGGCCACTCTGCTTTATGATTTCCGTGGCTTAGGTGAACCTATAAGGAAGTTCATCGCCGATTGCTTTTCCGGTACTTGCTCTAATTACCACTATGAGGGGCTATTTACGCAAACATTCATAGGCATGAAGTTGCCGCCATTTCTTTCTGGTTTTCTGATTACTGGCATACGTATGTTGTAAGTTTTTATAAGTCTTGCACCTGTTTTCATTAGGCCTACTCGAATTTTGAAGGTTATGTTACATTATACTCGAGAATATGGTTTTGAGTGCAAGTATCGGTTTTCAAAAGTTCTCGAATGCATTATATTCGTTTCTGTCCGTCTTAAAAAACTCTTGGTCGAGGTTTTAGTGTCGACGAGACCGAAATTTCTGGACGGTTCTTGCGGGAAATTGTTTCTTCGAAGAACGGATAATGCGGGATTATTCAAATATGATTTAATAGGATGTTCGTGGACCACGCAATTCGAACGAAAATCCGGGTAAACGTTGTTTCTGAGAACGGATAATCAAGGTTGCTCTGATATATGAGAATGGCAGCTGTAATTTTGACAGACTGAAATTCAGACTTATTAAATTTGCAATTAGAAATTGTTGTAAATTATTATTAAATGAAGAATGGCAATTTATCTATGACTGTACATTGATTGTACGGCTTTTTTATGGCAAATTATAACCTATTTCTGAATACTAGGTAAGAAATTGCTTTCATAAACAATAGGAGAAGAAACTCCGCAGCACGTAGACCCATTCAGGTCCTTGGCCTGAAGCTGTTACCCGGCCAGACGATCTGCAAATATTGGAGTGTCATAGTTTGTGTTCTGACATCCTCAGCCTTGGCTTTGTGGTCTCAGTTGATCTCACGAGTCTGAGTGAACCCCATTCCTCTCCTTCATCTAGGATTTAAATCCTTGTACAAACCAGGAAATGTAAGTTTATACACCATATTAGTTACTTAATGAATGGTTTTCTAATTCCAAGGATATTCATTTTCTTCATTTTTGTACGCCAACTTTAAGCGACTAATCTTGACGTTTTCTACTTTTTGCCAATGGAAAAAATGTTGAGAAGTGCTCAGACTGTTATCTGTAATGCTTATATATTTGCAGAGTTTATTTTAATTCCACATCATATTCCTATTCCTGTGAAGAGATGGGGCTTGTTAGTTTTACAACAGGGGTAACTTGATTTATTTTCATTATTTCCTTTCATCCGTCACTCTTCCCGTTCTCTTTTAAGGATTACCGTATTCATTTTATTTTTATCGTTCATGTGAAGACGGAATCAATACACGTCTCCGTTAGCATGTAATGAAATGTCTAAAAATCTTTAAACAAGAAAAATATGCACAGGTGTATTTATGAGCACTAAATTTAAAAGTATTTCTACTGAAGTTTTGATAAATACACTCTGATCCATAGAAAACTGAAATGCTTTTCTACTTGAGAAGGATATATAAGCTTGTGCATCAAACAATGCAGTTTAATTGGATTTTTTCCTTCTGATATTAAGTGAAACCTGGGGCTTCCTTTCATATGGATTGAAAAAATGCTAGAAAATGACATGCACAAATAATATTTTTCTACTATCTTCAGAGCCTTGTATTGATCAAAGTCTTAGGGGAATGGAATTTGATTAGAAATATTTTTAGTGTCCTTCAATTTATGTTATGACTATCTGTATATATGATAAGAAATGCATATTTTACTATTTTTATTACTTAGTAGGAGAGCAATGCTATTTTAAACCTATGAACATACGGTTTTTGTCTTTACATGAATTATCACTTATCTGATGTGGAATGTATACATTTACATGTAAACAGGACTCATCATGTGCAGTTTAGGTGATCCTTCGTAACATATTTCTTATTTTACGTTCCTAATGCACAAGTACTCTGATTAAAAGTTGTCTTATGCGCGTATTATTATATATTTTTTATAAAATAATAATACCTACGAACAAAATGAAGCACTATTTAATAATTTAAACAATTTGGCATTAAAATATAATACAAATTTAAATAATACATTTTAAATATAATTTACCAGTTCTGTATTATTTAATTTTGTATACCTAAGAAATGTTATTACAAATCCATAAAGGAATTAAATATCTATTTCATTGGAAAGAATAATTAAGTAGGTCCACTGTCACTTCTCTGAGGTAATTAAAAACATTTCTTTTGCAATATTAGAGGATGTGATTAGTGAAATGTCTTACAGTAACCGCTGGTTCTTTACACTCATGATGGAGATTTAAATCCTGGAGACTGTGTAGGATGGAATTAGTACCCGAAAGATCATGTGAATCAGATATAGTATTCAGTCTCAAGCCCAGTCCAGAGCCAAAAATGAATAAAATGGCTTCAGAAACTGTAGGAATATTTGAGTGAGCTGAATATACACTCTCTCTTTACAATATTGCCTTCTGTTCCACATAAAGTTGAATTGCATTTACTCATAGACTTCCTTTTATTATATATGATGAAATGTTCTTTATTAATTAGAATACAACTACTTTCATTATTAGAACAGCAACTTGCTGTATGTCCATAATGCTGTCTTCAGCTAAGTCATATTTGACGGTGCGCGAGCAATACAGTACATGGTATCCCACAAGGCTCTTCCGATCTATTATCCTCCGTAAGACTGGTCACGCCTCCCAGCCACACATGGATATGCAGTCCATCAGAACAACGCTCGTTGTGTTCATTTTCCTGTGCTAATGTGTAAAGGATTACACTGTAGGAGTGCATAAATAATGAAAATGTGAATTCCTACAGTACGGTACAGTACGATTCATTTTCCTTTACATATTGGCATAGGAAAATGAACCCTACGAATATTGTTTTGATAGTCTGCATATCCATGTGAGGTTGGAAGGAGTTACCAGTCTTAAGGAAAATAATGTACAGGAAGAGCATTGTGGGATATGAGGTATTGCTCGCACACCATCGTATCATGGATTCTTGAGTGGCTGATAGATTACCTTGATTTCTTCCCAATATGTGAAATAAAGCTTTGCTCTATTCATGCAGTATTTTAAAGAGTGTTTATGTTTATAAGATGAATACTCCTGCTTCCATTACCACTGAAAATAAAACACGTTGAATTATAAATATGTATTTATAAAATATTGAAGGAAAAAAAGAGATCTTCCTTTCTGCATTAATTATGGTCAACAATGAAAAGGCATTGTACGGTCTTATATTACTGACATAGGGGTATTCAATCAAGTACCTATAGTTTGTAAATTATGTGTGATTAACAATTCCGTCCATCTTAAACTATTGATATTTTAGCTCTAGGATTCTATTCATAAATTTGTGTTGTACCTGTCATTTTGTCACTTGAACAAATTTGCATTAATATGTGATGCTGATCATAGAAATTTATTAAAATTTATGAACATATTTGTATATAACATGTGTAATTCTGTGTGCAGAATTTCCCTTCTGGAATATGATAGACCTAAATGTGAACTAAGAAAAAAAATAGCACAATTTCTTTTAGACAAAATCTGTGGGACATGCATAAAGGGGATATGTCTTTAAATATACTACTTATTAATTTTATTGTAGGAGAGTATTTCAGCTGTACTGAACTCCTCCTAGTGGTTATTATTTTCTTTTTAAATATGGTGTCATTTTGATTTTTAAAATCTAATTTTTAAAATGTATTCAAATTTGAAAATAAATTTTCTCCCCAAATGTACAGTAGATGCATACTATTATGGTTACTAGAAAACCATGAGCATGGGAGGAGGTTATTGTTAACTTATTATTTTTATGACACATAACATGTATATGTCATGATGAAATTATTCAATTTTTGTAATCTGTGTGTATGCTATACCTAAATGGAAACTTCAGACAATGCATAGAGTAAAAAACAAAATAACCATATTATTTACATGATTAAACATTTAAAAGAGTATCTAGTATATTTTCAACATTTAAGTATATATTTATTTAAGTCAAAGTTAGAACACAGAAAAAGTGGTCTAGCCCCGTAGCTCCCAGCCCACTACTTTGAGTGTGATTTTCTCTGGTACCAGTATGTGTGGCTAAGAAGGCAAATCCTATCCTAAATTGAACCTGGGGTGCCAGGTGAATTGCTACAACAGTGTAATTGGGTCCGTTACAAATATGTTGATTGCCACAAGCACGTATGTGAGTTATGTAAATGATCAGATTATTATTATTATTATTATTATTATTATTATTATTATTATTATTATTATTATTATTATTATTATTATTATTATTATTATTATTAAAGTGACTTTGTTGTAGCGAAGTTAGGGCTCCTGGCTCTCTCTTACACTTAACCTCATCAGGCATATATTGTGATATAGATAAAGATTCAATATACAGAATTTCAAGGTACAAAGATTGCAGTGTGGTAAACATCCAGCTATAGTTCCACGGATTACAGCTATGAAAGAAACTAGTTGATTGTGTCTGCTAAGAAGAGTGCTTGAATGAATTATTAAACACAGTATGTGTTAATTTGATTATACATATTTATAATTGTATGTACAAAGGCAACAATTAAGAATTAGAATAAGAAATCATTGTGTGTACCCTATATCAATAAAATTTTAGATTTCTAACTTCTTGGTGTCACGGAGTTTATTCAACTATGTACTTTTTTGTTCAGTGTTATAATGGATATCTAATGCAATATCATTTATTATAATACTAGCGAATGTACCCGTGCTTCGCTACGGCATTCTACATTGTATTCGAATATCGAAGTAAATAGTGTACATGCAGTAAATAAGATTGTTTTAAAATTGCATGTCTCTTAGTGTTATCCGAGAAAGAGCATGGGGAGGTCCCCGTACGTTGTTTCCAATGTAAAGTGTTTGTTACGGATTTGTGATATAACGGCAGGCTCACTTGCCTACTGCCATTCACAGTCGAGTTGGGAAGTTTACATTATAATTGCAGGCCCCATTGCCTACTACGCGGACAGAATCGATTTGGGGAATTTTCGTTAAAATGGCAGCCCCCTTTCCTACTTCCAGACAAATTACAGTTGAGGAGTTTCTATTATAATGGCAGGCAATTACCCTACTATCACTCGAAATTGAGTTGTGCAGTTATCATTATAATGCCAGGCCCATTTTCCTACTGCCAGCCAGCTTACTGCCAGTCACACCAAGTTGGTGGGTTTCCATCAAAATAGCAGGCCACTATGCCTAATGCCAGTCACATTTTAGATGAGGACATTTCTTTATAATGGCGGGCACCCTTGCCTACTGCCAAACACAATCGGGTAGGGGAGTTTTAAACAAAACTGCATGCTCACTTGCCTTCTGCAAGTCAAATCGAGAAGGGAACTATTCATTACAATTGTAGGCCTTCCTTACTAATGACAGTTACACAGGAGTTGGAGAAGGAACCCTTTCCTACTGCCAGTCAAAGTCGGTGTGGGGAGTACTGATTACAATAGCAGACACACCCTTTCTCGATCGCTAAAAATCGACATCAGTACGTCATATCGACAAAGGATTATACCATAAGACACGCCGGATTTAGTGGCCTAAATGGCTGGTCCTATGATATGTCATCTATTCTTGGGTCAGATTGAGTTAGAAACGTGGAACAGGGTAAAGGTTTTGTAAGATTCTCACACATTACATTACTTTTCGGATAATTATGTGACAGCTACATACATAGCATTTGGCTCACATATGGCTACTGGGTGGGCCAATTTTCGTGAAAAGTTTGATGTTTCTGTATTTCATATAAGTAATTGATAGTATGTATTATGCATGTGAAAATTCCAAATGGACTTAACATCGATTAATAGAGAAAAATCAAACGTAAAAGGGATACAGATACGGCAAAAAGTCATAACACCAAGGTTGTAGATCATTCCAAATTGAACGGAGGTTGTGCAATCCGTTATGTGATAGGAATATCCGAAGGTCTGCACCATCATTAAAATTGCCTGCATATTTCGATATTCTTCGGGGATAAAAAGTGAAAAATTTAATGATCTAGGATGTTTTCCGTTCGTTACAGGCTAAAACGTATAATTTTGTCAAATTTCAATTATCTTCTTTTTCTTCTGGCAGATTATGCCGCAATCTGGATTTTGGGCGAGGCGGGTAAAAATTGGGACTTTCAGGAAACTAAACCAAAAATTATGGAGATGGTCATTATTACCCCTTAAACGGAAAGCTGTACGACAATTTCGCCAAAATAGTCAGTGTAGAGGCACACAGTCGTTACGATTTGATTTATATAGATAAGGAATCTGCTTCATGTAAAACACCTTTTGGGCTACGTCCGCTGGACTTGACCTGCAAAAGTGACCATTCATGATATCTCCCTTGTTAATCCTCCTGACGAAAAAATGCACATGAAAAAAAAGGTTTAGAGGTGGAATTCCATCACGTTTGGTCGATTTCCAGTTAGGTTGGTCTTGTTCTGTATATATTCTGGAAGAGTAAAATCACCATTTCGGTTCCCTATAAACCGCCAGTCCATTCCGGAACATGAAATGTTATTTACGTTTAAAACCTACCTTTGGACAGGTGGATGCTAAATATAAATTTTGGTTCGAATGTCTTCAGTAGTTTTCAAGTTGTAAGAAATACGCTTTACACGCACCCGCTCGTGAGTTCAGTCCGATGGGACTTGTACAGAAAAACGGTCCGTTAATGATATCTCCCTTATTAATCCTCGTATCGAAATGATGCACATGAGAAAAAAGGTTTAGAAATTAATTTCTACCAAGGTAGGTAGTTTTCCATTAAGTTTGGTTGTGTATATTTTGTGGAAGTGCAAAATCACTGTTTCGGTTTCGTATAAACCCCCAGTCAGTTCAGGGATTTAGAAACAATATTTGCCCTAAATCCTATCAAGGACAGATGTATTCTAAATATGAGTCTTGGTGGAAATACATCCAGTAGTTTGTAGCACTCGCGTACATACGGCGTAATTAAGGAAGAAAATAATACAGTTAAGAAAGTTGAAAGTAATAGAAAATGGATTATAAATGAGGACAGCCGGATAACGACAAATATGTAAATGCCAATTGAATGTATTGGAAAATCAAATGCCTCTCAATAAATTATGCTAGTGTGAGTTATGGATACAATAAAGCGGTAACAGAGGAGAAATTTAGGTCCAGTGATTCTTAGGTAAACAAATAATAAGAAGATGACTAATGGTGTTATTACTTAATCTATTCGAGGGCGGTTATAACATCCAACGATATTCCGCCAATATCCCGCAGATAGGCCGATTGACGCCTCTCTTGCCTTCTACCCAAGGAACAACCACGAATTTAAAAGCATGATGAGGAAAATAGCAATACGTTACTTCACTGCTGGCATGCAGTCAGAGACGTTGCCATGGTAACCTGTAGGTTCGTTGTCGGTCTGTCGGTCACTCAATGCCGAGCATGGTATCGGCAGAAAATAGTAAATTTCTCCGTCATGTGAAGAGTAAGGTAAATTATGAACATAACGAAAGTTGTTTATAATGAAGAGACGTTTCACATACGGTAAACTAAGTTTACAGAAAATCAATAGTATAAGAGAAAATGGAGGAAAACCATTCTGGTTTTCCTATAAACCCCCCGTCTATTCAAAGATTTTAAAATAATATGCATATCGACACCTTCCCCGGGATGAGTATGCTCTAAATATGAAGTTTGGTTGAGATCTATCCAGCCGTTTCGAAGTGATGGTGGAAAAACCATTCAGGTTTTCCTATAAACCCCCTTCTGTTCAAAGATTTTAAAATGATATGCATATTGGAACCTTCCCCGGGATGAGTGTACTCTAAATATGAAGTTTGGTTGAGATCTATCCAGCCGTTTCGACGTGATGGTGGAAAAAACATTCTGGTTTTCCTATAAACCCCCCGTGTATTCAAAGATTTTAAAACGATATGCATATCGAAACCTTCCCCGGGATAAGTATACTCTAAATACGAAGTTTGGTTGAGATCTATCCAGCCGTTTCGACGTGATGGTGGAACAGATAAACAGACAGACAAACAGACAAACAGACAAACAGACAAACAGACACGAAACGTAAAAATCACCGATTCGGTCTTGAGTTGACCTAAAACGGATAAATATCTGAAAAATTCACAAAACAAAAGAAATTACAGACAGCGGACCCCCTACAATTGTATTTATATAGATAAATTACATTCTTATATACTGGCATAAATTAGCGTTTGTAACGGAAGTATAACCCTAGCAACCGTGCAGGCTGTAATTTAAGGTATGAATGGATGGCCAGACAGTGTTACCTAGCAACCCTACCGAACCGTTGATGGATAGCCGTGGCGAGAGGTATATTTATGAAATTTTTATTTTCGCAAAGGAAAAGGTTGTTACTTTTTTTTTAAACTATGGTTGCATAATTTCAACTTACTCTCCTGAAAATGAAAACCTATTACCTGTTTTACAGTCAGTGACCGGCTCAGGGATGTAATGAATGAAGCATATGTAGGCATATATATATACGATGGGGTCGCCACTTCCAAACTGATTTATTCATGACTGATAGGTGCTATGAAATGAGAATGGAGAGTGTTGCTGGAATGAAAGATGACAGGGAAAACCGGAGTACCCGGAGGAAAACCTGTCCCGCCCCCGCTTTGTCCAGCATAAATCTCACATGGAGGGACGGGGATTTGAACCACGGTATCTAGCGATGAGAGGCCGAACGGACAGGGCGCAACCGCAGTTTCTTCCCTGGGAGGCGTACCAGCTGATGTCCCACTTCTTCTGAAGGTCCAGGTGGAAAATTTTGAAGAGTTTCTTCATATACAAGACCTTCGACAATACTAACTATTAATTCCTCATGTTCAAGGGGTTTGTCGGTAGTCAAAAGGCATCAAAAATTACCATTACCAGCAGGATATAGAATATTTCTTTCCAGTCGAAGCGTTTTAGTGACGTAACTTTAGAAAAGTATGGAAGTATTTGCGATTTTCAAGTGCATCACTATTTTTCAATGTCATTAGGTTTCAGACCGATATTTATAACTAGAGAAATGAGTTTCTTCATTTCTGATACTGTAACGTCAAACAATCCATTTTTACAGACGAGAATATGGACCAATATTTCTGGAATTCATTTTATTTCGAATAATTTCCTGTACTTATTTATTAGTTTGTCACTAAAAGATTCCAGTTAGCATTGGAGAAAAACAAATAGAAATATGTTAGAGGAGGACTGTTTCTCGGAGAGCAATTTCATACATCTGCGTTTCGAACCTTGAACATCTCTTCCACTTTTGTTTCTGGCTCTGGACGACAAACTCTTGTCCACTTCGGTTCTGTTTGGTCAACTGCATTACCGTCATTATCATTATTATTATCAGTGGCTGGTCCATTGTTTTCCACATCGTCGTCAATATCAGTGTAGAAATCACTTAGCCTAGGCTCTTATAACTCGCTACTACCTGACGAATTATTGTCAAAATCATCGTCACTTCCATCTAAAAATACGTCACCATCACCTTCGCCGTCCAGATCAAACACACAATTACGAATTTCACTACTTCCTGATAATTCACTGATTTTGCGCCACGAAAGCTAATGCACATCGGACAACCACAGCAAGCACAACAGAATGACCGTCTGCAAAGCGTTCTCGTTTTTCCACGTGTATACCGCACACACTGCCACACTAAACTACTTCAGAATTGTGCTGTATTATAGAGTGGAGTTTCCTCTTCAACATGATGCAAAATATGTCATAAAGATGTTGAATGTCAAGGCGCTATCTCGAAATTAGCGCTGGCGTAATGCATCTCGATAACGACTCTGCCGGTTGAGTAACAGGGAATTGAATCGCGATCGGGACGACTGCCGGTTCCAGGGTTAATACCAAATATCTGTTGTAACTTTATACCCCTATTACTTTGATTCCTTCCTATTCTCTGTGCGGTATCTGCATTAGATCCAGTGCATTTCAGTCTCACTCCTGCCGTTATCATTTCCAACGCGGACGTAAATAATGGCAGTTTATTCTCGCCCCTCTTCTCTTTAATGCTATAGATGATGAGGCATACTATGTTGCGTAAGTGTTCCTTTCCGGATGTGTCTTTCCAACTCTCATGTACGCTGCTCCAACACCATGGGATATTCCTCTAACAATTCCATCACTTCTTGATAATATTCTAGGCCTTTCAGGCTGTTTTTCAGGTCCTGGATATCCTTATTCTGGTTCATAATTAACTCCTTAGTTATGTCTGCTTGGCTAACCTCCTTTATCACATCCTTATTTTCTTATATCTTTCCAACTCAGGAGACCAAGATTGATTTCCACTACTCCGATCACCAATAATACGTTATTCCATTGACACACACACACACATGTCCGCTTCGCTTACAAGGATCCAATCGACTGTTCACAGTATGAATTGTGCGTATCTACTGTATCTTGACAGCACACTCCAGTTCCGTGAGAAAGTTTCTGCATCCGTAATATCACTTCTGAACCATGACTTAACTCCTATTAAATAGTCTGGTATATATATATTAAGTAAAACAATTACTTCATTACAATACAATACTTCTGCACTTGAACACTAAGAACTTTGTCATCCTTCCATTTCCCAATACTATCATCCAGCCCGTTTCCCTGAATATATCTCCCTATAACTCTTTTAAACAAACCCCGTAACTTAGACGTACTATTGTGGTTTAAGTAAATGCCATCTGAGAATAGGACTCTATTTTTTACCCACCCATTAGGTTCTACAAATTTCACTCCCAGTTCCCCATACACCCACTCCATAATCTCATTTAAATCCTCGATCACCCTCCAGTTAGTATCCCATCCACACAGTATCTCGCTGGTAACATTCTTTGCTCCTTTAAACGTCTCCCGCACTATCATAACCAGATTCCATACATCTCCAGCTATGTTAGTACCTAATCCTGCTTGCCTTGCATTGTTGGTACCAACGTACCACCTTCTCCTTTACTTTCCCAGTCCACCCTGTTTCTAGATAGATTCATTGCATGCACGATTTGAAACACATTCTAATAAGATCTTCCTCATAGCCATAATCTCTAAGATCATAGGATATGAGATTTTAATTACCGGTATCTACAATCTTCAATATAATGAGGAGAGGTATAAAATCTTCCCAGCATATGAAATCACTTTTGGATTGTGACTTTTCAGAGCAGGTTATTCAGCAGTGAGAATTATGCATCTAAGTGACTGGTTAGTTTCTTTCATATCCAGTATGGTACTGACATCATGACATTGTTATTGAGATATATTCAATATATTCTTCGAAGAGATTCATTTTGAGTTGTTTTGAAGTTGAAATTTTATGTAAGATTGCATATTCTTTTCATGCATATTTTAAAGAAAGTCATTCCAGCCTACTGTATATTTCAGTGTACTCTCTCGTAACTTCTTGGTGTACTAAGTTCTTATGAATCATGAAAGTTAAAAGAAGAGGTAAATGCTTCTTTCCAGTGTTTTGTGACTTCTTGCCAAATTATTAATATTGTCTAGTGTATCTTTCTTACGTCTTCAATATATAATTTTGGTTGGTAACGATGGTTTTCTGACATCATAAGTGGTAACAGGTAATCCAGTATTCATGTCAGTCTATTAGCTCTCCAAGCTTGTAATGAAATGATTTTAATAGATAAGTTATACTATCTTTGTCATGCGTTTATAGCTGTAATGGTTTTTTGTTTAAAATTAGGTAAGATGCAAAAATAATTGTTCATTTGAATATACACATTTAGCGATTTTGACTAGCTTCTTTTTCATAACCTGTTATATTTCTATGCATCTAGGCATAGCATTTCCAGCTTTTCTGATAATTACTTATTGAACAATATTTACATGGAATTTTCACCTCAAATTATTTTATATGCATTTCTAACAACAATGCAACTGCAGGGTTTACCGAATAAAACCTGACCGCTCGCACGTCCTTAAGCCAAAGCCGGCCGGCCGGCTGGCTGCTTCCCTTACACTCACGACCCACCTGGCCACAGTCAGAATACTTTGTTTTCGCTTCTTAAAACTATAAATCTGCACATACAGTATAAGAGACTAAACTAAATTCTTATCTCATAGCAAATGCTGAAAATGTTCTTCCGCATCTAAACAGGCAATGCACCGGGTATCAACATTTCGATTACACTATTTAGATCGGCTTATGTAATGTTTCTTACTGCAGTTCGTATGTTTCCGTAAGTTAAACCAATGTGAGTGGATAAACTTTGTACTTCAGGGTACCCCACAAATAACAAATCACAGACTGTTAGATCCGAGAGCGGTAGGGCCATAAACCAGCACTAAACACTTTATTTTCATACACTTCCATCATTGTATCCATGGGCTCCTCTGCTGTATGAGCAGCTGTTGAAACAAAGAATCTGATTGTTCTTCACCCCTGACTGCAAAATGGGGTGAGAATTGCATTGCGGTAACGCTCTCCATTTACTGCAGCCCTGTCCTCGTTAAAAATCGGGCCGATTATGTGTGTTGTACTAATCGCCTACCAAACTCCGATCTTTCTCTCATAAAAAGGGAATTTCCCCTATACAATAGGGATTTTAGGAACAGCAATATCGTGTGTTGTGAGTGTTGGATGTGAAACGACACCTCGTCTGTAAGTAGCATAAAGATGAGAGTCGATTGAACCTTCAGTCACTGATAGCAGAAACTACTCGCAATAACACACACGTACTGCAGGGTGAGCTGGCTTTAAACTATTAACACGTGTGCATTTGTAAGGTTTTAGTTTTAATCATTTTGTTGTCTTTGCAGAAGTCACTGAAATTTCAATTTGCTTTCCTAATTTCGGTAGTGATTTTCGTGGTAAACGTTGAAGTTCCTGCACTACTTTCGTGTAATTTTTTTCTGACAATCAGGTGGAAGGGGTGATTTGGGTGAGGGTTAACCTAGGTGGGGGCGAGCCGAAAGAGGTATGCCTGGCCTTTTTATACAACCACCCCAGTGGTTCTGTATATGCAAGTGATAGTTTCTTTGAAGAATTGATAGTGAAAATTAGTGGGGTAAAGGAGAAATACAAAGAAGCGGGGATGATATTGATGGGCGACTGGAATGCGAGAATAGCGAAGCCCCTTATATAATAAAAAGGCGAAAGGAATCAGACGGAGTGAAAGAAGGAGTAAAGATAAGGGAATAAAAGGGTAAGGGCAGAAACTGCTTGAATTATGTTCGGCAAGCAATTTATACATTCTGAACGGATGGTGGACGGGAGATAACGAGGGAGAGTTGACATATATCACAAAACAAGGAGGGAGTGTTATTGACGTTTATAAATCGGTGTTTGAGGTACATTATGAGAATATGGTGCCCAAAAACCATATCAAACAAAGACCTTTGGGAGGCCACAAGTATAAGTCCCAAACAGGAACAGATAATGAGAAGAAAATGGAGATGGATTGGGCAAACCCTGAGAAGACCACAAGAGAGTATCACAAGGCAGGCATTGAGTTGGAATCCACAAGGCAGTCGCAGGCAAGGCAGACCGAGGATTACCTGGAAGAGAACCATAGACAAGGAGTTTGCTGGAGTTAACAAGACATGGAGGGAGGTGAAAGCATTGGCGGCAGATAGAATAAGCTGGAGAAATTTTGTCGAGGCCCTATGTTCCACATGGAATTAAAGGAAATAAGTCAAGTCAATCAGCTCGGAGGAAATGTTGGAGAACGTAAATAAAATGGAAGTGATCAACTGGGCTGAATCTCATCATGCCCCGATATCTATAAACCTGAGGAGAGGGGAACATGGGGATAGGTTGGGAAAAAGAACGAGTGATAGAGAAAAGGGCATGCGTCTCATTAAATATAAATGGACAGAGGAGACTAAGGCAAGACTTGATGAGTATTTACAAAATGAATTTCAAGTTATTAATGTAGGGTGCGAAGTAGCACTGAGATGTAATAATGTAGATAGGACATTAAAGCTAGTGGAATACCCCATTAAGAGGGTAGCAGAGGTGATACGTCATAGGGGAAAAGGGTAGAGGAGACAGAGGGGTGGTTCGATAGTGAGTGTAAGGGATTGAGGAGAGAAGTTCTGAGAGCGCTGAAAGACTTTAGGAAGCATGGAGGGGGAGAAGAAAGGGAAAGGTTTTGTAGACTGAGGAGGTAATACAAGGCCAAGATAATAGAAAGAAAAATGTTATGGAAAAAGGAGCAAGTTGAGGCGATCAATAGGGAATGCAAAAGTAAGGAAGGGGAAAGGATATGGGAGAGAATTAACAAAATTAATAGGGGGCAGAGGAGGGATAGTAAACCTAAAATTGATTACGAAATATGGATGGAATATTTCCGTAAACTGTTAGGAGGGAAGGATAGATGGAAGGGGGTAGAGGGATAGAAGCGATTGGGTGGAGGTTGGGAGTAGGGAATTATGAGTTGGACAAAGAAATATCAGGGGAAGAGGTATTGGAAGTGATAGGCAAAGCTAAAAATAGAACAGCTGGGGGTAGGAACGGAAAGAAGCGATAAAAAATGATAAGATGAGGGATTGTATAGTGAAGTTATTTAATAAGGTGTTCGAAGGTACCAATTTTCCGAAAGAGTGGCAAAGAGGTATCATATGCACTATATATAAAAAGAAAGGAGCGAGGAGCAACCGCCGCAGTAACTATAGGGGCATAACTCTATTAGATGCGTTGAGTAAGGTGTACGCGGGTGTATTAGCGAATAGACTGAAGTAATGGGCAGAAGAGTTGTCTATTTTATCGATCTACCAAAGTGGGTTCAGGAAGGGACGTAGAACAATGGATAACGTGATGATAGTGAAGACAATAATTGATAAGTATGTGAGGAAGGAAGGAAGCAAGGTGTATATAGCAGCGGCGGATTTCGAAAAGGCATTCGACACAGTTAGTAGGAAGGCGCTGCTTGAGAGATTGGGTAGGGTGGGATTTTCCAAAAGGATGAGGCGGGCTATTGAGGCCATATATGAGGAAGTGTACTGGAGTATAAGATTAGAAGACAGGGTTGTAAGTGGTCTAATCGAATCAAATGTAGGTTTAAAACAGGGCTGCAAATTATCTCCCATTCTTTTTTGATCTTTATCAATGATATATTAGAAGGGCATGGGAGGGAGTGGGCGAGTTCTGTACTGGGTGATATAGAGATCCCTGGTCTGATATTTGCAGAAGATGTATTATTGATGACGTTGACGGGGGGATGATTACAGAGAAGTTTAAATAAGGTTGCGGATTACGCCAGGAAGTGGTCATTGAGAGTAAATGGTACTAAGGCAAAGGTAATGGTACGTAGGAAAAGCAGGAATGGGAAGACAAAGAAGCATTGGGTGATAAATGAGGAGGTGATAGAGGAGACAAATAAGTTAGAGTATTTGGGGGTTTGTATAAGTAGGAATGGCAAATGGTCCGAACAAATTAATCAAGCTAAGTGGAAGGGCATAGCGGCATTTTCAGTTATAAGAATATTGGAAAATAAATTCCCAGGGGTCGATTACAAAATTCAGAGAATGGTATTTAAAACTTAGGTTCTAGGATGTTATGTGTAGCAGAAATATGGAGAGTTGAAAAGGATTGTATTATATTAAATCAGATTGTTAGTAGATTTGGAAAAATTGTATTGAACCTCCCAAACTGTACGGCTAACGCAGCGGTCAGAGTCATGTGTAATGTGTGCTTAGAGGTTGATATCATGAAGAGAGTGTTGGGGCACCAAATGAAGAGTTCTTATGGAGACTATTGGCTTGACAAGGTGAAGAATATCATTGAGAGGTTGGGGTTAGGAATTTATTGGGGGATTGATAGGGAAAGAAGGAATGCAGTTTGTTGGAGGAACACGTTAAAAAGGATTAAAGATATTTACAAGAGCTAGAGACTGATTGCGGGAGAAGAGCGTTCCTAAACATGTTTCTTAAAATCAAACAAATAGTAAGTGTAAGAATAGATAATGTAAATAGATTAGAGAGAAGAGCAATCATTTGGTGGATGTTGGGTACTCACATAAATAAAGGGTGGACAAGAATGAACGACAACTCAATTTGTTTATTGTGTGGAGAGACAAGGGAGGAGTTACATTTGTTAATAGCATGTAAGGGAACTCGTGCGGAGAGAGAGAAATTCATGAGCGAGGGACAATTGGAAGCCATGAAAGTGTTGGACAACGACTGGAAGCAAGAGAGACTGGGTAGCAAGAGAGTGGAAAGAACCTGGAAACTTAAACAAGTTTTTAGAGGCTATCAAAAAACGCTGCATTAAGAAGTTAAAGGAAACTGAAGTTAGTATAGTGGAGTGAGGTAGATGTATATATTGTTCTTCCTGTCGTAGCGAGTGTGTTGCTGAGAAGATCGGTCAGCAGGGAGTGACGAGATAAGCAGCAGAGAATCAGGATCCTCACACTGCTGGATAGCAGAGTGGGGGATATAATGGGTGTGCGCGAGTGGCGTCCTATGGCATTGCACGGATGCCTGAATCTGTTGGAAAACTCGGTCAGCTGACCAAGGGCTCACCGCTCGGACACACGTCCACTGTAAGGACTGCTATAGTTAGCTTTTTTGTTTGCTTTTTACCTAGTTTGCCGTTTTGCCGAAGACTTATTCAATAGGGTTTTTCATTATTTACATCTTGTTTTGTTTGTATTGTGGGTTGCTTTCTATATGTTTTCCCTTTGGGTAGTTCTCTCTTTTATTTTTCCGTAAAGATTAATTTGATTGAAAAACTGTACAATCTGGAGAAATAATAAATCTACGATTATTACTACTACTACTACTACTACTAATTTTCTTCTGTTAACACTGTACGTCTTCGCGTGTGTTTTTATTTAGCACTCAACCAATAGCCTCGAAATTATCGTGAATTGAAGTTCTGGTAAGAACCCCGGCTTGTTCTTCTCCTTATTTTTTGAGTCCCCCTCGCATGAAAATTTTCAATGCCTTAGTTGACCAAATGCTTCAAACTGAGACTATTATTCCATCATCTTCTAATTATGCCTCTCCCGCTTTCATCGTCGATAAACCCGATGGATCCTCTCGTTTTATAGTGGACTATAGAAAATTAAATTCTCGCATCCTCTATGATGCCTATCCCATCCCAAAATTGCAATCTGCTTTTCAACATTTTTCAAATGCTCAGTTTTTTACCATCTTTGATTTAAATTCGGCTTATAATCAAATTCCTTTAGATGACGTTAGTTCTCGCTATACGGCTTTTATTACCCCGAATGGACTATATCAATTCAAAAAAGTCCCTTTCGGTTTGAATCTTGGCTCCCAAATTATGCAGCGGTTTGTGGATTCCTTGTTTGCTGATATAAAATATAAATACTTATTTCCTTTTATTGATGATATTCTTATTTATTCTTCAGATTTTGAAACCCATTTACTCCATGTTCGTGAAGTATTGACTCGCCTCCGCTCAGTCGGCTTAACTGTCAACCCTTCTAAGGTGCTTATCGCCCAGACATCTATTAAATTTTTGGGTCACATCTTAAGTTCACAGGGGGTGGCTGTCGACCCTGAAAGAGTTTCTGCCATTCACAAAATACCTCCTCCCTCTAATCTTAAGCAATTACGTTCTTTTCTTGGGATGATTGGTTTTTATGCCAAATATATTCCCAATTTTCTTTACTTTCCGAACCCCTCAATCTGCTTAAACGTAAAGGTATCAAATTTCATTGGTCTTCTCTTCAACAAACCGCCTTTGATACGTTAAAATCTAAACTCTCTCAGGCCCCTCTTTTGCAAATCCCTGATTTTGATTTTAAATTTGAACTTTCCACTGACGCCTCCGATGTTGCCATAGGTGCTGTTCTCCAGCAGACGAAGAACGATCAAACTTTACCTGTTGCTTATTTCAGTCGTCTTCTTACCCCCGTTGAACGTAAATATTCTGTGTATGAAAGGGAGGCTTTAGCTCTCATTCTTTCCATTGAGCATTTTGCGGAGTACTTAGACCATCGCGAATTTTTAGTTAGTACTGATAACCAGGCCCTTTCTTGGTTATTACATAATGCCCCCAAAATTGGACGTACCGGTAGATGGTTGCTTCGCCTATCCCGTTTCAAATTTTCTCTTAAGTTCGTTTCCGGGTATCATAATTCTGTTGCTGACGCCCTATCTCGGCTTTTTGATGATACTTCATCTCATCTTTCTGAGCTTAATCAACTTCCTATTAACTCTGTTACTTCTATTTCTTCCCTTATCAATTTTGCCCTTTCCTTTCAATCATGTCTTGATCATCAAAAACTTGATCCTTATTGTCAACAACTTTATCAAGATCTTTCTTCTCCCGATTATTCTGGCCCCTTTCGTCTCCACAATCACCTTTTAATTTTCAAACCTACTCCGCGCGCCACTCCTCGTCTTGTTCTCCCTTCCAGTCTCCGACAAATGGTTTTTCAGTATTTCCATGGATCCCCTGTTGGGGGTCACTTTGGCATGTCTAAAACTTATGCTCGTCTTGCTTCTCAGTTCTTTTGGCCTCAGATGCGGAAAGAGGTATATTCGTGGGTCCGCTTATGTGACTTGTGTCAGAAACATAAGCCCCCCAATCATCAGCCCTATGGTAATTATGCTGCCTCCCCCCCTACTTACCCTGCTGAGAAATTCTATGTTGATATTGTGGGACCTCTTGTAAAATCTTCAAAATCTAACTCTTATATTTTCACCTTACTCGATGGTTTTTCTAAATTCATTGTTCTTCGTCCTTTACGAACTATTTCTTCCCAGATAATTATTAACTTACTATCTACCCAAATTTTCCCCATCACTGGAATTCCTAAAATATTGGTGTCTGATAATGCTACTGTTTTCACTTCTAAACTCTTCTATAATTTTTGTTTTTCTCATGGGATTAAGAAAATCAATATTTCCCCCTACCACCCTCAAGCTAACATCGTTGAGCGTTATCATCGTAATCTAAAATCCCTTCTATCTATTTTTCATTCACATGATCACCGGACTTGGGATGCCGAATTGCCTTATTTTGCCTTGGCATCAAACGCTACTGTTCATAATTCAACCTCTTATACTCCGGCTAAATTATTTTTAGGCCGTGAATTACACACCCCTCTCTCTTTGACATGGGATTTGTCCTCTTTGTTGAACACACCCCCTCATCTTCTCACCCCTGATCATTTGCAAGATGCTCTCAAAAAGTTGTTTCAAGCCAGAGACCTCCATAAAAAAACTTACAATTCTCGCGTTCGCTCTCCCACCTTCAAACCTTTGGATTTAGTTCTCTTCAAAAACCATCCCATCAGTTCCTCCTCTCAACACTTATCTGCTAAGCTTTCTCCCCGTTGGCTTGGGCCCTTTCGCATTCTTTCCTTTCCGTCCCCTGTTACAGCCTTGTTGCAATCCTTGGACAATCCTAATGATATTCGTAAGGCTCATTTTTCCCTCTTAAAAAAGTTCTCCGCTTAACCCCTTGGCTTGCCGCAGGGATGGATAATTCATACTTCATTTCATCTTTTTTTTCCTAGTGTACTATTGTTTTTTCTTTACTTGCGTTTGTTCACCCATGTCCCCCCCCTTTTTTCTTTCCCTTTTTTCTGTGCTTCATATCTTTGCTTTTTTCTTTCGCTCACCCGGTCATGCTCCCTCCACACACTTCGTCACTTCCTTCGACTCCCCCATCGATCATTTCCCCTGATGGGTTTCCTTTTTTTATGGGACACCATCTTACTAAATACTCCTCTGTCATTGTACTTTCATTTACTTAACTTTTTTGTAAAAATTTTTGTACGGCCACTTATATATACATATTGTAACTTTTATTGTAAAACTTTTTTTGTAACCCCTCTCCTTTTCTTGTCTCATCCCTCCCTTTTTTTTCTCGATCCGGATCGTTCTTTCTCTTTTATCCCCTCCCCTCTGCCCCTCCTTTTTTTCTCTTCTCTTCTTACTTGTAACTCATGCCTGTTCTTGCTTTTTGTTTTTGCCTCCTCGACGACGACACTCTCTTCGTGTTCCTGAGTTCGGCGCCCCTCTGGAGCATCAATGGACTTTCGTCGCTTCTACACCCAATCCTTCGGATTTCTCCGGCTGCTGGGAGTATATAACGTGCTCCGAATTTTTCTACTGTTTTATGGATTCTACGTTTACTACGCTGCATATGCCGCTACTAACCTGCCTGTGCTCTCTTCGCCCGTCCAGTTTCAACTGCTCGTGCTGCTTACCCTCCCTCTTTCCTTCCCCTACCGCTTCGCTGCGCATTGGGTACTGTATGCTCTCGTCCTTTCTGGACGCTTCTACCTGAATATAAATTGGCCTGCTCTGGGCTTGAGCAGCGAGTTTGGATGAACACGACGATTTGTGTGGAGGGAGGACTTGGTTTTATTTTGCTACCAGCTGGACTGTGTGCAATGTTTCTTTTAAAATGTGCTTTTGTATACCGTTGAAAAGCTACGACTGCTGGACGGGTGAGCGAAAACTTTAATTTATTTCATTTCCATGTTGTTCTTTGATCTTTCTTTTAATGCTGCACTTCCTTAATTTTCAAATTGCCGTTACTGGCTACCAATGACAGTTCATGTTGATAATAAGCTAACTGCAGCTATTGATAGCGGTACCTTACTTTGGAATTACATTACCATCTCACTCCGAAGTTGGACTTTGTGATACGTCAAGTGATTGCTGCGATATGAACCATTGAAATTTAACTGTTTTCTCGAGCAAACGCATGAATAGAATCAATTGAACTATGACCTAGCTTCTGTTTGCTATTTTGGAATTTCATCGATACTGACTGATCCTATTTTTCCAAATCCCTGTTGGCAGCCATCGGTACTGTTTTCTTTCACGTCCCTCCCCTTTCCCCACCTTCCTATTCCGCATCCCTTCCGCGCCTTTTTTCTTCTACATGTATTATTGTACAGTGGCCCATATGTCTTTCAAATTTTAATGTTTTTTCGTGTTCATAAGTAAATTTCTGTTTTCCTTGTGTAGGACACTCCTCATGTAAAAGAGGTTGTATTATTATTGAAGGTTTCGAGTCTAGCTGTTCTCTTTGAAAAACAATCAGAAAATTAATATGGTCGTCCCATCTGTTTTTTCTTTTTTGGTAGTCAGAACTAACTGACCTTTGGATGATTGTTGTTTTCCTTGTTTTGTAAATGTTTCTTCTGGGTGTTTTTGTTAATATATTGTTATTATGAAAAAACTATTTCTTCTTTGCCCTTTTTTTTGTTGTCGTACGCCTTTCCTTGCCCTCAAAAATTTTGTACCTACCTCGGTTCCTCTGAATATATGGACTCAGTGAAAATGCTTCCATTATGCGCTCTGCTGAAAACCTTTCACCTTGAAAATTGAAAACTGCCTGAGAACTTGTGCACGGACGGTCTTATATTTCTTTTTTTTTTTGAGTGTTGTTACATCCCTTTTGCTACGCCATCACGTGCGTTGATTGGTACTGCGTCAGTTGGATTAGTATCCTGTTTTATGCCTTGTGTTTTTCTTGGTGCATTGTCTTACCATTCCCATTCTGGTGCATGGCGAGATCATATTCTGAGCGTACATATTTTACCTAAAAATACGACACAGACCTACCCATACCTCCACGTCACACTCACACACTCAGCCAAACCCCACACAAAGGAATATCCTGAATGGGCTGCAGTGGAGGCTACCCGCAGGTACACGCCGTATGCCCTCTACTTATTTCCACTCAGAGTATGCCTTCTGACATCATGCATATGCGTTCTGATTTGGTTTCTTTTTAATTTCATCTTTCTATCAGCGTGTCTGTGTCTCTCCAGCCACGCTCGTAATCGCGAACAAGGAATGTTCACCTTGATGAATAACATCATTAGTCATCACTGAATTAAGGTCATCACTGTCCATGGTTTATGTCTCCAGCCTTATATTGATACAAACAAATACTCCACCCGTTGACTGATTTAAGCCTGAGAAATGTTTAAAGACATGGCTATAAAACCACCGTACTGCAACACACACCAATTCAAGAGTTTGTTGCAGTAAAAAGTGCAGCGTAGATAAAAAGGTCCCGTGGAGTGCCTTTTAATAAATAGAAGTAGGTTCAGTAGAAAACAAGCTGCCTCTGTGGATCAATGGTAGAGTGTCGGCCTCCG
The DNA here is from genome assembly GCF_040414725.1 of Anabrus simplex. Classification (NCBI taxonomy): domain Eukaryota; kingdom Metazoa; phylum Arthropoda; class Insecta; order Orthoptera; family Tettigoniidae; genus Anabrus; species Anabrus simplex. Next base: position 580,667,792 of record NC_090265.1, on the reverse strand, counting down.
GATCCCAAGATAGCGTGTTCAAACCCGGCAGAGGTAGTCGGATTTTTGAAGGGCGGATAAAAGTCCATTCGACACTCCATGTCGTACGACGTCTGCATATAAAAGATCTCTGGTGACACATTTGGTGCTTAACAGACAAAATTCATTCTTATCGATAGACACCCAATAGAGTTTCGGTTTACTCAGTCTGCCATCTAGTGGGCCTAGAGTAAAACGGAACGTCGAAATTGACGAGCAGTCAGATGGCGTCAAATTGAAATGTATGCACACGGTAGATGAGGCCATAATATTGTTATTCATTAGAAAACTGTTGTGTGAGCGAATTAAATTTCTTAAACAACTGCATTAAAATATGCATTTTCTCCTTTATCATCTTAAAATGTCTTATACAGGGTGGTCGGAAATAATGTGAACGGGGTATATTAGCGTTAGAAGGTTGGTCATACTGATAAGTAATTTAAAAAATACGTCGATATGTTGAGCTGTTGTCATTTTATTAGCTGCTGCAGTTAGCCTATCATATCTCTTCGCGGACGATTTCAGATGGACTTTGCGAGGCGGTGTTGCTAAATCTGCTCGTAGCTTATGACCAGCTTGAGAGCGTCAATAGAAGAAAAAAATTCCTACTTGAGCAAAGACCTACCTACTGAAAGGCTCCGCCCATAGCAAGCACGCTACGGTGGCATTGGCTGAAACCCACGATGTGTTAAAGTTTGATGCTCATTTCACAGCATGGATCTCAAGCCCGAACCGTTGATCTCATCATTAGCTCCACCCCGGTGGTGTAAAAGTGTAAATAAGCGAAGCACTCGTACAGCTATTGCATCATAGTATCAAAAGTAGTCATCTTGCGGCCATCTTGCCCATTTGGCCCTCCGCTTGCTTGTCGCGTTGATCGTAATAGTCTGACATCGGGAAGGGCAGCCCGCTGAGGAGGAAGGGGCTCTAGAACTCTCACAAAACAACTACTACGCCTTGTAAAGCCCATTTGAATTCGTCCGTGAAGCGAGTTGATTGGCTAAATTCAGGAGCTGCTAAAATGACAGCGGTGTGAGATATCGACGTATTTTTTTCAAATTACTAATCACTATGACGAACGTTCATATAGTGTATTGGGTTCACGTTGTTTCCGACTAACCTGTATAATGCCTGCTTTAGCCATATTGAGGGAAGGTCCTTGTAACTATCTGGAACCCACTAATTTTAAATGACAGGATGGTCTGGCATCCGGTATTTGTCATGCCCTAACTTGAAATATACCCTATGAAAATTTTGAGACTACTGCGCTGCTTCCTGATTAACTCCGCACGAACACGACAAGCTAATTCATATAAACATTTACGTACAAAAATACGTTGCTCTAAATGTAACTGTCTTCCAGTCTTCACAAAAGAACGCGGACTACTGAGAAAAGCACGGGAACTGAAGGACAGGAAGCGAAACGTTCAGACAGATAGCCGCGGGTGTGGGGGAAAGCCAGCCAGCCAGCCAGCCAGCCTTGCAGTAGTCAGGTTTAAAACGGAAAATCCTGTACGTCCAAAGATAAATCAGTACGTTAATGATATATTATTGGAAAAAGATATAAAATTAAACATCTATAGTTATTCATTTACTACAAAAATGACCTGAGCAGGAAACTAGTAAGTCTTGAAAATAAATTCGAACTAATTCCAGTCCGGCCTAACATTCACAAACTTATAAGAGCTGCATAAAATTGATTAAGTCATTAGAACATAGCGGGGCATAAGCACTGCAACAACTCTCTTATATTCTCTAGAGTTTGACAGAATGACTGTAATTAAAATATTTGTTCAAATGCCACAAATCTATGAAAATGCCTAATGTGTGTTCTTATGGTAATATGAAGCCATAGAATATCCACACAAAATACTGTATTCTTTCATATGCAAAATTTAAAAAAATATGAATAGGATGTACATTCTTAGCCCCGTTGTAGTAAGTGTTCTTGGATCATATCAACGATAAGCATCCAGGAAATTATGTAATACCCTCCAAGAAATGAAATTGGGTATAGAGTGCTTCCCCTGTTTTCTCCACAAATTAGCATTTCAGTTGTACCAGAACTAGTCCATTAGCAATTCTTCGGATTTGAAGTTTGGGATCAGTACATTTTTGAACTTGTTAAATGTTTTATTATGAAGTGCCTCCTGCTAAAAATGTGATGCTTATCTAGTTCTATAGAATATTATTGAAGTTCTTGGGATAATTCTTTTTCATACCAAAAGCAGTGCATAACAATGGACATATCTTATCTTTTTGTAGAAATGAATACAAAATCGTTGCCAATTTCATGATATGTTTATGATGGGCTTGGTTTCATCTCATCTTATGTATTAACTTGCATAGCTAATGGTCTTAGTTCTGGAATTCAAATGAATTGGGTTAGGAATGTATAGTCCTATTAGTATTCTCTACTTCCAGTAAATAATTCAAATTTAAGCAATGATATTTATATTTTGTCTAATTCATTATTTACGTACGTATCAAACATTTGTCTGGAACTATGTATCATAAAATAATAGCATTCACCATATCTTTTGAGTTCAGTGTTACATAGCCACTTGTTTTATATTTTATCAGTAGACTGTTGATATTTACAACATAAATTCAATATTGGATATTACTAGAAATTGAATATACCGTAATAATGTTTAATATAATATTTTGGTAGATTGTATTATAGTCAATTCTTTCCTGTGTACTCATGTTAAGGCAGTCATAAAAATAAGAAATTAGTGGCCAAGAACAGCACTAATATAAAACTATTTTTGCGTAGTACATTAAATTGTTAAGTGTTTGGAAATTTTATGTTTTAAATTTATTTGAAAGTTAATGTGTAAGAAATGATGTATGATTATTAGTTTTGTTTTGTTCGTACCAGGCAGGACCTGCATTGTTGACGGAGGAAAGTTTTAGGGGACGAAGCTACATCAGACAAGCAGTGTATGTTTTAAATGGTGCAGTTCAATTCCGTATATTATGAACACTGATTTAAATGTAATGCCAATTTTACTGTATATTTTGCACTGATCGAAGAAATGATATGCGAGTATAATGTTAACGTTTCACTGTTCATTTGTTAATTGAAAACTGTTGATATACTGAGTGGTACAGTTGCCCCTATTTTTTCTCAAACATATGCAACCAGCTAGGAATTAAATTTCTCTTAGTCCTATCTTGTGCAACATCTTACAGCAACTTAATGTGCAGTTAGGCCGATATAGACTTCCCCGCACAATGCAAAAACGGTACAAGAGGCAGTAAGTGAGGTCCATCTCAAAAATACTGTACCATTTTATGTAGAGTGGATTCCAATACTCCAGTCATTTTTACGAAATTTTACTGTACTGTAAAAACCATAGCCTCTGCTGTAGCTGTCGGTAGAGAATTGCGCACCTCATTGGTCATTTTCTTCTTCTTCTTTATCGGTTTACCCTCCAGGGTCGGTTTTCCCTCGGAATCAGCGAGGGATCCCAACTCTACCGCCTCAAGGGCAGTGCCTGGAGCGTCAGACTCTGGGCCGTGGATACAGCTTGGGAGGAGGACCAGTACTTCACCCAGACGGCCTCACCTGCTACGCTGAACAGGGGCCTTGAGGGGGGGATGGGAAGATTGGAAGGGATAGACAACGAAGAGGGAAGGAAGCGGCCGTGGCCTTAATTTATGAACCATCCCGGCATTTGCCTGGAGGAGAAGTGGAAAACTACTTCGAGGATGGCTGGGGTGGGAATCGAACCCATCTCTACTCAGTTGACCTCCCGAGGCTGAGCCCTCGTATCACCGTCCGCTGCAATGGCTCTTCACACTGAAGGACCCTACCTCTAAACTTTACTGATAGAAAGTAAAACTAGGAGAACTTGAATCTAACCAGTCTACTTGACTCGTACGGCAATATTCACGAAATCACTTCTTACCTTTTATCACATGCCAACAACACCTTCCCTTATTTAATGTATGAACTGGCAGAAAGTTTAAAAACACTAAGAAGGAATTAAATAAACTATTGCCTTGCACATCCAGATACAAGAGAGGATTAATCAACGAATTAAGAAGTGTAATTAAATTGATTTCTGGTAATCTGGGCTACGACGATTTAGATCACGTACCGAACCAAAAAAAAAAAAAAAAGCTTTCAGAAAGAGACGTACTGGTGCAATTCAGCACATTAATAACCTTGTCTCATTTAGCAATACTGTCGCTAAGAAGTTTTACAATAAAATGAAGGTAATCCAAAGTATGTTACGGAAACAAAATGTTGAAATAATCGTATTAGACCATTACCAATATGTTCTACTTTGTGTGGATAGATTCAACAAGATAGTGTACACTGTGACAGATACCATCAGCCTTTCCTACAGTGATACAACAAACGTCAAGATGTTTTCTCAAAAAGGTCTCACGAACATTATGAAACATTTACAATCTGTCTACCGAACAAAATCTATAATTCAAACGGACTCGTATCACCTGTATGAAAAAGTAAAATAAAAAAATCCAAGTTCTTATGTTGGACTCAGAATTAATTGTAGTGTTGTCAGCGCCCATCACAGATGGTAACCGGTACTAACTGTATGAAGTCTCTCGGGTACCTACCATTGACAAAGTTGTACTTATCCCTTCGGAAAGATGATACTTGCAAGGAGAAGTATTAAAATTGGTCCAGTGTCTCATGTAAAATAGGTACTCAATCCTATGTTTGTGTTTATTATGATACTAGAATAACCGCCTGTAAACTAACTGAAACTACCCGATGTGAGTTCGCGGTTGTGCAATATATGAAAGTATTTCGCTGTTAAATTATGAACATATTTCCTTTTATAGTGTAAAATCTACTGTGTTATTACAAACCTGCCCTAATTCTCAAAATATGTATATATCTCAGGGCCTTGTATTGTAAATTCTAATGTATAATACCCTATATCAGCTATGGGAATTACTCCAGAACAGAAACGAATGAAATATGTCCATGGATTGCCGTTCCTATATGCTCCAAAGGACCATTCAGAAGGAACGAAATTTAGTTACGATATTCCCACCTTGACGTGAATAAATAAAAACTGGACTTAAAACCTCCTCTTAATATAACAATTATGATAATAATACTATGTATGATACTGTTAATTTTGGGGAAATCTCTGTATCAAGAATATGTAAAGTGTAAAATCAGAACACCATCTGTTACTGAGGACAGCAACAATAGACAAATAGGGAAGGAGTTATATTCCTTACCCGAAACATTGCCGATAATGTGCAGGAATATTCATTGTATAAAATGTAGCCTAACAAATTGTTAAGTATTACTAAGCTCTGTATATGCTGATATTTCACAAATAAGATGACTCTTCCCGTGAGAGAGGTCAAGCTTTGTACAGGCCAGTCATGAGGTTGTAACTCACCAGAGAACCAAGGCTGTGACTCGCACTGACCATTTTTAATAACTATTATCTAATAAAATATGAATAAAATGAAATACTTATTCGCCACACCTTGTGGTGCCACATTGTGCTTAACCTCGAGTTTCCACATAAAATATGCCCTACTGTTGGGCAATCACCTTGTAATTAACTGATTGATAACGCATACAATAACCGGAACTTCTACTACTTTAATTGGTGATGAGCGCCAACTACAAATAAATGTATAATTATAGAGCGAGACTCTTGAATATCTCTTGGGTATTGGGTAATCTTACTTGACAGCATGACCTATAATACGTTTTGAGAAAATGATATTGTCGTTTGGTTCCCACCTAGAATTTGGGATTACTTCTTTTACCATGAAATAAAACAATTAACTGCACTGGATACTAAACAATTGTATTCTTAAAGTTTGAAATAAAATCGTGAGATTTGCTGCGATACTGAAATTACAATATAAAAATCTGAAGCTCTAGGCATTAAATTTCAAATTCACCTGGCCGGACATTTGAAATCTTCGTATAGGAAATATATCCCTCACTGGTTCACATTATAGTACATTGGACAATTTAAGTGTTATCGTAACGTATTTCTTGGAAATGGCATCAGCTTTAGGTGTCTCAAACATAATTAGGTGACTTATTCTCTCACCTTCACCAACGAAAGATAGCATGGCCTATATATAAGCACACTGCTCAATCAGTTTCATACGTTGCTCACCGCACTGTTATTCTCCACCTCAAAGACCCTCACAGAAACGACAGAAGTCGACTCGACCGAACATATACATGGAACACACCACGAACATCTAATACATCTGATCACTGAAGACTCCGTATACCTCTGACTAAGACTCCCCATCCATCTCAGCAAGATTATCCATCTAACTGACTATTCACCATCCATCTGACTGACTCAGGATTCATAGATTCCCGTTGTCACATGGTTTACCCCTACGTCATGGGTAAATCAGATCATCGCCTCATTCAAGCCAAGCTCCTAGCCGCAGGCCGGGTAAAACTTCCCTGAGAGCACTTCCGGTTTCAAAATGAATGTGGTGACGTATGGTTAGTAGCATGACTGCACACTAACTGTAACTGTATTGCACCACCTATTGCAACTCCTTAAGCTTTGATTTCTCAAAATAAATTAATGTCTTTCACGAAGCAGCAAATATCGCAGTATACACATTCCGTTAATTCTAACACACACACACACACACACATACACACACACACACACACACACACACACACACACACACACACACACACACAGATAGCGAAATCAGATTATAGAACTGAATACAAAATTATAGTTAATAATAATAATAATAATAATAAATTATTATAAATAAATGATACATTATTATTATTATTATTATTATTATTATTATTATTATTATTATTATTATTATTATTATTATTATTATTATTATTATTATTATTATTATTATTACTGAGGAATGTTTGTAACGGGATTTAAACTATTACAACTTGCCTCCCTCGCAAATTGATCGATGATAAACTGTAATTTGATTGATTTGTGAACAACTTAATATAACACCGGAAAGGACATATACAAACTATTTTACATAAGTAAACGATATTCTGTTTACAACATCTCAATACAAATTACAAAATATATGATCCTTCTGAATGATAATATGAGAACTCTTCTCGCTCATTGTCATTGAATTTGCGTGTGGATCAAGTGGCGTATTGATTCAATGAACTCCAGTACATGGAGATATAAGTGTAACGATGTTGTGAATTTGTATGACGAAGAGAGCACCAGACACTTAGAAACGGATAACTGTAAGAAAATTTCGCCAAAATAGTCAATGTATAGACACATGGTCGTTACGATTTTATTTATATAGATGAGGAATCTGCTCAACGTACAATAAGGGATCTGCTCCACGTAAAACACCATTTGGGTTATGTCCGCTGTACTTAGCCTGCAAAACCGACCGTTCATGATATCTCCCTTATTAATCCTCCTGTCTAAAATGTGCCCATGAGAAAAAAGTTTTAGAGAAGGATTTCTATCAAGTTTAGTCGATTTCCAGTCAGGTTGGTCTTGTATATATATATATTGTGGGAGAGTAATATCACCGTTTCCTTTCCCTATAAACCTCCAGTCCATTCAGGGAATTTGAAATGGCGTGGAACTTAAAACCTACCTTTGCACAGATGGATACTAAATATAAAGTATGGTTGAAATATCTTCGGTAGTTTTCAAATTATAAGAAATACGCTTTACACGCAGCCGCTCTTGAGTGAAGTCCGGTGGGACTTGCACCGAAAAACGGTCCGTTAATGATATCTCCCTCGTATCGAAATGATGCATGTACCGCTTGGGTTGGTGTTGTTCCCTGTTACCCGGATCGAGGAGAAGGAAAAGCGTGCGGCCTCGGGCCTGATCAGTAGTAGCACCATCATCAAAGGGATTGGCATATTTATTCAAGATAACATTCCCTTCTTGGGTATTCCTTTGGTTAATGAACATGTACAGAGTAGTGTGAAAGAACATACATGTTGCGAAACATTAAAGCAGCCTCAGGCCGTAGAAAAGGTACATAATTCTGGGGCTGAATTTACAATGAAATCTATGAAACTCAGTTTCAGTTCTCGAACCATGCCTCCAGTACTTTCATAGTACCTCCTACTACCACTACTGAACTCTGGTCCAATACCAGGTACCCAAGGTACTCTACTGGTAAATGCAAATTCTAATATTCTCTGAAACCCACGTACCGTGACAAGACCGAAACGTCGGCCGAAATAGGAGGCTCACAATGCGTAACATATCCTTCAAACAACTAAATGAAACCCCAATATACGGGAGTTTTACGAAAAGAGAACTGGGACTGACCGGACATTACTCCAGATTTACATTAGGTGAAAAGATAGGGTAGTTCCTAAACATTAATACACAATTCAAAACCCCAAGGTCGCCACACTGCGACTCCAGCAAATTTAGGGTGAGTTAAAATCTACTCGGCACACGGTCAATTAAACTGTAAATAAGGCATGAATTATCTTTACACATCAGACACAAAAGTGGCAACTAATTTTCAATGTGCCAAAACATTTACTTAAGACACTTCAATACAGCGATTACATGTTCCTGCGAACTCCGCAGAACAGAATTTCAATATCCTCCCTTCGTCACACCCGTCTAAGTGCACAGCTTTCCATTGTCAACTCCTTACCTCCATATCACGAACGGCGAAGGGTTCAAAACCCGTGCGGGACTAGCCCGCTCTCTCAAGGCACGAAGTTATCCGCCAGCACGCTGGTTGCAAAGTTCCAGACTTCGTCCGGAGCTCCCTACCGGAGAAAAGCCAGACGAGGAGGGATGCGGAAAGCCTCCCTATTGGCCAAGGAAGAAGGCAAGGCAGATCGCTATGGAAACAACCGGTAAGCGGGTGACATAGGGAAAGAAATAGTGCCGTGCAGGGACGAAGGGAGAAAATATAATATCTTGAAACACATCAAGAGTAGAGGTAATGAGTAGAAACACACAATAACAATCTTAATAATCCCAAAACATAGGAAATATCTAGGGTGGTTTGTGCCCGACATACCACATATGAAATAAGAATAAACTTAAAAATCGCTGTGAAATTGACACCACATACGTACGGGGGGGGGGGGGGGGGAGTAAATGCCATGAACTCATGGTTCAATGCACATGAAAAAAGGTTTAGAAATTGGTTTCCAGTAAGGCAGGTAGATTTCCATTAAGTTTAGATGAGTATATTGTACCGGGAACACCGCTACGACATAAGTCCGAAGTATGTTTGTTGAACTTCGCGCGAGATGGAAGGTAGGCAGCCCGCCGAACGCAGTGACGTACCCAGCGAGTGACGTGGCCGCCGTAAGCTACCTATCCGCTACCATATATGGTAATGATCCAGCTCGTCCTCAAAAGTACATTTTGAGCTAATTTATCGCTATTTTGACATTGCCAACTTAAAAGCCTCTACAATGGACATCATCTCTTCAGATTTCAAGAAAATCCACCGAGTATTATAGAAGTTATAAGGGCAGACAGTACCCAAGTTCTAGACACTTCCATGCGAACGTGTATAAAAGGAGGCCCACCCGACCTACGAATTCAGTGTCTGTCACTCCGCCGTCTCTGTGACACGGGTGACAAGAGAAGTGTTGTGCGTGTCGAACTTCTAGTCGACAGTCTGCGAAATCCAAGTTCGGTATTTTCTCTAAGTGTTGTATCAAGACTTTATCATATTCTTGAAGTGCCTGAATGGGACTTTACTTTTGAGAGCATCGTATTGGAACTTAGTCATATTGACACATTGGGACTTTGTTTTTTTTTCGTGTGTCGTGATTGGACTTTGATATTTTCTTAAAGTGCCATATAAGAACTTTTATTTTTTTCCGGAGCGTCTCATTGGAACTTAGTTATTTTCGCCAAGTGTCGCGATAAGACTTTATTATTTTCTTAAGGTGACGTACTGGAACATTGTCATCGAAACTTTATTTTCTTCGAGTGTCGTGTTGGGACTTTAACATTTCGGCACATTGGAACTTTGTTATTTCTACACATTGGAACTTTGTTTTTTTTTGAAGTGCCACATAAGGACTTACTTAATCGACGACGATTGAATTTTCACGTGTGTTGTGTATCGCATTGAACTTACGTTTCGAACTTATATTTTTGAACCAATTTCTGGAACATTGAACTTAGGGGACATTCAACATTACGTTTAATTGTGAAATATGCAATGCTTTCCAAGTGCTGCACAGGGACTTATGTTTTGATTCTTAAAGACTGTGACAATTCAGAATACGCATATCGCGTTACCAGAAAGCCTAGAACTTTCCCGTATTTTGAGTGATCCATAATTTATGAAGTCAGACTTTTTCTTTCAAATATTATTTTCTTTAATGGCTATTCACTTCGCCTATTGATGCAACAGGACAGTTTCCGAGTGCTACTTATTCAGTTCATTGCCAATATGTTTTAAATCTTCAGAACTATGCGTTTAGGACTGCAGTGGCAGTAATCCTCTAGAACATTCTGACTTACAGTGAGCTTGCATTATGAACTTGCATTTCTACCAGTACTTGTTCTTCGAGTGATTATTCCAGAACGTTTTGATTTAATATCTAGAGTGCAGTAACCATAATTAGAAGGTCATATCTGTTCAGACAGTGCCCTGAATGTGTGGAGTGCCGTGCAGGAAATTCAAGTGTGAATTACGTCTCGAATCGAACCCAGGAACGTGTGCCAATCTTCGAGACATTTCAGAACGTCGGGACATTCCAGAACGTCGAGATTTCCAGAACGTCGAGACACTTCCAGAACCTCCAGACATTCCAGAACTCCTCATCCGAACAGGTGTGGTCCCTGCCCAGTCGATGTCCAGCACCATCCCACGACTTGGAGGTACCAACCAGCCACGACACTTCCACGCTGCTGTACGAATGTGATATGAATTTGCTTTTGATGATCAATAAACTCAATTTATCAAAATAATCTCTCAAATCGAAAACTATACCTCTCTCTGTACCAGCTCCAATGATAAAGCCACTCCCTAGGTTAAGAATCATGCTCGTTCATTTAATATCAAGCGCCTTAAAGATATGAACACATTTTTACGGGTACAATATTTTGTGGGAGTGCAAAATAACGGATTCGGTTTCGTATAAACCCTCAGTCATTTCATGTATTTAGAAACACTATTGGCCCTGAAACGTACCCAAGGACAGGTGGATTCTAAATATGAAGTTTGGTGGAAATATATCCAGTAGTTTTCAAGTTATAGACAAACAGACACACAAACAAACAGGAAAACAGACAGACACCAAAGTTAAAAAAATATGCAGATGGTTATTATTACACCTGATACGGATAACTGTAGTGAAACTTCGCGAAAATGGTCAAAGTACAGACTCACGGTAGTTACCATTTTACGTATATCGATGAGAGATAAGCGTGGTCGTGTTTGTAAGTGCAGACCTTCATTTCGAGATTTACTGCTCCTAAATGGTATATCATGTCAACAAACGGTTTGCACCATCGGATGCCACATTTATCGCTCTAAATGTCTGGTCATAAAACATTTTCTCGTATCTCAAATATTTATGGGTTCGATTGAGTTACGGTATTTGAATGTGGTGAAATTTGGGTACTTCAATGTTTTATTTTATTTTTCACATACTTATGTGGAAGCTAGAATCATGAAATTCGGTTCACATATAGCCAATGGTCGTGTGAATGTGCGTGTCCAATTTTATGACACTATCTTTTCTATAAGTGTGTCAAACTACGAAATATATGTGTAAAAGGCACAAAATTTACGAACAGTTGAGAAATATAGCCAAATCTAACGTATAAGGGGGAGAGACGACCAATGTCATAGGACCAAAGTTGTAGATCACTCAAAATTGAACGGATATTGTGCCATACCTCGAAACGAAGGTCTGCACAGTTATTAAAATTGCCTCCATATTTCGATATTCTTCGTTGATAAAAGTTAAAAATCTAAAGATCTTGGAAGTTTTCCGTCGGTTAGAGGCTAAAACGTATAATTTTACCTAATTTCAATTTTCTAGCTCGTCTGGCCGATTGTGTCGCAATCTTGATTTTGGGAGCGGGGGGGGGGTGTACAATTTAGGACTTTCTGGAAACTATAGCTAAAAAATATGCAGATGGTCAGTATTACCCCTTAAACAGATCGCTGTACGAAAATTTCGCCAAAATAGTGAATGCACAGACACAACTGTTTGTTTTATTGTGAAAATTCAATTCATATCACCTCATTACAGTAGCAGATGAATTGGGTGTATCCTTTCTCCATCCTGTGGATCGGGATGTCGCGAGTTGTTGCGCTAATCCTCTCGTCCTCACCAAGGATCAGCTCACGGCAGCATGGAACCACGTATCCTCCAGCGAGGTAAGCTCTATATGTTCTAGAAGTTCTAGAAATTCTGGAAGTTCTTGAAGGTCTTGGAAGTCTAGTAGTTTGGTTCACCGAGATCACTCACTCTGAAGAATAACGTGAACACACGTATTTAAGCCCTTGGACACATCGGACGTGTTGGTCTGGAGTGTAACTTCCGAACTGATGAAATCGAAAAGAAATGTTTCTTTAAGACCAATAAACTGTTCATTGAAAACAATAGAGAAATTAACTTTCATGCGGTCGAATGTCAATGGAATCGACCTCGCAAATAACCTGATCACTTGAACTAATAAGGCAGTAAACTTTCATGCAGTCGAATGTCAGTGGAATCGTACCCGAAAATAAACTGGTCACTTGAGAAAATAAGGCAGTAAACTTCCATTCGGTCGAAGGTCAATGGAATAGAACACGCAAATAAATTAAAGTACGTGATACTTGGCACAAAGTAGTTCACTTGGGCTTTCGAAGAATACAGCAAAATTAGTTATAGAGTTCTACGAATTGGCAATCATTTTGCAAGTATTTACGAAATTTATTTAACACTGAATATCAATTACTTCAATTTGTTAGAAGAAATTAAATGCTTTGCTTGCGAAATTAGTCTGGTTCACACGCACTGTCTCGAAAAATAACACTGCTAAATACTTTGATGTTCTTTACAGCTTTCGCAGCTACACTGAATAAAACTGCTTTTGGTAATTCATTCAACTCTTCTTCAGTAAAAGTTTTAAGTTTCTTTTTGCAAGCACAAAACTTAACGATTGCCTTTTCAACTGCGTTACACTTACTATCAGATAGAAATGACATGATGTCTTTACCCTACAAATGTTTCTTTCACACTGTCGTCATTTCGACACTGCAATTTACATATGTTGTTTACTTCCAGGCATGCAGTACAACACAACCGATTAAAGAGCATGCACACATGTCATAAGGCCTGTTTAATTGTTCCTCCACTTTGCTCCTTGTGAAGAGTTTTCAATGATGGACATCCTAATTCATGTATGTCGATAACCTATCACGTTGATGGTAGATACTCACGCAGCCACTCCTCTCTTTCACAACCCTTTAAAAAACAAGACCTTCTCTTGACAAATGAGCGTTCATGAACATAGGTAGAAAGCGATAGGGTATTCCTCTTTCTTCCCACTGCAGACCTAATTTTTTCAATCCATTGCGTCTGCTATTTGTCTTCATCTGTCTTCATACTGTAAGGGGAAGGTGGGCTAAATGCTAAACTGACGAATTTTGGCGCGCACAACACAGTGGAATCCAACATAGCCACCTCTTTGAACACAAATTTGTTGCCGTTTACTTTGAAGACATGTACATCAACTATTAATGTTCATGTCGTGATAGAATAAAGCGCTCTATTCTCTATCACATTATCTCAGAGACTAAAGAGAACTTCACACTCATACCAGGCCCCGATTTACAAATGGGCGGACTGGGCATTTGCCCAGGGCGCCAGTTTTTGAAGGTGGGGTTGGGGGGGGGGGGGTGACGGGCGGATCGAGTAATTATGACCTGCGGGAATTACGTCTTAAATTCATTACACTCAAATTAATTTTACATTCCACAAATTATTCCAATTATTTTATTAGCCTATATAAAACACTTTAAACTATTCTAAAAAACTTTAAAAACTCAATTTAATCTATATATTTAAATTTTATGAAGGGAATGTGTCTTATTTCTTAAATTATTTACATACAAACTATCAAACTGAACCAACGGCTTTTCAAATAAAAATAAAAACAGCCTGATTTTTATTTGGCTGTTACCTGTAATTGGCTTGATAAGTTTAAATATGAGAATTAACTGTATTTGCATAATGTGCTGTTTTAAAACTCATAATCTTGTAATATTTATTTTTTAAACAATTATTTTTTAAAGGAACAGGAAAACGAGCATAGGCGTGTGGGGCGGCTGAATATTGTTTGGCCAGGGCGCTAACTACTTGAAATCGGGGCCTGACTCATACCGTCAATAAAATCTTAAGTTTACTAGAGAGTAACCTTGATAACGAATGTCTCAATATGCATAACTATGTCGACGTCATTGCTGCAGGTTAAAACAGAATGGTCTTAGTATAGCTCGTGCTCAGTCGCGTCGGATGGGGGGCGTAAAGCCTCGAGCATAAGATCACGTCGTCATGGTTATGCATGTTTAGACTTGTTCGTTACTGTCGGATAGAGGCGTAGAGCCATGAGCTGACCTCTTTTAAAATCACTCACGCTGTAACATCACGTTATTTGTCGATCGGATCGAGACGTAAAGCCTTAAGCAGAGGAAAACTGGGCCAGACCCCACCAAAACAGTGTCTGTGAGGGTAGGGCTCTTAAAAATGGCGTCTGTGTGGTTAGGCTTGCTCTCGTACGCAAGGCAATGACTGTGACGTCACGTTATTTATCCGTCGGATGGCGATGTAAAGTCATGAGCAGACCAATCGATAACACAGGTGAACAATGGAGATATAAAGCCTTGAACTGGCCCCTTTTAAACTCACAGATGGTGACTGTGTAGTTAGACCCCTCCAACATGGCAATGGGAGGAGCATCTGACCGTAAAACTGGGCCCAAGATGGCGACTGTGTAGTTTGGCCCCTCCGAAATGGCGGCGGGAAGGACATCTGCCCGTAAAACTGGGCCTCAAAGCCCTGTGTACTTAGGCCCCTCCAAGATGGCGTCGGGAGTGTCATCTGTCAGTAAAACTGGCCCCAATATAGCGACTGTGAAGTTAGGTCCCTCCTAGATGACGTCGGGTAGGGCATCTGGCCATAAAACTAGATTAGGCCATATGTGCCCCCTCTGGTGGGAGGATCGAAATGTCGACGGAAGGTCATCTGACCGTAAAACTGTAACCTCCAAAATTGTGTCGGGAAGGGCTTCTGACCATAAAACTGGGCCCTGCGTATTTAGGCCCCTTCTAGATTACGTCGGGAAGGGGATCTGGCCGTAAAACTAGGTTAGGCGATATGTGCCCTCTCTGATGGAGAATCAAAATGGCGACGGGAAGGTCATCTGACCGTAAAACTGAGCCCTGTGTAGTTAGCGTCCCTCCGAAATGGCGTCTGTTAGGGGATCTGACCTAAAATTGATCCCGTGTAGTTAGAATCCATCCATGAGGTTTCGCATGCCCTCTTATGCGAATCCCCCATTGCCCTAATACTCAAGACGGCGTCTGCAATTTCCGCGAATCCCCATTACCCTACTACACAAGATGGCGTCGGGAAGTTTTTCTGGCCGTAAAAGTGATGTCCTCCACGAGCTTAGGCATGCTCTCTTAAGCGAATTCACATTGCCCAACTACTTAAGACGGCGTCGCGAGAATCCCCATTGCTCTACTACTCCAGATTTCGTCGGGAAAGTCATCTGACCGTGAAAGATAGGTTAGGCCCCTCCATGAGGTTAGGCTTGCTGTCTTACGTGAATCCGCATTGCCCAGCTATTTAAGATGGGGTCGCGAGAATCCCCATTGCCCTACAACTGAAGATGTCGTAAGGGAAGGGTATCTAACCGTAAAAGTGAGGTTAGGCACCTTCATGAGGTTAGGCTTGCTCTCCTACGCAAATCCACATGGCCCTCGTACTAAAGACGGCATCGCGAGAATCCCCATTGTCCTACTACTCAAGATGGCGTCATGAAGGGCATCTAGCTGTAAAAGTGAGGTTAGGCCCCTCCTAGACGACGGCTGCTGGCGTCGGGAAAAGCATCTGCCCTAAAATTGAGGTTAGACCCCTCCAAGGTGGCGACTGTGAGTGTAGGCTTTCTCTCTTATGCAAAAAGCCCCGTCGGGAAGGGCATCTGGCCGTAAACGTTAGGTTAGGCGCCTCCAAGATGGCGTCTGTGAGGTTAGTCCTGCTCTCTTATGCAAAATCCGAGAAGGGCACCTGGCCGTAGAATTGAGGTTAGGCCCCTCCAAGATGGCGTCTATGAGGTTAGGCTTTCTCTCTTATGCAAAATCCGCGAATCACTATTGCCCTACTACTATATCAGGAGTCAATGACCTCATGCCGCCGTATCCGTAAAACTAGGGGTCAATGACCTCTTCGGAAAATGCTGACGCAGCACCCTATTGCTTTAGAGGATCTTCAAAAGGCAGAAGTATTCAGCCAGCAGTATGTAAAGATTGTTGGTTACAAGGATAATGTCCAGATAGAGGAGGTGATTAAAACTAAAGAAGAATTAAAATTTACCTATGACAGCAATGACATTTACAGTAAGATACAATACTTGAAAACTAGAAAGGCAGTTGGATTTGATAACGTTTCGGGGGATATACTAAAGACAATGGGTTGGGATATAGTACCATATCTGAAGTACTTATTTGATTTATTGTTTGCATGAAGGAACTTTACCAAATGAATGGAGAGTTGCTATAGTAGCCCCTGTGTGTAAAGGAAAGGGTGATAGACATAAAGCTGAAAATTATAGGCCAGTCAGTTTGACATGCATTGCATGTAAGCTTTGGGAAAGCATTCTTTCTGATTATATAAGACATGTATGCGAAATTAATAACTGGTTTGACAGAAGGCAGTTTGAGTTTAGGAAATGTTATTCGACTGAAGCCCAGATTGTAGGATTCCAGCAATATATAGCAGATATCCTGGATTCAGGAGGTCAGTTGGACTGTATCGCGATTGACCTGTCTAAGGCATTTGATAGAGTAGATCATGGGAGACGACTGGGAAAATTGAGTGCAATTGGACTTGACAAAAGAGTGACTGAATGGTGGCTCTGTTTATAGAAAATAGAACTCATAGAACTAGAATAGGTGAAGCTTCATCTGTCCCTGTAATAATTAAGAGGGGAATTCCTCAAGGCAGTATTTATTGGACCTTTATGTTTCCTTATATATATCAACGATATGTGTAAAGAAGTGGAATCAGAGATAAGGCTTTTTGTAGATGATGTTATTCTGTACACAGTAATAAATAAGTTACAAGATTGTGAGCAACTGCAAAATGACCTCGATATTGTTGTAAGATGGACAGTAGGCAATCGTATGATGATAAGCGGTATTAAAAGACAGGTTGTGACTTTCACAAATAGGAAACGTCCTCTCAGTTTTAATTACTGCGTTGATGGGGTGAATGTTCCCTTTGGGGATCATTGTAAACATCTACGTATTAATATAAGGAATGATCTTCATTGGGGTAATCACATAAATATGATTGTAAATAAAGGGTACAGATCTCTGCAAATGGTTATGAGGGTATTTAGGGGTTGTAGTAAGGATGTAAAGGAGAGAGCATATTTGTCTCTGGTGAGACCAAAACTAGAGCATGGTTCCAATGTATGGGACCCTCACCAGGATTACTTGATACGGGAACTGGAAACAATCCAAAGAAAAACAGCTCGGTCTGTTCTGGGCGATTTCCGACAAAAGAGTAGCGTTACAAAAATGTTGCAAAGTTTGGGCTGGGAAGACTTGGGAGAAAGGCGACCCGCTGCTCGACTAAGTGGTATGTTCCGAATTGTCAGTGGAGAGATGACGTGGGAGGACATCAGTAGACGAAGTTTGAGTGGTGTCGTTAAAAGTAGGAAAGATCACAATATGAAGATAGAGTTGAAAATCAAGATGACAAATTTGGGCAAATATTCTTTTATAGGAAGGGGAGTTAGGGATTGGAATAACTTACCAAGGGAGATGTTCAATAAATTTCCAATTTCTTTGCAATTATTTAAGAAAAGGCTAGGGAATCTGCCACCTGGGCGACTGCCCTAAATGCAGATCAGAATTAATTAATTGATTGATTGATTGATTGATTGATTGATTGATTGATTGATTGATTGAACATACAATTTCCTTGTACTGTTGCTCACCGCACTGTTAATCTAGATCTCAAAGACACTCTATCTTCGGTCGTCACAGAGACGACACAAGCCGACTCGACCAAACATTTACACGGAACACACCACGAACATCCAATTCATCTGATCACTGAAGACTCCGTATTCCTCTGACTAAGACTGACTGACTGACTCAGGATACAAGCGCTTTTATGGATTCTCATTGTCACATGGTCTACACATACGTCATGCGTCGTACCATGACCACTTTCAAGCCAAGCTCAAATGCTTTGCACCTTGTGTTTCAATAGCCGTAGGCAGGGTAAAACTTCCTTTAGAGCACTTCCTGCTTCAAAATTAATGCGGTGAGGTGTGGGCAGTAGCATGGATGCACACTAAATGTAACTGTATTGCACCACCTTTTGCAACTCTTTAAACTTTGATTAATACACTTTGTACTCCATATTATACGTACTGGCTGTTGGTCATAATATTCCTGCTCTGTTTAGACTTTGCACATTAGACAGTATATCTTCACCACTGTTCTGTATAGTTGACGTTGGTCACAACCATGACACGCAGTTGGTCTTACTCTATAAGCAGACCATGTCAGTGCGTTGTATATAACGAGCAGTCCTTTCTACTTGTAATAACATTATTCTACGAAACAAAAGTCTTCAGTCCTTTCTGAGTTAAGGAACACGCAGACACGGTCTGTAAAAAGCTGAAAACATAACTACAGTACGTCGGATTTAACTGTGCCTCCCCTATCTTCAAGGTTACGTTCGCATGACTGTACTTACGTCGTTCAATTGTTTAAATTTGTTCCATTGTCACCTTATCATAGCAACATGCGATGCATTCTGGTAATGATGTTAATTATGGCAATGTGTCCTTTTATGTGTGAGGTTATAGCAAGGCCACAGATAAAACTTGAAACAAGAGTTAAAGCCCGAGTGCGCACACCCAGTACGAAAATATATGCAATGCACAAACCTAAATCGAGCGTGCCGCTGAAGGTAACGTACAAAACTTCACCGACCACGGCAACGAAGTCTCGTAAGGTATACAGACCTACCAGATATGAACAAACCTCCCAATACGAATCAGAAAGTGAAGTGACAGAAGAACTTGCAACAGTGGTAGATAATATGACGAAAGCCGAGTATTACGATGACGAACTGGTGGATTCTAGGGATCCGCTCAGTTTCAAAACAATGAATACCACAGGGTTAAATAAATGGCACCGGGATGATATGGATAGTGATGATTTTGAGGAAAATTTAAACAAAGTCATAGACGCAATGTCGGGCGCAGTTGCAAATGCAGTCGCTGGCGGAATTAAGGGCAACGTGGATTACTGGTATACTGGAATACCCCCTGAATACTCGCCGCACACCCACTACACACGTATGCTCACTACAAAGGACTACCACAAGGACTACACAGGGGGTGTACGTGTCATCTACGATCACCACTTTACGGTGACACTCGAATTGATCATAATCTTCATATGTATTTATTTGAAATAACTCTAATTTCACCCATTCATATTTACTATAACTTGCATTTGTGAGAATTTAAATGATAATTTCGCATGTACTGACGTTGTACTCTATATTGGTTATCAATATAAAATCAATCAATCAATCAATCAATCAATCAATCAATCAATCAATCAATCAATCAATCAATCAATCAATCAATCAATCAATCAATCAATCAATCAATCAATCAATCAATCAATCAATCAATCAATCAATCAATCAATCAATCAATCAATCAATCAATCAATCAATCAATCAATCAATCAATCAATCAATCAATCAATCAATCAATCAATCAATCAATCAATCAATCAATCAATCAATCAATCAATCAATCAATCAATCAATCAATCAATCAATCAATCAATCAATCAATCAATCAATCAATCAATCAATCAATCAATCAATCAATCAATCAATCAATCAATCAATCAATCAATCAATCAATCAATCAATCAATCAATCAATCAATCAATCAATCAATCAATCAATCAATCAATCAATCAATCAATCAATCAATCAATCAATCAATCAATCAATCAATCAATCAATCAATCAATCAATCAATCAATCAATCAATCAATCAATCAATCAATCAATCAATCAATCAATCAATCAATCAATCAATCAATCAATCAATCAATCAATCAATCAATCAATCAATCAATCAATCAATCAATCAATCAATCAATCAATCAATCAATCAATCAATCAATCAATCAATCAATCAATCAATCAATCAATCAATCAATCAATCAATCAATCAATCAATCAATCAATCAATCAATCAATCAATCAATCAATCAATCAATCAATCAATCAATCAATCAATCAATCAATCAATCAATCAATCAATCAATCAATCAATCAATCAATCAATCAATCAATCAATCAATCAATCAATCAATCAATCAATCAATCAATCAATCAATCAATCAATCAATCAATCAATCAATCAATCAATCAATCAATCAATCAATCAATCAATCAATCAATCAATCAATCAATCAATCAATCAATCAATCAATCAATCAATCAATCAATCAATCAATCAATCAATCAATCAATCAATCAATCAATCAATCAATCAATCAATCAATCAATCAATCAATCAATCAATCAATCAATCAATCAATCAATCAATCAATCAATCAATCAATCAATCAATCAATCAATCAATCAATCAATCAATCAATCAATCAATCAATCAATCAATCAATCAATCAATCAATCAATCAATCAATCAATCAATCAATCAATCAATCAATCAATCAATCAATCAATCAATCAATCAATCAATCAATCAATCAATCAATCAATCAATCAATCAATCAATCAATCAATCAATCAATCAATCAATCAATCAATCAATCAATCAATCAATCAATCAATCAATCAATCAATCAATCAATCAATCAATCAATCAATCAATCAATCAATCAATCAATCAATCAATCAATCAATCAATCAATCAATCAATCAATCAATCAATCTGCATTTAGGGCAGTCGCCCAGGTGGTAGATTCGCTATCTGTTGTTTTCCTAGCTTTTCTTAAGTGATTGCAAAGAAATTGGAAATTTATTGAACATCTCCCTTGGTAAGGTATTCCAACTCCCCTTCCTATAAACGAATACAATGATCCCCAAAGGGAACTTTCACCCCATCAACGCAGTAATTCAAAATGAGAGGACTTTTCCTGTTTGTGAAACTCACAGCCTGACATTTATCCCCGTTTATCATCATACCAGTGCCCACCGTCCATCTCACAACACTATCGAGGTCACCCTGCAGCCGCTCACAATCTTGTAATTTATTACTCTATACAGAATAACATCATCTGCAAACAGCCTTATCTTTGATTCCACTTATTTACACAGGTATAACAATCAATTATTATTTTTTATTTCGACTTCCTGTGATGTGTATCTGAAATTAGTGTCATTATAAACTTCCATTCATGAGTAAGTTTTTTCTTGCATACTACTTCAGCAATTCTACATAATAAAAAACTCTCGAAACAATGGAGCGGTATTTTTTATTAGTCCTTTGACTTTATAATATTCGCTCTTACCTAATTCGCATGTAGCGAATATGTCTTATATTCTTCCCGCGCCATCGCTGCGTACGTGTTCAGAAACACGCCAATATAGTGACGTCACTCCGCGTCGTGCTGCCAAAAAGATGGAACTCACGAAACTGCGCATCGTGATGAGTGCTGAAAAATCTGTCTTTAGATCCCGGTTATCAAACTGTATACTGTACGCATCCAGCAAATGACGATGGAAAATTATTTAAATCTGCAACAGTGTTTAATTGTTATTTTCCACCTGAAATCTCCTGATGTTTTTATCTTTGAAATTACATTTTTGCAATGGGTACAAGGTCTGGAAAAAATCCACGTTAAGTCTAAGTTAATTTGGCTAGGATTTGGATGAGAAAGAATACGAGTAAAGAAACAACCGGTTTTAGGCTATTTTTCCGGAACTTCATTTAGGGCGGAAGTTATTTTCGAAATGCCCTTCACCCAAGCAACTCAATGTTTAAAACATACTAGGGATAGTAGCTACGAATTTTATGTCCGTTAAATAAAATATAATAAAGTATGATAACATATTCTTTAATTATTCCTATATATTACAATCCTTTCCTTAATCATCGTTATAAGGTCGATTTGATTAGCAGTTTACCTTTTCCTACCACTACGAGCGCTAATGTGAGTCAATGCATTGTTTCGCTTAAGCACCACTACGAGCATTAATTTGAGTCAATACAGAGTTTAACCTGAGCCTTTATAACTACATTCGGTATGGGCATTTTTCAAGTAGATAAAAAACTGAGGGTAATGAACCAAGGAACACATTACAGAAAGAACTATGTAAATTAGTTAATTTGGCTAGGATTTGAATAAAAAATAGAACAAGTTGTTTTTCCGCAACTGGATTTAGGCCAGAAGTTATTTTTAAAATTTGTTTCTTAGTTTGTTAGCGCTATCCAAGACTCACAACTTGAAAACTTTCCGGGCCCTTTAGCCCTTTACCCCTTTAGCCCTTCAACTTTCGGTAGTGTGGGACCCCTGCTTTATCTTCTAGGAAATGCTTTCAACATTAAAATGTCGAAGACCTTATATATGCCACGCGTGTTCCGGAGAGGCACGAAAATAACTGTGCTGGTTAAGTGTTTATTGAGCAAGTTTTCCTATTATTTGACACAAACCGGTGCTACAAGTGAAATATTTTAAATAGTTCCTAACTAATTCTTTTGGGAATCAACACTAAATAATAACAACGAATTATACTACTGACAAGTTTTAACATAATTCCGAGCCCCACTGTCGGCAGCCCTGAACATGGTTTTCCATGGTTTCCCATTTCCACACCAGGCAAATGCCGGGGCTGTCCCTTAAATAAGGCCACGGCCGCTTCCTTCCAATTCCTAGGCCTATCCTATTCCATTGTCGCCAAAAGACATATCTGTGTCGGTGCGACGTAAAGCAAATAGCAGAGTAACGTAATTCCGGGCAGTTCGATCATATGTTCTGCTACATCTATTTCTGACAGTTCATTTCTCAACATTACACTTCAGTAGAACTTCTTTTCGCTAGTGCTTTTAACGTCAAGCCAGCACATCGAATGTTGGAACATTTCAAAACAGTGTTGTCTTCCTTGGAGAAACACAGATAGACAAAACACTTGAAATAGTGAGTTTCGATTCTCCTTTTGCATACACAAATTCTAGGCCTAAATCTGGTCAATTATGTTGAACCACAGCAACAAAAAAAAAATTGAAACACACCGCGAGAACCGTAATGATTCTGGTCCAGTTTGTGTGGCAAAAGTGACTCCTCAGAGCCCCAGATTTCTTTAGAAACTAACCAGCGTAATCGTGAGGGTCAGATGAGAGAGGGTTATGTAAGTTACCATCGTATAGGCGTGAAAATGTTATTATTTTATTATTTGGTGATATTGATTCTGTTAAAATTAGTGGAACATCCTCCCATGAAAATGAACCAGAAATTTCAGTCAATTAATAATATTCCACACCATTATAGCAGCCCTGCTCTTTTACTCCCACATTATTTGATATATTATAATTTAAATTAATTATCAGATGCTACTGCGGTGATTAGTAAGATTTATCCCGGTAATGCCATTCAATTTTAAGACAGTAATTTAAATTTTTATAAGATCTGGTAGTATCTGTTTGAAACTTTTTATTTTAGCATTACCGTTATATTTCTTATTTCTGGATGTATCCCCTTTAATATGTTTATCTCGGGCTAGGGTTAATTATATGTTTCTCTTCAATTCTTAACATAGGATGTGAATCTTCTTATGCTTTTTTCTTTTTTAGTAGTGATTTAACGTCGCACGAAGACCTAAAATATTTTCGGCGACGGTAGCATGAAAAATGGCTAGGACTGGCAAGGTAGTGGCCTGCCTTAATTAAGGTACAGCCACAAAATCTGCCTGGTGTGTAAATAAGAAACCGTAGAAAATCGTAGAGAACCATCTTCATGGCTTCCGATGGTGGGATTCGAATTCGCAATCTTCAGAACGCAAGCCGACAGTTACGCGATACTGTTGTCCTGTTCCCTGGCATGGGACGCATTGTTTTCCGTTCCCTTTTGTTTTTCATTATCATTTATGTTAGTCCTTGAATGGAGACTCTGATCTTATGCGGATGATTTTCCCTTGGATTATTTCATGCCGGACTTGTACATTTTGATCTGAGAGGTGAACACAGTGAAGAAATGGTTAGACACAGTGAAAAGGAAAGGTCTGACAGGGAGAGAATAGAACTGCTTATGATAAAAGGGAGGAGCAGGAGCTTAAGGGATCTGTGGGGAAGGCAAAAAAAATTGATGAGGGCATAGTAACAAGAAGTAGAAAGTCAAGCAAAGGTAGTAAGTACGTAAGGGAATGGTTGACGATTTGGTGGTAATATAAGGTAAGATGATTCGTTTGGTTAAGAAGGAGTAAGTTATAGTGACTGTGAGGATTTTATATGTTGGGTGAATTGGATTTAAAATGTATAGTGAATTTAATTGTTAAGTGTGATTTTGTTAAGGGTGATTACAGCTAAGTAGATTTAAGGATTAAGCTGCAAGGAGAGTGGAGTTGGCTGGGTGTTATCTGGAGTGATACACTGACTGACAGAGCAAATGCAACACCAAGAAGAAGTGGTTCTAAAGGGATGAAAGTTGGGGAAAAACAGAGACGGCACGGACGAATAATTGATGTTTATTTCAAACCGATATGCAGGTTACACAATGCGCACGGCATCGACTCAGTAGGATGTAGGACCACCGCGAGCGGCGATGCACGCAGAAACACGTCGAGGTACAGAGTCAATAAGAGTGCGGATGGTGTCCTGAGGGATGGTTCTCCATTCTCTGTCAACCATTTGCCACAGTTGGTCGTCCGTACGAGGCTGGGACAGAGTTTGCAAACGGCGTCCAATGAGATCCCACACGTGTTCGATTGGTGAGAGATCCGGAGAATACGCTGGCCACGGAAGCATCAATACACCTCGTAGAGCCTGTTGGGAGATGCGAGCTGTGTGTGGGCGGGCATTATCCTGCTGAAACAGAGCATTGGGCAGCCCCTGAAGGTACGGGAGTGCCACCGGCCGCAGCACATGCTGCACGTAGCGGTGGGCATTTAACGTGCCTTGAATACGCACTAGAGGTGACGTGGAATCATATGCAATAGCGCCCCAAACCATGATGCCGCGTTGTCTAGCGGTAGGGCGCTCCACAGTTACTGCCGGATTTGACCTTTCTCCACGCCGACGCCACACTCGTCTGTGGTGATTATCACTGACAGAACAGAAGCGTGACTCATCGGAGAACACGACGTTCCGCCATTCCCTCATCCAAGTCGCTCTAGCCCGGCACCATGCCAGGCGTGCACGTCTATGCTGTGGAGTCAATGGTAGTCTTCTGAGCGGACGCCGGGAGTGCAGGCCTCCTTCAACCAATCGACGGGAAATTGTTTTGGTCGATATTGGAACAGCCAGGGTGTCTTGCACATGCTGAAGAATGGCGGTTGACGTGGCGTGCGGGGCTGCCACCGCTTGGCGGCGGATGCGCCGATCCTCGCGTGCTGACGTCACTCGGGCTGCGCCTGGACCCCTCGCACTTGCCACATGTCCCTGCGCCAACCATCTTCGCCACAGGCGCTGCACCGTGGACACATCCCTATGGGTATCGGCTGCGATTTGACGAAGCGACCAACCTGCCCTTCTCAGCCCGATCACCATACCCCTCGTAAAGTTGTCTGTCTGCTGGAAGTGCCTCCGTTGACGGCGGCCTGGCATTCTTAGCTATACACGTGTCCTGTGGCACACGACAACACGTTCTACAATGACTGTCGGCTGAGAAATCACGGTACGAAATGGGCCATTCGTCAACGCCGTGTCCCATTTATCGTTCGCTACGTGCGCAGCACAGCGGCGCATTTCACATCATGAGCATACCTCAGTGACGTCAGTCTACCCTGCAATTGGCATAAAGTTCTGACCACTCCTTCTTGGTGTTGCATTTGCTCTGTCAGTCAGTGTATTTGGGGTGATTGTAAATTGTGAAAGATGGTCTAGTTTGAAAAGAGTATGTAGAAATTTGTAGGTGTTGGAGTGTGCTTGTTAACGTTTTTTAATGTATAGTTGATGATTAAGTATGGTTTTGAGGTCTGATTATACTTAAGTGGATTTGAATTATATGTGGAAGTGTTTGTTAACAAGTTGGAAGGTGACGGAGTGGGGTGGTTATTGGTATAAGAAGTTGATTTGGTGGTATGCGTCGGTATTTTGAGTGATTGTTGCTAAGAGTGAGTGTGGCCAAAGATGGTTAAAAATTTAATGTATGTTGTAGAAAGGGGTGAGTGGATGTAATTGGAGTGGTGGGAGGAAGTAACGCGTGTTTATGAGGAAAAGTGATGGTTAGAAAGATGTGGAATAAGAGGTTGAATTGGTGGTATACAGGGAGTGACTAGAAGGATTGAAATCAATATGTGATTGTGGTTGTATATATTTCAATGGCAATATGTTTATACGGGGTAGATGTGTGGAGTCTGGTCTGACGAAGAAGAGAAGGATTAAGCTGGAAGGTGAGTGGAGTGAATTGTAAATTGAGGAATTGTTATTTTAATAGTGTGTGTTCGTACTTAAGTTGGTAGATGATAACGCAAGATGGTCAGGTATGATTAAGAGTGATGGTGATTGCAATGGTTGGTAAATAGTGTAATATTATATTGTACTGCTGGATTAAGCTTGCAATTATTTAAATGGCAAGTAGTTAGAAAATGATTTCATAGTGAGTAATGGAAGTAGAACAATGTACTAGGAAGACACATAAGAGAATAGAGAACACTGACTCAGCGGATGTTTCAACGTTGTCTGGCTCAGCAAGTTGTAATGTTTCACATAATGACATGTAGGAGTGGATTGTGTAATGACTTTCTGGGTCAGCCAGGAGAGGAATGGGAGGATATTATGCTTCCATGTGGATGGCCAATCACCCCGTGCCGTTCTGTCGTGTACTTTATTTCATTTGACCTTATTTTATGCCATGTATGCCATTTTGTTTTGTGTTCACACAGCTGTCGTACTCCCACGGATAACGGATCTCCGAAAAGAAGTTGACCGTGGGCTTTTTTGACAGTGTCTGTCGATGATTTCATAAAAATTTATTTTGGTTTGTCGGTTGGTTTGTTTGTTGTCAGCAAATGCAAATTGATTGATCATATCCTGATAAGGTTAGACATTGTTATTTTTCTCCGTTATAGAACATTAAGGTCATGTACTGTAGATGTGGAGGAAAATGAATACATAGCAATAATAGATATAGGTGTGTGTGTTATAGTTATTAGTATTTTATTCCTATGAGAATTGATTTTAGATAGAATTGTACGGCCAGGTTCTTCATAAAAACCAATGGGCTGCACGCCTTCAGTAATTTAGACGCAGTCCTAAACAAGTGTTTTATATATTTGTGTCCGAGTGGTCGGAATGTATATATCTCATGATCGGTTAGAAATTGAGCCTTCGGGCAAAGAACCCGGGACTTAAGGAGGCAGGCAACATAACGAAATACAATGTAATTCAGATATACTCTATGTAAGCGATATGTTTCTAATTTCTTGGGTTCGATACCCGTTTTTATTTGTAAACGTTTGTTAATAATGTTAATTTATGTATATGTGCGTGTCAGGTTTCTTTGATTAACCAATGGTCGGTTATTCGTTTTGTTCTACATATTTCTTTATTTAGTGGTGTGATTTTAATTCATGCTTTCAGTTTAATAAATCCATTCTACCCGATTATGTGCGTTCTCATTCACTAGATTAATATGCACGTATTTCCTGTCCTTATACTTTGGTGTATATCATTAGAGGTTTTATTGTCCTCATCCGAACGCACCACGTGCTTCTAGCCTGAGCTAGGCCGAAATTAAGACAGGATACGTTGCAAGTTTGCTTGGGTGGACTTTCACTTTTTATAAGTAATTATTTTGAGTTACACATTCTGTATTGAATTGTCTACATTTTTATAATTGAGGCGTGTCTACTTCTAATTCCTGTTCCTAATTTAATTTTATTCTGTTAAGAAGCTCGCTATACTTTTCAGTGTCGACTCAATTAGATGCAACTTAAAAGCTTTTCAGTCTGTCGAACACACACGTTCATTATGAATAATATACTATAACATACCTGTAGAAAACACTATTGAACAAGGAATAAAACACACACTATTAAACACAAAAATACATGTTTCGTTCTAAAATAACGTCATCAGATTCTATCACGTCAATCTCAATATTTGGAAATATTTTTGTTTCTAACCAAACACGTATGAAATTGAAATCTGGAACTTATCTTAATTAAGTCCTGCCTTGTATCCACTCTAACCTACAATGCGAGGCGTTTGAAAAACCCGTTGCTCTTTCATTGGCTGTAATCCAAACCAGCTGCCAGTTCAATGATCCTCATTACGTCACGCCCTCACCCTGCCCAGGTCAATTATACGCTGGACTTCCCCTTCAGGTGCTATACCTCTAGTGTTCCCTTTGTATTATTATTAGCAGTAGTACTCGGTGTTGCTCGGATCATTTTTGAAAGTATACTTTTTTAGAATTGGTTTTACGTATTACCTGTTAATTAGGTGTAAAAGAAATCTGACAGAATTCCTTACTGAGATGTTGATTAATATTTTACGACCTATAATGTACTTTCGGAGTTGCTTAGATGTGTTTGATTTCAAGTATATTCATTATTATATTCATTTTTGTTTACTTTATATTTCACGCCCAGCTGTAGGAGTGTTAGGCGATTTTTACCCCCACAGCATGCTATGCAAAACGTGTAAATGTTGTCCAGATTTTAATAAAGTAGGGCGAATAGGTGAGATATTTTAAAAAATGAATGGTCATTCGTTATCATTTATGGGATGTAAATTTCGATTACTTTTCTAATTTTCAAAGATTTACTTATATTTTTGATGTGGACGATTTTTAGGTCTGTGTTGATGCCTGTTAAATGAAGCAAACTGTACCTTATGTACCTTCCGAAGGCTGAATATCGATTGTATCTTAACGCGTTTTTCTGTTCTTTGTATCCTGTGCAAAAAAATAGGTCTTGTTTGACCTATATATGTGACACTGCAGTTAGGTTCTTGGCACTCAGTTCGCAGACTTCTGATTTGCAGAATGGGCCTCTTTTGTTTAGGTTGCATTTGCTGACGTGTCTTTGTAGTGTATCGTTCTTTATAAAGACTAATTTTAGACCTTGCGTTTTGAAAATATTAGCCATTTTGTATGTGTTCTTGCTAATGTTGTTAAGAACAATATTTTTTTCTCTTTCCTGTGTGGTTTTCCGGGTGGTTTCGTTTGTTCATATATCGTGCCCGGAGGTTGATTGTTTTCTTTCGCGACTTGTTTAATTATTTGTATCTCTGTCTTGATATCCGTTGTGCCCATTGGTATAGAAATAGCTCTTGTATTCAGTCCTGATACTTGATGTGTTTAAAGTTGGTTCGATTCGTTGTCAATGGTTTTTGACGTCTGAGTGGGCTTTCTGTGTACTTTGTATGGTAGGTTGTCATTATTCCTACTGATTGTGATTCTAAAACATTGTGTATTTTTATTCCTTGTTCAACTGTACTTTATGTATGTATATTGAACTTGTGTGTTCGAGAGGCTGAAAATCTTTTTAAGTTATATCTAATTTCATTTTTATTTTAGGGAATCGTACGTTTCATAACTGTGTGTTTTTCGTTGAATTTTCAATTTCGCAATGCTATCTGAACCTTTCTAAATTATTTTTCCTTTAATTTCATCTCGAAGTTTCTCTCTTCTCTAGAGTATTTCTGGCATTGTACGCTGTCTTGGTTCATGGTAGTAGAACCCCCAGCCCTTCTCTCCCCTCATTTTTGATTCTTGCCCATCTTTCAATCACAGACCTGCATTTTTAGTTCTGCCTGTTAGTGAAATAATGGTAAGAATGTACGTTGTTGACTACGGCGAAACCCGCTACCCCTCCTACCCGTTTTGTTACCTAGGGCAGGAACAAGTGGGTGGATGCTTTGACGAGAAAAATATAATAAATGTTTGAATTTGCACCCATTAATCCTATCAGTAGAGGAAAATAATTGGTTATTCTATAGCAAATTCAAAGACGGGGTAAACGAACATCACAAATTTAATCTAAACTACAAGGGAAAAATGGAAATGTACAGGACAACTTCATGAACCGCACACAATGTTGAATGCGTTGTCATTGCAAATTGAAAGGGTTGCATTGTGCATGAGGTTAATAAATAAATCAATAATCTGCCCATGGAGATGAAAGGAAATAGTGACAACATAAAGCACAGTTTGATATGGACAATAGCATGATTACAGGCGTTCAGCTTACGTAACTTGAGAAGGTTCCCAGTCGATGTACAGAAATTGAACAAATTATTAATCACACATGGCTCCAGAACGTCCAGACATAAGAGCATTCTTATTTACTTTTGGTGCTAAAGAAAGGAACACTCTTGGTGAATACATCTTATTTCGTTAGTGAGAAACTCGCAGAAGAAATCACGCAGCAAAATGGGTCCAGAAACCTCTTTCCCACTAAAGAAAATCACCGTGACATAACAGGTCACCAAAGAACAGATAGGAAACGATGCAAAGGAGCCTGGTCATAGAGGTATAAAAATATTGATATGATATTAATATGGAGCGATTGGTTGTCCGTAGTAAATATAAGATTATCTCAGAAAGGAGTGTTGATACCACTAGGACTAAATGACGTCAGACTCATTCAAATCGGCTACTGTATTAATGAGAATGTTGCCTACACGAAGTGTTATCAAGACATTTCGTAATTAAACAGACGGTCTAAATTAACAATGAAATTATTTTAAAAGCAAGATCGAATGACGAAAGCGTATTCACACACAGCAGAAAAAAATGAGATGTTAAAGATCGCCGTTGTGGAAAGGTACACAGAGGACATGTGATCAATGGTGGATTTGAATTATCTCAAGACCTAATAAGACGTCAGCATCTACCGCAGGGCCTCTCAAACGTCCAAAATCTCACGCGTGCAAAACGAGGTGCAGAGGTTCTGTGCACCGTGCATCGGTCCTACTCGGCTAGTTTTGAACCAGCGTTTTGTCTCGGGGTGACTCGGCTAAGCTCGGCTCAACTCGGCTCGGATTGCGAGCTCTGCAGAGCGAGTGAAGAAGGGGAAAACAGGCGGAGCGATCGAGACTGACGTAGGAAAAGAGAGAGACGGCGCTGTTGCTCAATCTCGAGGAGTGGGTGTCTGCACTCTGGTCAACTTAACGAAGTCGTCTTATGCACCGTGCACCGCGCAATGCACCGGCGCATGCACTCTGAGAGGCCCTGATCTATCTTGAAGAGCGTCATTCGATTGGGAGTAGAGCTACCGCAAACATTTTGAGAGACACGCAAGATTGAAAACAATACGGTGCATTGTTAACGAGTGCATTGTTAAATCTCGACTGGAGGGAGAGCAGATCTCAAAACATTAAGTGAACGCGTATTTAAAACTGTGTTATTTCAATACGGATGACATATTAGCATTTATGCTGGCATCGTATTTATTTCTACAAAGAGAGTACAGTAATTGAAGGGTTTATAGCGAAAACCGGACAAGTACAAAACTGCGCATTCAGAGATAAGTACCATTTCGCGTTCACCTCATTAGAGCCATCTATTGAAATAACACATTTCCACAAAACCCGCCAAAGTCTCACTGAATTTGGCGTGTTAAAATTCACCGTTTTTGCGAAAAGTGGTTTAATCCGATGTCTTTCCACCAAAAACCGGACAAGTTCAGGTTATAAAATATCGTGTAGTTGGCGAGAGTGTTACTTTCGTTTGTTTGATCATAGCCCGCTACGAGGTCCTTTAAGCCTCGGCAATGTGGCTATTCGCTTGTTATATGTAGTAGTTGCCAATTTCTCCGTTTGGCGCTGATAGCTGACCCCTGAACACTAGGTTTAGCATGTCTTGACTTGAAGCAGTAAATTCACACACACACACACACACACACACACACACACACACACACACACACACACACACACACACAGAACTTTGCGGCTTATGGGTTTTCTGTTTAAGTATTTCAGTTTTTCGAACATGTTCTGCACCCCTGAAAATTGGTTATTGGTTTGTATGGAAATCATATTTTATTACTGGGGTGGAACAATGCATATAATTATCATCCAGGAAGGAGATTTCAACTCTGCACTGTCTCTGCTAGCCCGCAGCGGAACAGGTTTTCCCCGCCGTGTAAGCCAGTCTGGGTTTTTTTGTGCCTTGTTGAAGACACCAGATGAGTAGCACGTGGACAAGAACTCTACCAGACCAAAAACGATCAATACTTTGAGATTTTGACGTCATGATATTTAACCAATTGGATCGCAAGGTTAGCCCGATCGCTAAATCTCAGCCAATAAAATTCAACTAACAAACACACCTACGTCTTGAAGAAATAAATACCCATGTATCTGGGGGAATCTTGCTCTTTTGTGTCTTCAGTTGTCTACGTGAATAATTGCTTCGTACAAGTACAAGTCATCGTGTTGTAAGAGCACATGTGTAATTGGAGACGGCATATACGACGTTGAACATTACAAGCATTCATTTGATGAAAGATGATATTTTTTCTGCTTCTGAGGACATTTTGAGATACTGAAATATTGGAAACGCAGCAGTTCAGATTTCCTTAATTTTATAAATCTGAGGAAATTTTAAAGTACGTAAATACTGCGCCAGCTTGGAGAATCGAGTGTGTGTTGGGAACTAGTACTAAAACAAACCTTTTAGTTTTAGCTTTCACCAGAAGACGGAAGATCACTAGCAGTCCTGAACTATTTCGGAAGAATGGAACTTCAACATTACGACGGAGTTTGTAACTGTCCTAAGTCCTCGCCTACTGCAGCCATGTGTAACTAAAATGTGAGGCATAATTCAGCCCAGGGGAGAATAATATCGGAGATGGAGTTTGGTTAAATATTCACTGATCATCAACCGAGTCCAGAAGCCAAGTCTACTACAGCTAAAATTTTAAATTATACTTTTCTCTATTTTCTGTTGTAATAATTATGTAGACGTAGTCCTTGCTTGAATATTTGAGATCATTTCTAATAGTCTTTGTAGTTAGGAATTTCACTCTTCTTTCACTGGTGTTGGTAGATTTGATGTGTGTGAGAGTGTATTTGGGACCTATATTTTGTTCTATTTGAGTGAATGCTTCGTGACATGTTCTCACTGTCCAATGATAAGTCGAGGAAAGTGTTAAAAATATTTGACCCACGCGATAACATTTCTTCATTTATAAAATAATGATGGAATAATTTTTGAATTATTTGGGACAGAATATCGACGTGTTCTGTGAATTTAGGATTTTTCCTTGATTTTTGTGGTTTATCATAGATTCGAGATAGGATAGAGTCATCTATGATTTCATTAAACCATAGCCTACGATGACGCGACCACGCGCGTATAATAATAATAATAATAATAATAATAATAATAATAATAATAATAATAATAATAATAATAATAATAACAATAATTGACATTATTACGGTCTAATAGAATGTTTAAAGGTCATGAGTGTAATTATTACTGTGCTTATAAGTGATTAATGTGTGCTATATTGAAGTAGATGTTGGCCTGGAATATTGGTCGTGGCTTGAATGTCCACAAATTTTGCATTTATTGTATTGGTATTTTTGAGACTTGTAAATGGATCTTAAGATAGGATTTTATTTGTTGTTCCATTACATGAGTCAGTTAAGGAAGAGAGTGTGTCTTTGAACATAATTTCTTCTTATGCAGCACATATTGATCGATAATTTGAGATAATAGAGATTAAAAATAACGTAGTCGTGACTCATAGACCGTATGCGCGAATGCTTATTTATCTATGACTGTAGGCAATTCTATGGAATTTGTAGTGATGATTTCTATTGTAAAATTATCCTGGAACATCATTGTGGAATCTATTTCATTGGAAAAGTGATAATCCTGTTACAATCACACGCCAAACGATCGTAATGGTAGCCCTTATCTGATATCGTCATCGGGAGAAACTCTCATATTTCAAATAAAATTTAAAATTAAAAATCAAGAGATAGGTTTCGATAAATCTATTTGATAATATTACCGTGGACCAAAGCTTGAATGTGAGATGGATGAATGACTGATATTTTGTAAATGTGATTTTCATGGTGATATATCGTCATGATATGTGTACGCTGTGCGCGTAAAGTTTTCGATTTTTTTGTTGTTTTGTGGCGAGCATATTTGGCTCAATTATAAATCTTTAAGCAATTTTATGACGGAATAAGATAGATTAGGATCTTTGCTTCGAGGGAAAATACTTAAGCAAGGATCGCGTCAAAGAACTAAGCTCACAAAATGTAAAATGTTTAACTTTACAATGCGAGAATTTTAAGTCTTTATTGTGTGTTGTGCACAACACTAGGTCAATTGACACAAGAGTAAAAATCTAATGAGTTGAATATTGGATTTCAAAATAATTTAATTAAATAATTTGAAGCATAAGTAATTAATTAGAATAATATTTAATTAACAGAAATGATTTTTTGATTTTTCGTGTGAGGTAAAAATTTGACTCATTGCAAAGTAAATCGCAGATTATTGTTAATTTAAATAATAATTTGAAACATCAGATTTTTGATATTTTGAGATAGGATTTTCTCAGATAATAATTAATTTCCTAATACGATTTATTAAGACTCAGTTTCGTATCTTTGCAGAATGCAATTTAATGAAGAACTGTGGGTGAATTCCAGCAGGGAAGAGCTAAATATTTTTTATTCAAGATTTTGAAAATATTAATGGAATTTGGAAAGTATTAATAATTTTTCTTAATAAATGTTAAAACCCATTTTTTTGTGTTTTCATTTGTCGTCAGTCCTTAGGTTGTCCCTGTCCTCAAAAATTTAGCGTTGCCTGTAAGCGAACGTTCCGCCTCTGGGACTTTTGCTTACCGGCTGAGCTGCCCGACAAAACGGGGGCAGTTCGTTGTTGTTGAAGTTATAATATGTCTTAAAAAATTTGTAGGAAGGATAAGTTTGCTACTCAAGATGTTGAGGAGCTTTACTGTACTTGTTGCCTGAAGCTCACACAGACTTCTTATGTGAGCTGCCGTTTTATTTTCCTGTCCATCAAAAATAGTTATTTTGAGCAACCGTGACCTTAGAGTTGGCCGTGTGGGTCACGTAGTCGTGAGCTTACATTCGGGAGATGGTGGGTTTGAGCCCTACTGTTGATAGTCCTGAAAATTGTTATCCATGAGATGTGCCCGAATTAAGGCTAAGGTTACTTCTTCCCATTTCTAGCCCTGTCCTATCCCATCGTCATCATAAAATCTACCTGTGTCTGTGCGACGTAAAACAAATGGCAAAAAAAGAAGATTCGTAATAATATGAAACAAGTCAAAGGATACAAATAGCGGCCAACTTGGACTTTCTGAACGTGACACAGCGCTCTTCATTTGATTACGTGTAGAAAATCGTTTCATCATAGGTGCGTGGGTCTTAGGTTGTCAGTTACGACACGAAGTACAAAGAAACCACATCCTTCAGCTTCCTTGATGACATGCATGGTCAAGGTATGAAGTGGGAGGCCAGGTAGATTTTTCGTACACAAACACGCTACAGGTAATCTGTATTGAGTAGCTAGACTACAAATTAGGAAGCACAAACATCTTCTCGCAAAAACAGGTCGGTCCCTAGACAATATTGTTCGCTTCCTTGCATGTCTCCATTGGAAGTTATAGAGCCTGAATGTTTCTGGAAGAGCCTTCTCCTCCAAAAAAAGATGTCAATTTCGCATCATAGAAGAGCTGCTTGTTGGTCGATATTTCCTCAATTACTAGTTTCTGACCATGGTGGCGTTAATCCTCTCAAATTCACTATCTCATCCAATCAAAAATATTCCGAAAGTTCTCTTCGAAATATTTATAGCTGATTCCTCATGTTTTCTTAAAACGTCTCAGGGATTGTTATTGACCGGACAGCTTACACCTTAGTCTTTTCCTTTTCTAACTTCTGTAACCTCAAAACATAAGTTCCCTCCAACTGCCCAGAAACTGAACTGAAGTTCGATTGGTCAATCTCTTATATGATTGCAGCATCAATTAGTGAACAAGAAGTAGACATTTGCTTATGTTGTACCAGAGCAGGACTGCGCTGTCGTTTAACATTTTTCACCGGCACATTTTTTACAATTAAATGCCCGCCTTGGTGTTTTTTCCAAACTATCCACTCCATAATGTTGGTGGATTGTTTGGAAAAATACTTGGCACACTACCTGTTCTTAAATTTTAATTTTAATGTTTGGCTTATAATCGTGTTCCGTAAAACGTGCGCTACAAACTACAGATGAGCTAGTCTTCGTATTTGGCTCAAACTTATCTCGTGAATCACTTTTAGCCATTTCATTTTTAGTTCCAGATCCACAGGAAATTCGTTATACGGTAACCTATAATGGTACCGTTAATTTTCGCCCTTTTGTGTTTAGAGAATAGAGCGTAAAGGTACACCATGTGAAAAGAAAGAGATTGTCTATGTCTTCAGTGTCAGAAAAGGCTTCAAATTTTGCATCATACAGGAGCTGCTGTTTGATCGATATTTCATTCAGTAATCTTAATTATTTAGCTTACCTTCAATAGTACAGGGAAATATAGATTTTCATACAAGGAAACTCTCAAGTATCGACAATTCTGTTTCTTCAAGACATGTCCACCACAGTAAACTTCATCTAATATATTGGTGCGCGCTTCCAGAAGGGCTCGGCTATCAGAGCTCCTAGCGACAAGAAACAGAACCACTCTCATTCGCTAGCTCCCGTAAGATTTGGCGAACTGCCGAGGCTTGAAGGAAATCGTAGAGGGCTATGGTTTAATGCAACAAATATTCATCGCGTAGGCCGTGTATGGACATAGACCTATTGGTGCATTAATTACTATTTAATGCAGTGCGTTAAGCATGAATTAATGCCAAAATGAACTCTATCCTGAAATGCAGTGGCCAAAGAAGATGAAGAGGAAAGAAAGAAAGAAACACAATAAAACATTCCAAAGTTAAAGGTGACAAACATGTTGTGAAACGGATTCCAAGACGTGTTACTGGCGATGACTGCAGGCATGTTTCATCTTAGAATACGTTTATGTTCATTAATGTCATAATCAAATATAATTTGAAACGTTATGGCATTGTTATCTAGGTAGGACGTTGTGTAGAAAAATGAAAATTGCAGATTGTTGACCTTCCTACCTCACATAAGCTATTGTCCTCTCTTGCAGGTATTCCATATTTCACTGTTTTACGATGGTGGCTGAGCTGGTCAGAGGGAAAATATTGGATGATTTTAACTCGATGGGAAGCAAGAATGACAGGATTGACACTTGTGTGGTTTGATTACAATGCATATGATACAACGGAGGCTGCCACGAACTGGTAATCTTGAGGTTAGGAAGGAGCATGCAATTGTGTGGTTTGATTACAATGCATATGATACAACTGGAGATGTTGAGGTTAGGAAGGAACATGCAGCAGCCTGTTCATACAAACTTCGTATAGCAGGTAAGGAGGTTCCAGTTTTTCAAAAGACAAACGTGGCCGACATGATAATCACCCATCCATACTTCCAGATGCAATAACCAAGCTTATACATCATCATATAAGCTCATTTCTATCTAGAAAATCACATTAATGTTTACCGGATATCCGGATAACAATAACTACCCGAAGATCTGAAAATTTCTCTCATGCACGAGCCTTTTTTCAAACAATATCATATTCACATACCTTATAAAACATATTGGACAGTATTTAAGATATTTAATATTAGTTTTGGGTATCCAAGGACGGATTCTATGAAACAGAATTAGAAATATACAGGTTAGAAATAAAAAACGGCATCTTAAAAAGGCGGTTGCTTTCCGATCTCAGAAGAAGCAATACGGTGTGTGATCCAAACAAGGTGAAACATTCTGTCTCTCATTTGATTATATGCAGAATTTACCGCTGTCACACTTGCAAACAAACGCTGTATTTTGTGCAAGACAATTTTGGTACAAATTATTTGGCGTTCATAATATTGGGAATGTCACAATATACCGTTACTGTGAATATGAGGGCACAAGGGGACCTAACGAAGTTACATCAATGCTTCTGGACTGCTTAAATAACATCCCACATGAAGAAAGATGTGAATAACTTGTTCTGATCAGTGACAGCTGTCTTGGTCAGAATAAGAATAAAACAATGGTGGACTTCATTTACTGCTTAGTCCATATCCTCAAGATCTTTACAAAAGTGACATATTTGTTTTCTGTAAGAAGCCATAGCTACCTTCCTAACGACAAATATTTTGCCATCGTAACTCATAGAAAGAGGGCCACTACAGATGTTCCTGAAATGAGGGATGTTGCCATGATCAGAGCCCGAAAACATTCTAGTCCTTTTGCTACGCGTATTATGGGATATGACAACTTCAATGACATGAAAACAACTATTGAACGTTGTTTTCTGAAAGCAGCAAAGCCACCCCTCAAAC
Source organism: Anabrus simplex (assembly GCF_040414725.1). Lineage (NCBI taxonomy): Eukaryota > Metazoa > Arthropoda > Insecta > Orthoptera > Tettigoniidae > Anabrus > Anabrus simplex. The sequence continues at coordinate 580,628,957 of NC_090265.1, read as the reverse complement.
TACCAGGCGCATGCATATAACTTTTCCGGTTTCCCTAAGAGATGGGACCAGCGAACAGTTCGCAGCGTATGAATTCCATCCGTCAGTTTGTTCATCTGACATTAACCTACCAACACACACAAATTTGAGTCCGCCAAGCACTAGCGTCTCTGTTGTATCGTTCAGTGATCATATTGATGTTTGTGCCTGAAAAAGAATATTTGCGGCACGTATTGCTTTTCTTATTTAACAAAAGGAAAAGGCCTTGGGAAGTCATCGTTTGCCGGTAGACACATATGGTGAACACGGTCCATCGATTAGAACATGTGAGGCATGGTTTCGACAACGTAAACGTGGTGATTTCAATGTGAACGACAGTGCGCGCTCTGGTAGGCCACAAAAGTGTGAAGACGAGCAATTGCTCGGCGAAATCGTTAAAGCACAACGTAATCGCCAATAAATTAGTAATTTAAATAACGCATTGGTCGAAAGGCGACCGGAAAGAGCCGGAGGATTTGGCAAAGCGATTTCGATACACGACAATACGCCTCTTATACAGCAAAACCAGTGAAAGACACTTCGAAATCGCTTGGATGGGACATCCTTCCGCACCTGCCGTACTCCCTGCCCGACCTGGCACCATCCGACTATCAACCCTTCGCATCAATGGGGCACGCGCTCACAGAGCAGCACCTCAGCGATTTCCGTGAATTTAGAAAATGGCTCGACGAATGGTTTGCTGCAAAAGACAAGCAGTTTTACTGGCATGGTATTCATAACTTATCTGAAATATGGACGAAGTGTGTAGAAGCGGATAGCCAATATTATGAATAAACAAAAAAATTAATATCCCTTTAATTACGTGCTTTCTTTACCACAAAACCCGGAAAAAAACGTATGCACACACCTGGTAAAGAAAGTAAGAATGTTACAAATTGCAGAGAAGGGTTGTAAACTGAAACTATAAAACACTTACTTTGGACCTTGCCTAACTCATATTATTAGGTCGAAGGCACCAACAACAAACACAATGGAAATGAATGTGATTTACCACGGGGCACATGAATTCAACCTGTGAAAGAAAGGACCTCCTCAGACTTTTGCTATAATTCAGTGTGCCATCGAACCGAGAATTTTTTCAATGCATATTTGACAGAAATATAGGACCTGAAGAAGCAAGTCACGAAAATAGGGAATATTGTTGAATTAGATGACGCTGATAATAGCAGTGGGTGTGTCCACATTTTTTAATGTTTCCCGCCAAACATTTCATAACAGAATACCAAAACCTTCTTGTCAAAGTTGACACATATAAGAGCTACCTACCTAATTTATTTGAGGTTATTATGTTGTAACATTAACGTGAGAGTCAGTTATTTCCAGTTTCTGAAAAATCAATAGTTTTGACTTGTCCGGTTTTTGCTATCAACCCTTCAATTTAATCTATATATATAAAAGCAAGTCGGGCTGGAGCGATGTATATATAAATATTTAAAAATGAAAAAAAGACGTGAATTAATGAGGCACCTCCAGAAATCTCAGAAATTTGAAACTTGGTACGAGGGAAACTGATGACTCCAGGATCCCTAGAAAAATCGGAAATTCTCAAAATTCCCTGAAGGGGGCACGCTGGGGGGCTCAAATTTTGGGCTCAGCATAAGAACACAGTCGTATAGTATATCCAAAACGATAACCTATAGGTTTCGTGGGCTTAAAAATTTTCGGGAATTTCCTCATTTTTATCCCCTATCCCCCCAAATCAAGATGGCGGCACAACCTGCCAGACGAGGTAGACAATTGAAATTTGGTAAAATTATATCTTTTGGTCCCTAACCGACGGAAAAATTCCAAGATGTTCAAATTTTTCACTTTTTACCCCCAAAGATATCGAAATATGGAGGCAATTTTAATGACTGTGCAGACATTCCTTTTGAGCTATTTTTTGGCTAAACGGTAAGTCGTATCACAAAACGGATGGCACAATGTCCCTTCAATTCGGAGTGATCTACAACTTTGGTCCTGTGACACTTTGTCGTATCTCTCTCCCTTATACGTTAAATTTTGCCGTATTTCTGGATTGTTCGTAAATTTGGTGATTATTACAAGTATATTTCATTGTTTGACACACTTATAAGAATGATAGGATCATCGCGTTATGTGCGCACATTGGTACGATTAAGGGACATATGTGTACCAAATTTCATGATTCTAGCTTATACATAAGTAGGTAAAATGTAATGTAAAATGTTAAAAATGCACCCAAATTTCACCCTATTCAAAATTTGAACTCAATTTACCCCCTTAATATGGGAGATACGAGGATATGGTTTAGAAACAAACATTTAGAGCGATAAATGAGGCGTCTGATGGTGCAAGCCGTTTCTTAATACCATAAACCGTTTAGGAGATATGAATCTCGAAGTGGAAGTCTGCACTTTTCAACGTGCTCATGCTTATCCGTCATCTATATAAATAAAATCGTAACGACTGTGTGTCTGTACATTGATTATTTTGGCGAAGTTTCCGTAGAATTATCCGTTTCGGGTGTGATAATGACCATCTGCATCATTTTTAGCTGTGGTGTCTGTTTGTCTGTTTGTTTGTCTGTTTGTCTGTTTGTCTGTCCTTCTATAACTTGAAAACTACTGGATATATTTCCACCTAACTTCATATTTAGAATCCACCTGTCCTTGGGTAGGTTTTAGCGCAAATATCGTTTCTAAATCCCTGAACTGAGTGTGGATTTTTACGAAACCGAAACCGTGATTTTGCACCTCCTCAAAGTATACACAACCGAACTTAATTGAAATCAACCTGCCTTAATGAAAATTAATTTCTAAACCTTTTTTTCTCATGTGCATCATTTCGATAACAGGATTTAGTAAGGGAGATATCATTAACGGACCGTTTTTCGGTACAAATCCCAGCGGACTTAACGAAAGAGCGGGTGCGTGTAAAGCGTACTTCTTACAACTTGAAAACTAACAAGATATTTGAACCAAACTTTATATATAGCATCCATCTGTCCGAGGGTAGGTTTCCTTGGAGTCTGTTAGTTAGTTAGTTAGTTAGTTAGTTAGTTAGTTAGTTAGTTAGTTAGTTAGTTAGTTAGTTAGTTAGTTTGTTTGTTTGTTTGTCTTTCTCTAACTTGAAAACTACTGGATATATTTCCACCAAACTTTATATTTAGAATCCACCTGTCCTTTGGGGAGGTTTTAGGGCAAATATTGTTTCTAAATCCCTGAACTAATTGGGGGTTTATACAAAACCGAAACCGTGATTTTGCACTCCCTCAAAATACACACAACCAAACTTAATGGAAATCTACCTGCCTTAATGGAAATTAATTTCTAAACCTTTTCTTCTCATGTGCATCATTTCAATCACTTACAGGAAAGATAGTATGATCAAACTCTACACGAACATTGGCCCACCCAGTACCCATATGTGAGCCAAATGCTATGTCACATAATTATCCGAAAAGTAATGCAATGTAAGATATTCTTACACAAATTTCAACCTATTCAACGTTTCTGATTCAATCTGATCCATGAATAGATTAGATGCGAGAAAATATCATAGGACCAGCCATTTAGATCGCTAAATACTGCGCCTTACGGTACAATCCTTTGTCGATATGACGTACCGTTTAGCAGCAGTTAATCTGTAAATGAAGGTCTGCAATATTGTAAAGATTCATATACTTTCGTATGTCCATCTGTATGTATTCACTGATGTCGATTTGTAGCGATCGAGAAAGGATGTGTCTGCTATTGTAATCAGTACTCCTACACCGACTTTGACTGCTGGCAGTAGGAATGGGGTCCTTCTCCAACTCCTGTGTAACTGGCATTAGTAAGGAGGGCCTACCATTTTAATGAATAATTCACTTTTTGATTTGTCTTGCAGAAGGCAAGGGATCATGCTGTTTTGTTCGAAAGTCCCCTACTCTATTGTGTTTGGCTCTAGGCCAGGGTGCCCGCCATTATAAACAAATGTTCCAATCTAAAATTTGACTAGCATTAGGCATAGTGGCCTGCTATTTTCATGGAAACTCACTAATTCTGTGTGACTAGCAGTAAGCTGGCTAGCAGCAGTAAAAAGGGACTGTCATTATAATGATAACTGCACAACTCAATTTTGATTGGTGGTAGGGAAGCTGCCTGGTATTGTAATAAAAACTTCTCAACTGTAACCTGTCTGAAAGTAGGAAATGGGTCTGCCATTGTAACTCAAAATCGATTGTGACCGCGCAGTAGGCATTGGGGCCTGCAATTATAATGTAAACTTGCCAACTCGATTGTGAATGGCAGTAGGCAAGTGAGCTGCCATTATCATCACAACTCCGCAACCCTCACTTTACATTGGAAACAACGTATGTGGACCTCCCCATGCTATTTCTCGGATAAGGCTAAGAGACATGCAATTTTAAAACAATCTCATTTGCTGCACGCACAGTATTTACATCGATATCCTTATACAATGTAGAATACCGTAGCGAAGCACGGGTACATTTGCTAGTATTAATATATTTAATATATTTAATATATTTAATATTTAATATGTGAAGTGAGCTAGTGGTATTCATATTCTGAGTGGTGTGAAACGAAGTAGTGAGGTTTGTCCTTCATTTACAGTGTACGATAAGATAGTTTAATATGATATGTGTTGAAAACACTATCTCCAAGGGCTTTACGATGGAGTAGAATTTTGCTGTGACAAAAAGGCCGGGAATCGGGCGTGCTTTATACTGTTATAAAACACCCCAGGGAATGATGTTTATGAATCGCAACACAAAAGTTCGGATCATCAAAGGGATAACCACGAGAGTGCTCCTGCTCTCATAGGAAATCGCTCCCCAGACCAGAGCTCCCGGTGTAGGTCCAGTGTGTCGACGCCGCAGACAGGTGGAAAGCAGGCACTCGCCTGGCCTCCTTCTAACCATCACACGGTCGACAAGCTATCATTTCTGTTATTATGTTCTCACGGGAAACTGGATTTCGAGAGCAATAAAGGCACTCCAAATCGCTTGACAAAGGCAAAAGCAAAACACAAAGAAAATTTGAAATAAGTTCTGGAGTTATTCCTGACACCCCTTTTCACCGGTGGTTTCGTCCATGCGGAAGAACGTCAGAAACCCCGCAGGCAAAGTTAACCCAATCACAATCAAAATTACTAGTCTGAAACGAGCGCCTGAGATAATTCAGTAAATCTTAGATATGTGGATAAAGTTACAGAAGAAACAGTGTGCTCCAGACAGCAGGATAAAATGTCACATTTTCTGCACAATTCCTGTTATTACTCATACGTTTTACAATTATAATCGAGAATGTGCGTAGCAATAACACAGTATGTCGCGCTGTGAATCACGAGTTTCCGAAATACACCAATCTACAGTGCATTTCCAAAAAAACATAGTGCTACCACGTCGGTAAATTAATTAAGCTTTCTACGATCGATTTTCGAGGAAAAGTTCATCAGTGAGTAAGCACGAATATTGTGAGTTCTGGAATACCTGCGGTGAAATGATACGACGTGTGAAATATAAATTATTTCTGCTAGGAAGATCCACCCCTACAGCGGAGAAATACCAAATATACGAAATGCCTGCGGTTAGGAAGGGGAGCCCCGTGGTATTCACGAAACTATAAAGGAGACTCGGTCACTGCACTCATTCTCATGGTATTCTCAGTTCTCAATATCACTTCGTATTCTCATCCGTCATCGTCTCGATTGAGCAAGTTACTTCAACACTTTGAGTTTTTCTGTGTCAAGATAGACGCAATGATTAGCAACATTAACTTTAAATCGGTCATGCCGACAACCACTTCAGACAATCAGAGTCTCAGTGCACAATGACCTAAAGAATTCATTACGAATAATAGTTTCCAGTGAGGTAATAAACAATACAACTTCAACATATTAGTAATTTCACGTCTTGCCGTGTACAGTAAACTATGTCATTTCCAAACGCAGTAATAATTTATTCATATTGAGTACGCCAGATGTAAATATACTCCATGTAGATTACGAGGAAAGCAGACGTGCAATGGTTAATGGAACAGACGCTTTTTCATAGTTATTTTTGTTGAGGGAGAGGTAGCTGTAAGGGTGAGAATGTATGCAGTCACAGAGAAGCGCATTTGGGCCAGTTCAAATTCTGAGAATAGCAGGGTAACTGACCTTTAATATAAACAATATCAGGAGACTTTGCAGGAAGGAGCGCAACAAATCTGGTCTGACGCACCAGCACTTGATGGAAAGTATTTTAAACCCCAGCTGATTAGGAAGGCTCTAAGGAGTGTGTCCAACAGTAGTTTCATCGTAGAAATAGTACTAATGCCCGAGTGTAGAGGCAATCATTGATAATCAAAAGTGTTATTCTAGTATAAGGTAAATTGTGTAATGAGTGAGTACTTTCATTAAGACCGTGTATCGTGGGTGTGACGAAGTGTACTTGAAGACGCCAATCATGTCTGGATACGGTGGTTTTATTACGATGTCCCGTATCTCTGTCATCATGTGCTGAAGAAGCAGGACGGTTGGTGGACTTCAGTTTAAACGCCGGGCAATCTTCAAGTGAGGAAGAGAACTAAAATCCAAGATGTTGTTTATTCTAATAATGTAAATAATACTTTTGTTTAATACGCGAGTTTGTCGAAGGTAAATGTCAGTAGCATAATTTTCACTCAATGATAGTCACGTAGTGATAATATCTTTCCTTTTTTGCTATTTGCTTTACGTCGCACTGACACAGATAGGTCTTATGGCGACGATGGGATAGGAAAGGCCTAGGAGTTGGAAGGAAAGCGGCCGTGGCCTTAATTATGGTACAGCCCCGGCGTTTGCCTGGTGTGAAAATGGGAAAGCACGGAAACCCATCTTCAAGGCTGCCGACAGTGGGACTCGAACCCACTATCTCCCGATTACTGGATACTGGCCGCACTTAAGCGACTGCAGCTATCGAGCTCGGTAGTGATAATATCACTTTTTTTTTTTGCTAGGGGCTTTACGTCGCACCGACACAGATAGGTCTTATGGCGACGATGGGATGGGAAAGGCCTAGGAGTTGGAAGGAAGCGGCCGTGGCCTTAATTAAGGTACAACCCCAGCATTTGCCTGGTGTGAAAATGGGAAACCACGGAAAACCATTTTCAGGGTTGCCGATAGTGGGATTCGAACCTACTATCTCCCGGATGCAAGCTCACAGCCGCGCGCCTCTACGCGCACGGCCAACTCGCCCGGTGATAATATCACAACTGTCACCTTATAAATAGATTTTTGCCATTCACACACTATGACAGTAATCATGTTATTTAATTTGAGATCGACGAGTTGGCCAGCAGTGACTCGAATTTTAGTACCGTACAGATTTTAACGTGTATTTCATGGAGGAAAATTTATTTTTACATAATATCTTCAGTTACAGTACGATCAGTGAATATTCAATCCCACGGAATAATAATGGTATTAATAATAATCATAATAAACATTACGTGTAAAATTCGGATAACGCATTTTAAGTAAACTTAATTGATTTAAATTATAAGTCATGGATAAATGAGGATCAGGAACGTTAGTTGCCAGTAACCGTAATTGCAATGTGGGAATAAAAAGGTTTGAATAATAATTATAATGATAATAATATTTCGCGGAGAGAGATGTTTATGGCGGTTTTGACAGTCTTTATGATAAGCTGTCCCGCTAGTTATGATTTTTTTATGTTCATGGTTACATATTTTACGGGATCGTTAACAGCGTAAGTCCTGGAACCCAGTTGAGCTTGTTTTTGAATAAAAGTAAAAGAGCTATTTGTTGCTGTGTTGAAACTGATGAGTTAGTTGTGGAAGGTTGTTGAACATAGATTGGTCCATCGTGATGGGGAATTACGAGAATTTATTTTACATTTATTTTATTTTACATTTATTTTTACATTTATTTTACATTAATTAATCTTTGTTGGAAAAGACGAAATATACCCTAAGAATGGAGGAAATCTAAAATAATATCACTTTTCGAGAAAGGAAATCGAAGTTTTTGCTGTAATTATCGAGGAATAAGTTCATTAAATGTTGGCTATAAAATATATGCTAAAATAATAAACAATCCCTTATTGGAAGAACAATGTGGATTTAGAAAAGAAAGATCCTGTATAGATAATATTGAACCCATGACATTTTTTGCCCTAAGAATATTGTGTATTAAATTGTCAATTGGATAAGAAGTTCGATTCTTGATAGCATGGAATTGACACGTGGCGAGGGGGTGATTACCTTCGGTCCCACACTCTGGGATACGTGACGTCAGTCGCACGTGTCAACGGCGGAAGAATCTTTAGTCATTTTTATGAACTATTTCAGAAGAGCACGTGTATATGGCGTGCCCAAGCCAAGTCGAAAATATAGTGCCTATCAAATGAGGTCATTTATCCCACAAATCGAACATGTATAAATTTTAAATGTCCATGAATACTACCGCCGGAAAAGTAGCGAGTATGTAGTCACCTTCAGAACTCTTGCAATTACAGTTTAGTTAAGTGAGAAAAGTTATAGAAATTTTCTTGGCGGCAAGGGGAGATGCCCGGAGAGAGGGGGTAGCTGCTATAAATAAATAAGAATTGACGCCATAACGAAGCATTTTATATCACGAGGCGGAAGAGGGTTGAGCTGCTCTGAAAAATCGAACGACAAAAGTAGACTAAGTCCAATCAACATATTTCAGGCGATGTGGCTGAGGTCTTCACTCCATGTGGAGATAGTTTTTTGAGTGGAAATCATTGTACCAAATAGGACGGTCAAAGTACCGAATAAAATTTGGAGTGGATGAAGAAAGTGATTCCTGTGCAGAAACAATTACAGTCTACCGTGTGCGCTCAACAAAAACAAGTGAAGGGTATTGTCTTTTTACGCTTTATTTCCAGGAAACCGGAAGAATAAAAAACGATCTGTACAGCCAAAAGTGTAAAAATGGCTAAATAAAAATGCCAGGGTCGCTGGTGAGCCCAATGATGACCGATGGTGTAACGTAAGGTATGTGACTTACCATCTTACCACCTATTATATCTTGTTTCATGATGTCTAAAATACACGTAATTGAAAGGGGTATATACGACGCAATTGGTCGCCCCTATGTGGTTTTTGTAAATGTTAGAATACGACGAAAAACGGGTCGTTTGTTTTATTTTCCACTTAGATAAAAATTTTGAAGTGGTGCGAGTGCCGTATGATGTTGCAAAAAAGTTATTAAATAGGGCTTCGAAGTGATATCACGTCCAATGTAGATCGTCATTTCCATGTGTTTATTGCCTATGTTTTGTGATGTCAAATTAAGATGTTCATTCGACGTAAAAAATTTCTGTCTGAGATTTTTACGTAAATAATATGAGAAATCGATAGTTACCCATTTTCAATCGAGTAGAAGCGCGCTGTCAGGTGAGATTATAGTGTGATGAATTTGGTCACGGAGTGAAACGTTTTTCTAGGCCCATTTAAACTGTGTCTGACTGACAATGAAAAAGATTTAGTAGAATTTTTCAGTCATTTCGTGTAAATCCAGTTATTAAAATACGATATCATTTTATGTGAAGTTATTCATTATTAAAGCACTGTGCGTTATTAGACGTCGTGGATTCTAGTAAAGGTTTTATTCCAGTTCTTTTGTCGGTGATAGTCGTGAGTTGGGAAACAGAGGTTAGTTTTGTCGTGTGAGTCGAGATGAGATTTGTGAATCAGGTTGGAGACCTGTCAATGAAGCCGGGACTTGTGGAAGCCCGAGGAAGATTTTATAATGTTGGGAATGGAAAGCAATATACAAGAATCAGCGCTGGTATTAATTTGCGACGTGTATAGTTATTGTGGGCATTTTGAAGTATAATCTATGTACATTTTGTTGGTTAGAATCGTATTTGTGTAATTAGGTCGGCGGAGTTTAAAAGGGAGCATTCTGAGAAGCCAGTCAGGTAGAACGGACCAGATGTTACATATCACTGCCAAGCGGACTGGGGCGAAATGCCGTCAGCTGATAGGGGTTCACCGCGGGGATAACGGGACATGCAAAGTGTGTTACGCGTGAAATTGAGATTGTATTTCTCGGCAGGGGATAACGTTAGATGTTGGATTTAGTTGAAATTTTCATCCGGTACTAACCTGAGTGTTATTAGATACTGTAAAATTTGTTTAATTCGGGACGTAATGAGCAGTTGATGCCACGGACTTAGAGTATAATGAACAAGATTAGCCAAATTCAGGGTTGTCCAAAATATAGAGCTACGGTACTGATGATTGTTTGTCTGTGAGGGGTGCGCAAACTTTATAAAATGTTATGACGAGATATGACATCGTAATTATATGGCGAGTTGCTTTTGGTTTGTACGTAGATTATTAGGGTTACCGAAGTGTTAATAATGACTAGGGTTAGATTAGATTTAAAGTGTGAGGTCATGAAACAAGATATAAACTGGACATGAATGATGTAATAGTTCTTTTCCAGCTATCGGAATCAACAGATAAACATCACAGGATAAAAAATTTTTACATACAATTGCGTAGGAATTTGTGAAGAAACCAGAGTCCGCGGAGATAGATTTTGTTATCCTTTAAATCATTTAAATTTATTTAATTATTAAATTCAGTGAAACCGCATTTTGAAATAACTTTAAATCAAGCGAACAACTTGGAGATGCATTCTGGAAATCTTAGTTTGTTTTATGGGGAATGTGTAAATGTTAACGTAACGGTTAAGGGGACATATCTGAAGGTAATGGATTTTACTGCCACAAAGTATTGTGAGCATTGCTATTGTATTATTTAACTTGATTGATTGAGCAGTGAATGTGCTGGGGATAGTAAAGTGGAAACTTTGGTCATCGACCGATATAACTTAATTGTGTTTAGCCTTCAGCTTAGAAACTTGGATGGTCAGGGGGTCATCAACCTCAGTGACTTAGATCAGGGCCTTATGCCACTGTAGCATCATTTTCCTTCCGGTCATCATGCACAATGACTTTAAATTAACTTAGAAGTTTAGATGTCGGTCCATGACATAGTTGCAGGTCACATCGATTCAATTAAGGGTCCATGCCGTATAACCACTGTGTGGCACACACCGATCGGACTGCCTTAATTGTACCCAGAGTCCAGAGTTCGTGTTAAGAGGGCTGGACCATAAAGAATCATTAATAATTGAGACAATGGTTTCTAGTAAGAATGCCCATCAGTCAGTTACGTCAAAGGCTCACACCAGTGTTCTGACCCTCTATGTAAAGTAATTGTGGTGTCCAGTGGACACAATTGAGTTAAATGGTACCGTGGATATAGCAGAAATGCTACATGAAGAAATTGAATAAATAGGAACATTTTAAACCAACCTTTCATTTGAGTAGATAGATTAGAATTACTGAACCCTACCTTTACCTCAGCAAGTGACGAAGAACCCGATACTACCCAAGAGACAGATCTCATGAACTTTGCTGATAGGTAAGAAAGGTAGGTATCCCTCAATATGGACCAAAAGGGTTCAATATATTTAGCCTCAAACAGATACTGGAGAAGAGAAGAGAATTTAACTTGAATACTTTTGTCGACTATGAAAAAGCTTTTGATAGGGTAGATAAAGAACAGTTATGGAATATAATGGTAAAAACTGGATACCCTAAACATCTTATTCAAGTTATCCAAAATCTGTACAGAAGGACGAGAACTGCGTTAGATCTAGGATACAAACTAACGGAAGAAATATTAAGTAATCAAGGTGTACGTCAGGGATGCAGCCGCTCTCCAACACTACTCAATATATATATATATTGGCCCAAGGGTTCAATATATCGTAGATGAAATCAGAAATTGGAAACGAATTGTGCACTCTGGAATAATATTGAGCACAGGCACATACATAAATACTATGCTCTTTGCAGATGATCAATTTATCCTTCAGGATGATGAAGATAATCTTCAGAAATCAATACATCAGTTAAACACCATTTGTAAAAGTTATAATCTTCGGCTATCCAGAACGAAAACCAAAGTTATGGCATGGCAAGGTTCCATATCAGAGCGAAGATAGTAATTGACAATCAATCACTAGAACAAGTCTCAAATTTTACGTACCTTGGTTGTGAAATATCTTTTAATGATGATGACGAGGTGAATAAGAAGCTTAATCGATTTTAACATATGTGTGGAACATCTGGTACTCCCATCCATGAATCACTTGATCTCGTTGAGAAAGCTGCATCTTCATTGAATTCCGCTCCGGGCGAAATTGGAGAGAAGATTAAATGCAGGTTGGAAATGGTGTTGAATTCGAACCCAGGACTGAATAAGATTTAATTAGTCAATACTTGAGTGGAACTAGGGTATCCTTCCTAGATATATGCTCCTAAATGTTGGTGCCCATGTATAAGTACTGTCCAATCACGTCAGTTGATGTAGAACGATCATTCTCAGCCTATAAACTCTCATTTTGAGGGACAATAGACATAGTCTGTCTCCAGAAAACATTGAAAGACTACCAGTTACCTATTGTGATGCTTCTTTTTGCAATAAATGATACCTGTAAATAGGTAAGTGAATAAAATTGCATGTTTTAAGAGCATACTTCCTTATTTTCCGTGCGTATATTCTACAATAACTTTTTATGGCATATTTGCATGCATATTTTCAGGTTTTAGTGTATATAAATCCGGGCCCTATATATAACTATATAAAAATTAGAATTTCATTAAGTGTGCAAGCACAGTTGATTGTGGGCGGATACGTATGCGTGCGGGTGTGAGAGTGGTTGTGAATGAGTATGTATTCAGGGGTATGAGTGAGGGTATAAATGATTGGGTCTTATTACTATAATATGTATAGCATAAATCAAGATAAGTATTATTATCGGAGTACAGTGTCTTGAGTGTAAATATATAAAATTAAAATTGTCTACACATATGTAAATATTCAGTAGAGTTTATGTAATCATACATATGAGGTTGGAGGTACTTCAGTGTATGTGAGACTTGCCCTTCCTCCATCTACCACCGTAGATTGTACATGCACAATTTAAGGAAGATGAATAATAATAATATAGGCAACAATTTCCACAAAAGCACGTCATTGTACAAGGAGTCGACTTTATTCACATGAAACGTGAGGGAGCTGCTACGTGCAAACTTCTTGCTTCAGGAAAGAGGTCTCAATGAGCCAGCTGAAGTTGCTCCATTTCAATCATGAGAAAGAAACGTAGCTCATCAAAATAGGAGGAAGTTAAGCTTACTTCATTTTATTCATTCCACCTACTAAACCTTTGTGAGTGGGGGGGGGGGTGCGGTACAATACTTTCACATTATACCCATGCATTTAGTAGAGGCGGCGTAGGGCCTCTTAACTTCAGAATGTGAAATGGAACCACGAGGCCTCTAGCAGAGCGCTGTATTGATTCGAAGCACTTGTACCAGGCTCCTCATTTTAATATTTCCTCTCCAACCTCGTGGGATCGCTTCAGACCCCGAATATATGTTTTCGAAGCCTATGGAGTGTTTCTTTATTTGTACCCATCGTGGTCCTGCTCTTCTTTTCACGAATACCTTCATTCCTCCAATTATCGAATTTTTTCCTTTATCTATTCAGATTAAGGGGATGATTGCCTAGGTAGTTGTACTTTCTCTTATTATAATAATAATAATAATCACGACCAAAACCTGTTAAAACAATAATCTCTACGGCCTCACAGCATTATTGAGTCCAATAAAGGTCACTTTCTATTTATATTATTATTTTAAGAAAAGCAGACAATTTGTGTATATAAGTCACATAAGATACATAAGTTTTGGCAATACATTTTATACCCCGCATTGTGATTGTACACATTTCAATTAAGCACACAAGTCTACCACGGGTATTACTCGTTATTTACAAGTGGTCATATGGTAACGATCACACGGTTGATCGCAAATATCACCTACACACTTATTCCCGGGATCGTGAAAACGCTTGTTCTTGCATACTTTTTGGTGATACCCATGCACATCTATATAGCTATTGAGGTCACCAGGTGTCGGAGGTCTTGATTTGTGTTGGCCTAGGATCTATTAACTATGGCTTCTGTAGTATAAAAGTCCAGCCAAATTTCTCTTCGTTTCTTTTGTCTTTCAAGGAGCAGTTTATTCGAGTTGTTGGTAGATGCGAGTCTCATACGCAGTTCTTCTATAAAGAACGGTTCTCCCGCGAACTCCTATACTAGCGTCGACTTGTGTGTTTCGAAACACCTAGAGCGGCTTTAATGAATCTTGATTTAACTGCTTAAATAGTTATTAGATCTTTTAGAGTTAACTTATCCGAAATAATATCTGTTGCGTAGGTTGCGATGCGAACTACTTTTTGCATGGAATAAGGTCATAGCGGTTGTTAATGATAATCTGTATAATTCTTTGCTGTCAAAAATTGCTTTTGTGGCAGATGCTGCACGGGATTTCACGTGTATTCTAAAAGATCTGGCGGTGGTTTTCAGAGTCACTGCCAGGTATTTGAAGCTGTTGAGTTTCACAAGAAGTTTCGGTACTAGATATAACTTATCCTGTCCTCTTCAGCTTCTCAACCTCCGTTGCGGAATGTCTTCTGTATAATTTTTTCGGTATTAATTTCCATTTTGCTTTCCTATGCCCACTTCTCAAGTTGGTTTATGGCTCTTTTCCAGGGCAATTCCCCTGTAGGAGTCCGGAACCAATTGATTGCCTTTCCCCTTAAATAGTATCTTAATTGTCGAGATCCTCCATATTTTTGGTATGTTTATTTCATTGTTGCCTTACTATAGTAACGGTGGCACAGAGTAACCTACACTCAATGCGGAATATTTTGGTGGCGTTCCTTATAATAACTATGTTCATATGTGTATACGAGGTTTCGGCGAATGACGCGACTAGCGGTCACAAATTCAGAGTTCGGACGTACACAACGAGTACGAAGCCCGTAACGAATGACAGTCTTAGAACAACAAGCAATGTATACCGTGCAGACATATTGTCCACGGTCGCTCGTAAAATTCAACAGTTCAAACTGGACACAAATATAACTATAGAACCTACTACAAGCGATTACGGAACAACATATCCACAGGACTTTGCACAGGAAGAAGCTAAGATAAATACAATTAAGCAGATAACGAAATTTAATAAGACTCGGCTTGGTGAAACGAGGCTAGATTTTCGTCAGAACGCTTTTGGCTTCAATGAAGCAGCCGCAACCGTTCATTTTACTATAAGTTACTCTCCACTCATGAGCTACACCAATCTGCTTACCACTATGGACTACCATGCACTCAGTTCTGCAGAATCGTTCGGCCATCGTAGCATGCTAGTGATTAACTGCATTGCTCTATTGGCAATGATAACTGGTCGATAACTTTCTCTCAAATATTCAGTTCTTGTGACGTGAAGAAGTCGACTGAATTAAAAAAATATTAACGAACTATAAATGACTCCTATAATTATCTGAATACTAACTGTAGTACCCGGCGTAGCCCGGATAGTTTTTTAATGTTTACCTTTAGATTTGTATTACCGGTGCATGAAGTGAATTTTAATAGAATTCCTTTTTGAAATCTTGATTTTACGATCTATTATGTATTTATTTATTTTAATTAATTAATTAATTTATTTATTTATTTATTTATTTATTTATTTATTTATTTATTTATGTATTTACTTATTTATTTTCATGCCCTCATTTGTAGCGAAGTTAAGGCTCACGGCCCTCTCTTACACTTAACCACATACTATCTATGCTAATCTTCATAAAACAGAATAATGAAATAATATGAGGCGTCCAGATGCAAAATGCAGTAAATCCACTTTTGCTCGAATATGAGTTGTTGCCACCATTTTGTTCTCTATGCTGTCGTCTGTTGATTAGACCCTTAAAACTCAAGCAAAACTGCTTCCGTCTGCTTTAAATCGCACCCCGAAAACAGCCTACAGATGCAAAAGTATGTGTATCCACATCTGTTTGCAAAGCAAAACTGAGTGAATCCATTTTCATCATAAAGAAGCAGAAGTTGGTGTATCCTGACCAAGCGCCATTACTTAAGGTGGTTTGCAAGTGCAAAACTAGCTTAATACATACTACGTCCTGCGTTTGAATAATGCTATTTTACAAACTTTTTTCTCCATGTATGTTAGTTCTGAGCTTGTACACAAAGCTAAGGCAAAAGCTTTTTATGATGAACTGAAAGTTGAGGACAATGGTGAAATAACCTTCACATTTGATTGCCAGAAAAACCTTACATTACCTAAGTTGCAAGATCAAAGTGCTTATTATACACGCCAAATGTATGCGTACAATTTTAGGATCTGCCAAGACCCATCAGGTGTGTGGAAAAACCAGGGAAATGCATTTATTTACACTTGGAAAGAAACCGATTTTGCAAACGGATCTAATGAAATTGTGTCCTGTGTGCATCACAGGTTAACATCAACAGATTTGAATGGCATCCACACCATCCACCTAATGTCGGACAGCTGTGTAGGGCAAAACAAGAACCAGACAATGCTGGGTATGCTGTGTTTTGGCTAACACAAGGGGCTCCTTGGGTGAAGATCTTCTATCCAATGGTTGGACATTCTTTTCTACCACCCGATAGAATTTTTGGTCGAATAGAAAAAGTTCTCAGGTCGAAAGTTAATGTCATATTACCCAGTGAGTACCATAAAGTATTCAAGGATCGCGGAATAGTTTTCCCGCTGGGAGCAGATGTCGTCAATCGGTGTTGGAAAGATGCAGTTGTTGATGTCGTCAAGCCCTGTGGTCAGTGTCACTCTGTATAAAGGGTTGTGATCACCAGGAGTAAACATGGAAACGTACTAGTAAGAGGTGAAGTGGTCTACAGAATGGGCACTGGTAAATGGAGAGGGATATGCGGACGTGGCAAAGCCTGCTCGTCTTTGAAGCCTGATGTTATCCAGATTGGAAGAGCCTTAACGGAAGTGAAAGTTAGGGACATTGATTTTCTGCTTAGAAAGCATTTCGGGGAGACTTGGGAAGAAAACGAAGATCTTGTCTATATATATATAAAATAAGAGTTTTGTCTGTACATTGCTCAGAATTTGAAAAGAATGGTATTTCTGTATCGATCATGTCCACAGTAACAAGAAAATGCAGTTTTTACTTTTCCGTAATTTCTGTCTGTCTGTCTGTCTGTCTGTCTGTCTGTCTGTCTGTCTGTCTGTCTGTCTGTCTGTCTGTCTGTCTGTCTGTCTGTCTGTACACGCATCACGAGAAAACGGCTGAAGATAATTTAATAAACATCGGTATGTAGAGTCGGGAGGTGAGCCGCTACAATCTAGGCTATACATTATTTTATTCACGCTGAGTGAAATGGTAGTTTAGGGGAAGGCCTAAAATTCAATTCTCAAATATTTATATTATTAGTGGTCATATCGATAAATACTAGTTATGTGGAATTAAATTTCTGATCATTTACGTCTTATGCATTTTTACCGTACCGGCTATGATAACAGAGATATTCATGAATTTGGATTTTTGTTGCCAAGTCCATATCAACGCCGAGACCCGACAAAATGGGTTCACAGAATTTAATGAAAATCGGTATATAGAGTCGGGGAATAGGAAACTACAGTTTATGCTATAAACAATGTTATTCACCCTGGGTGAAATGGTAGTTTAGGGGAAGGCACCTAAAATTTAATTTTAAAATACCTATGTTCTTGGTCCTATGGAAAATTACTACATAACAAAAGTTATAGAGAATATAATTTCCGATCATTTATGTTTTATTCAGTTTTACCGTACCGACTATGATAAGAGTGGTATTTCAGAACCAGAAGACAATAATGTGACGGCCTACAATATCGAAAGCGCGTAACATAGATCAACAATAACATTACAATGACCGTTGTTTGTTGTAATGTTCTTTGTCTCTTATGCTGACATTCAACTCCGATAGATGGGATTACTGCTGCGTTCGGAGTATATCAGCCTAACTGAATATTGGCGGGAAATAGCTGAGGAGTTAGATAACTTTCTTCTTTAGCATGCCGATCCTCTGGTTCATACATTTTCTGATACTGCTGGTACGTAACACACTGGTTCATCATAGTATGCCAGCTATTCGATACCTACCCTGACGCGCTGTTTTGAATGAACAGTGTGCGCACTTAAGTCAGAGGTTCAGTTAGTAGTAGTAGGAGTAGTAGTATGAACTGGTCTGGAATTACAATTTAGCCCTATTCCAAATTATAGTACCAGAATTCTCTAAATAACTCAAAATTCAACCTTGAAAAGAGCCGTTTCTTAGGAAAAGCTTCTTCCTCTTCACTTTCATTAAAT
This sequence comes from Anabrus simplex, assembly GCF_040414725.1. Taxonomy (NCBI): domain Eukaryota; kingdom Metazoa; phylum Arthropoda; class Insecta; order Orthoptera; family Tettigoniidae; genus Anabrus; species Anabrus simplex. The sequence continues at coordinate 580,610,658 of NC_090265.1, read as the reverse complement.
CTACATTAATTTTATTCCAAATTAGCTGCGAAGATGTGGTTTCTTCTCTGGCTTGGAGGAAAAATTGCCTCCACGTCTGATAGTTCTTTCCCCCGCCAGTGTAGTGAATTGAGATTTTCCGACTCATAGGGTACTCCCAGGAAGCCGATCAGTAAACGGGCATAGTTTTTGCCCTGGGACTATCCACTATTTGAACACACACCGCCCCCTCCCCCCGCCGAAAAAAGGACGACAATTGTTCACGAATCACGGATATCTGCGTCTTGGTCATTCCAGCTCTGTAGCTTTATACTGTTAGTTCGGCAGCATAGTACTGTTCGTTAAAAGTGAAAACACGTGCGGTTTTTCATTTGATCGATTATTTCATATGAAGGCATTGCTTTTAATCGCGCCATTCCTACCGACGTCATTGTAATGACCCATGTTCATTTCAGTTGGGAAAACCACTAAGAGAGTATTTCTGAGAATCTATAAAGACAGGCGGAGAATGAGTGTCTGGCATTATGATGAAAACTCCTCAACCTGATTGTGACTGACGGTAGGTAAGCTGGCCTACCATTACAATGAAAATTCCCTAACCCAGTCTTGATATGAGAAAAGACGTTGGTGACTTGACCGTCGTGCTTCTAGGGCAACATTAACAGCTATGCAACTTAATACAATCTTGCTCACAAGGTTTACTTTACCTAACCTAGAATTCTGTATAAAATTATGAATTCCGTAGCGAAGCACGGGTACATCAGCTAGTTTTGTATAAGAATCTGATGGATTCTCAAACAGCTGTGTACAATGCAGAGGAGAACTCAGAGTTTGAAATTCATCCAGAAGACAATGAGTTGCCTGTGTAATTTCGATGGAACAGGACAGGACTTGCAAGGTTGCGGCCTTTTTACTTCTTGCAGACTATCATTTCATGTCATATACTATGTAATCACACTTACTTGTAGTCAATAAATAATTTATTTTGTCATTTGAACCAGCATTAATGCATCTTTTTTCCAATTACGTTGTGATAATATCTCTACAGAAGCAAACCTACCTAGATCCATGAAAACAGGAGCAAAACTCGGTGAATCCAAAAATTTTTAGGTAATAACCAAAAAAATAAAACCCCAATATTTTAAAGATTGTCATAAAAATAGTCCTTAAGTGAATATAAATCTACAATGAAAAGGAATTTTGCATATCTGCGAGCCAAAGGAAGTAAGACGTTTTTCGTGTTTCCTGAAAAAATGTTCTGGTGCACTCACAGCATTTTGCTTCTGGACGCCTCATATAACAAAATATAAATCCTAACCTCATTAATTCTTCCATTCATACTGCCATTCATACAAGCTGGTTGTACATTCAATAGGTAATCTCAGCAAGATGTGTTTGATTTCAAGTTTTTGATTATTTAATTTTCGAGTAAAACTTCGTCCTTGTGGAAGCTCGAATAGACTGAAAAGTATTTGATCCTTTCAATAAATCGATAAGTGATAACGATATAATGTATTTACACGTCACGTTATAAATATAATCTAACTCCTTCCACCCCATCCCGAGGGTGATAGGGTTGTCATACCTCCATGCAGTTTGTCACCTGATAGTAAGTCATAAGTGTATGAAGCTTGGTTGAAATCACTCCCACAATGTCCGGCTTCATGGTTAAATGGTTAGCGTGCTAGCCTTTGGTCACAGAGGCCCTGGGTTCGATTTCCGGCAGGGTCGGGAATTTTAACCTTAACTGGTTAATTTCACTGGCACGGGGGGTGGGTGTAAGTGTCGTCTTCATCATCATTTTGTCCTCATCAAGATGCGCAGGTCGCCTACGGGAGTCAAATCAAAAGACCTGCACCTGGCGAGCCGAACTTGTCCTTGGACACTCCCGGCACTAAAAGCCATACGCTATTTCATTTCATTTTGTTACTCCCATAGTCCCGAAAACTATGGATTCAACACTAATATCGGTCGTTTTCAGTTATGATTATATGTCCCTCCCTTCCCTAGGGCTGCTAAGAATATCTTGCGTCCACAGTATTTTTTTTCTAGATAGGTAATATTTGTACCAAGTTGACAGCTGTCCAGGAACCTAAGGTACACACAAATATCCATAATCTCGCCAACTTGGACATTTTATTTTCTTCACCCCTTCTCACATCCCTGCCCATTGGGGATCAACTTGGACTTAAATGACATCCGGAGTTTCACTATTCATTTCAGCGACCCCAAAAGCTACGGATTCGACGTTAGTTTCGATTATTTTTGTATCACCTCCAACCCCAACCCCTAGGGGTGCTAAGTTTGTCATACCCCTACGAGGTTTATATCCTGATAGTAATATGTATATTACCTCCTCCCCTAGTAGTTCTCGGTGTGTCTTACCCCAAACAGTACTTTTTCCGGATAGTAAATCATACTTGTATCCATTTTTGTTGATATCTGCGCTAGAACATACATACGTCCATTATCTCGGTCATTTTGGACAATTTCTTTTTTAACCTTTCTTAACACCAATGCTAAAGGGACTGAACTTGAACTATAAAAATTCTGGAGTGTCACTCTTCATCTCAGCGACCCCGAAAACTATGTTCGACACTATTTTCGATTATTTTTAAATTCCATCCCCTCTCACCCCAACCCTAATGGCTCTAGGAGTGTCTTGCCCCCACGCGATTAGTCTCTTGTTATTAAGTCATAAATGCACCAAATTTGGTTCAAATCGCTCCACTAGTCCTGAAAACTATGGATTAGACATATCTATTGGTCGTTTGTATTTATATTTGTATCTCACTCCATTCCCTAGGGTTTCTAGGGGTATCTTGCCATCTCAGCACTTAGTGATATTTGCACCAAATGTAGTTGACAGCTCTACTGGAAAATACACACGTATATCCATAATCTCGGTCATTTCGGCATTTTATTTTTTTCACCTCTCTCACCCCCAATGCCACATGGGGCTGAACTTGGACTACGGAATACCACTATTCATCTCAGCGACCCCGTAAAATATGGATTTGTCAATATTTTCGATGTTTATATCCCCCCCGCTAAAGGTGCAAGGGATGGCTTGCCCACACGCGAATAGTCTCCTGATAGTAATTCATAATTGTACCGAGTCTGGTAGAAATCACTCCATTAATCCTGGAAACTACGGTTCGAGACCAATATCGGTCGCTTTTAGTTATAGTTCATCACTCCACTGCGGTTCTAGGAGCGTCTTACCCCAACATCATTTTTCACAGATAGTAGGTAATATTTGTACCAAATGTAGTTGACAGCTATGCTGGAAAATACACACATCCAATAATCTCAGTCATTTTGTTCACTTTATTTTTTCACCCCTTCTTTTTCTAAAGGGGGATGAACATGGACTGAAAAGGAATTCTGAGTGTTACTATTCATCTCAGAGACCTCGAAAAGTATAGATCGACACCATTTTCGATTATTTTTATATCTCACTCTCCCCTCACCCCTGACAGCAAAGGAGGTTGAACTTCTACTTTAAAAAAATGGAGTGACACTATTCATCTCAGAGACCCCCAAACCTATGGACTCTACACTAATTTAGATTAATACCTAACACCCTTAAACGCCCTCCTCCACAGTGCTCGTCTCAAGATAAGTCATAAGTGTACTAAGTTTGGATGAAATTGCTCCATAGGTTTATGAGATGTATCATTTACGTACATACTGTACCTTTCCAAGGCATCAGTACATGAACCAGTTACCATAGTTCATAAATATGACGTTAGAATGGAGCACCATCGGTGAGCCTCGAACTGAGACTGGTTGTCGAAGCTTCATCCTCCCCTACTAGAATAATACGCTAGCCGAGCCGGTATCGCATTTTCGGGTCTGTGGACTGTCCGATGGGGCGGTAAGTTCTTTAGTAATAGTCTCTATAGTAGGGGGAAAAGTTAATTATGAGAGGAATACCATTTCATTACTATTGAGAAGAGAGACAATATCTTGTATAACAAATTTTTACTTATACCAGTGAAACACATTTTTTACATGGGTATGCCATACAAACACCTTACATACAGTAACTTTGGTGATCTTGACGTTTAAATGTTCGGTAGTCTTTTTCTACACTTCATTATACGTTTGAATATTTAAACTTAAGAAGGCGTTCCCTCTCGAACTATTACACTACCTCAGACTTAGAGAGGCGTTTTCTCTCTAATTATTTCACTCTACACTAATATTAAATCACACACATATTTAATCATTATGGACACACCCCGCTGTAAATCTGTTTACCTGCCAAGAATTAATATATTCAATTTGCATCAAATTATGATATAAGTTTGCTAGTATCGTATGAACTGAAATAGGCAATTTACACTCCCAATCCTTTGAAAGTCGCGTTACAACCCTTCCTTAAGTTAAACGTTGCCAAATATGCAGTATAATAAACACGCTCATTTCATTAGGATTTTATCAACACATATATCAGGACATTATTTACTCAACGATGTTACCTATGGACAAGCATTTAGCGACTTCAATACCAGACATCATAAACAAAGTATTATAGCACTACCTGCAACAAATGGACAAGAATATATACATTTCACATACACACAATGGACCGCAGGTGGCCTTAGTCACCTGCCGCTTGTGACAGTAAGCTTTACTGTCTCCTGCAATGAACTCAGGACCTTCTGAGACAGGGTATATCAGACCTGGAATTCCCTACACGCTGTGAATAATTAAAGAAATAAATTTTAGGGATCCTTCCTTTAATGCTCATTTGGAATCACCGCGACGTTGATAATACTTAAATCAATGCACGTGTAGCACCGAGAGGCACGAAATAGCTACTTGTATCTGTTTACTTTCAGTGTAGAAAACACTTTTCTTCGTCCCTACAGCCAGGCTCGTAAATCTATTCAGCTGATGGCCTTCCAAGACCCATTTCTAAAGGGCGGGCGCTGGGCCGCCTTCATACAATGACTTCGCGGTAAACGACCTTGCTTTCTTTTTCTTGAGCCACAATGGCCTCACATTCAATATCGGCTATGTCCGGCCGTAATTAACATATTCACAACACGAGATCCACTTCGTGTACATTACTAAAGAGTTCCAAGGGAACTTCACATTTTCATTTCGCACTATATATTATGGCTACAGCCTGTTCACCCATTTCATTTCTCCTCTCGGTACATTGACTACGATGCAGATTTATTGATGATCTCCTGCCACCAGGGTCCAAATTCACTTGCGCATTCGCGAACTAATTAGCGATGTAAGATACCCACTGTCTCGATGCCTTGTTCCAGGTGCCATAGTTACTAATTAGGAGGGATCTCTACCAGGTGAAGCGCCCAAAAAGATGAATTACTGAAAAATCTTGATGACTCGTATATACTATGGAAAGACGATAATTGGAGTCATTTTTACAGAATATTTAAGCCTTCTCTACTTGACAGCGCTTCACACTTAATTAAGCCAAGGTCCTTATAATTACGTCATGCATTATCGAACCCTTATACAAGGATGGAAGTAAAATATGGTCGTCCCAAAACCATGATGAAAGTATTCTATAAAAGACTCAAATAAAAATGAAATTATTATTATTATCCCTCTGAAATGGCGTGCTTGCAGTCTACGTTACATCTAAGTGGAAAATCTACATATTTACAATGGGACACGACCTTCAAAGATATAAATACTTGGAAATGTACTCAGCCTTCTGGAAACCACGTTCACAGCTTTACAGGAGGGCACACCATGGGGTTAAGCTGCTTGCATTACGTCATCGGCGATGTGAAGACCTTTGATGACCTCCCGGCAAATCACGAACATGACGGCTTGATCTGGTATGACGTTCTCGACGTTCTCTGCTACACCAGGAGAAGACAGCTAGACGTCTGGTTCTCTCTAATATACAGGCAAAATTCTGGCATTCAGCTGGACGTCGGCGTTCACTCCGGCGTTCTCGTAGACATGTAAATGAGGGGAAAATATCTCAAGTGAATGCGTTAGTTTATTACACATCACAATTTGAATATATGGTTGGATCTGCTCAATAGCATGAGCATTCCAACCCAATGCCGGTATTGTCTCTGTAGCCCGACACTGCTCCCTTCTCATGTACCTATTCTTTTATAAACAGCATACAGCTATTCTAGGTCCTGAATAAAGAATGTCACTGGTTAGGCCACTACTGGGTTAAAATTTCTCGTCTCACACGACCACACTTCAAGCATATTCTATTTCGCCTAGTCATGCGTAAGTCAGGCTCTCAACTGCATTATGGATTTATAGACGTGACACTACCCTTAATTATGCCGACACTGAGCCGTTCACGCACTTTCTTTGTATCTCTCATTTATGTCGAGAATACACACACAACTCCACGCACTGAGATACCTGGCTATTGAGGTTAATTGAGCCGTACTAGTATAGGCACATATGAGGCTCGACGTACGACCTCTTCGACACACGGACAGCGGTCATTACGGTTTCGTGCTGCTCCTACTATATTAATTAGCGACACACTGTACTTGCACAAAGCTTACTTAGATTGTGGGTATTTTCGCAGATGTTCACAGGCTTTAATGAATCACTGCATTACACTGCTCAATTTACAAGATTATTTCTTCACAAACGACTCACACACAAACCACGACGAAATACTACCGTACCGGCGCTGCACCGAAAATGCACTGGGTAGTGTCTCCTTCTCAGCTCTTGAATATATAGGCGCGCTACGCTAGAGACCCGAATGCTGAGGGTGGGGGAAAAATGCAACACTTTCTCACACATTGGTCCGTTAATATGAAACCTAGAGTAACGAACAGGGTATCAAAATGTAGCTCCTGTATTCCCATCTCCACTGAGTGACTGTTTTTGAAATAGCTTCGTAGATTCTCAAGCAATCTCAAAAGCGTCCTTTTGTCTCTGGCGGTGAATGATGACGAGCACAGGGGATTCCTTGTGTTCGCTGTCACGGTTGGGGTCCAACGTCTGTTAGTCATTAAGACGCGCCCTTGTTTACAGCGTAGTTACCGCTCTGTCAGTTAAGTAGAGCACTTTTCGGTCTCATAATTATGCGTAAAATTCCCTGATTCAAATGAATGTTTGCGCTTAATTATCCATTGGGTATTTTGCGGTTTATAAATATTAACAGAAATAAAACAGCTGAACGCGATAAGTTGGCAGTGGTGGATGAGCGAGGAAAACAGGGTATAATGTTAGTTTTCACGTTGGATATACTCTCTGGGCTCAGCTAGTGGCCTCGATTCTTTGTCACGTGATAACGCGTCTCTTTCATCTCGCTCGTGGTTGGAGTGAGAAAACTTCGACTACAAGCGCTCTTGCACCGCCTTACTGCTAATTACCGGCAACTAGAGCTCGGTCGCGCGACTCTGGATACTGCAAATCGAATCCTGGAGCGGGCAGAAAAATTCTATCTTGGGCAGTTTTTATCGTAGAATGACGCGGAAAACGGCATATTTCATCTCCTGGATATCATGACATACCATAGGTGACGTTGTGAACGGTCACAATACATACATACATACATACATACATGCATACATACATACATACATACATACATACATACATACATACATACATACATACATAGACCCATTTTTATATAGTTAAAATAGCTGTAGTACCAGGCGTTGTACGGACGATTTACCTTTAAGATTTGTTTTACAACTTAGTTATGTGTGAAGTGAAATTTTATAGAACTCCTTTTTGACAGGCTGATTTCACGATCTATTATGCAGTTTTAGAATTATTTAGATGTTCTTTATTTCACGTTTTAGATTACCGGTATTTAATTTTCGAGTAAAACTTTGTCCTTTGTGTAAGCTTGAATTTACTCAGAAGTATTTGATTCAAAAAAAAAAAAGTGATAGCTATATGTATTTACGCGTCACGCTACACGTTTCAACTGTCATTGAGACTGTCACCAATCAGCCTTGCGACCCCAAAAGCAGTAAACACGGTAATTTTAGATTATTCACTTTTAATCCCTTCTCAGCCCCCGTCTCAATGGAGGTTGAACGTCGACTTAAAAAGCATCCAGAGCGTTACAGTTCGTCTCAGCGACACATGAACAATGGAGTAGGCATTAATATCGGTTATTTCCCATTATGTTTACATGTCATTCCCTCCCATTCTCCATCCCCAGCGGGGGTTGGGATGTTTCATCTCCGTAGTAATTTTTTATACATGTGTACCAAGATTCATTGAGAGCTATTCTGGAACATACCCCACCCCTTCTCAACATCCATGCTGATTGCGGCTGAAGTAAGACTTGAACATCCAGAGTGTCACAGTTCAACTGAGCAACCTCGCAAACAATGTATTCGACATAAATATCAGCTACTTTCAATTATATTTATATTTCGCTCTATCCCTTGGTGTGCTAGGGGTGTTTTACCCCAACAGTATTGTTTTCAGATTGTAATTTATATGTGTAACAATTTTGTGTGAGGGCATTATGGACATTTTCTTTTCTGCACCCGCTTTCACGCACCCCCCCCCCGCCCCGCTGCCGACTGGGACTAAACTTTGTCTTGGACGGCATCCAGAGTGTCGTAGTTCATCTCAGCGATCCCCAAAATTATGTATTCGATGCAAATTTTCACATTTCACTTCTACTCTAGGGGGCTAGGGGTCTCATACCACCAAGGAATTTTTATCAGATAGTAAAGTAATACTTGTATCTGTTTTGGTTGCGGGCTATGCTGGAACATATACACATACGTCCATTATCTCGGTCCTTTTGGAAATGATCTTTTTCTTCTTTTCTCATCCCCTATGCGAAAGGAGGCTGAACTTGGACTTCTAAAAAATTCGGAGTGTAACAACTATTCATCTCGCCGACCCCTAAAGGAATGGATTGGGCACTAACTTCAATTATTTTTATATTTCATGCCATCCCACACCAACCTCTATGGGGAATAGGGTTGTCATACCTCCACGTAATTTGTCTCCTGATAGTAAGTCGTAAGTGTACGAAGTTTGGTTGAAATCACTGCCGTAGACCCGGAAAGTACGTATTCAGCGCTAATGTCGTTCGCTTTTAGTTATAGTTATATTTCGCACCCTTTCCTTGGGTTTCTAAGAGTGTCTTGTTCCCATAGCATTTTTTTCCAGACAGTTTAGTTGAACAACTATGCTGGAACATACACATAAACATCCATAATCTCGCGGTCAATTGGACATTTTCTTTTATTCACCTCTTCTCACACCCCTGGCGATTGGAGCTCAACGTGGACGTAAACGATATCCGGAGTGTAACTGTTCATTTCAGCGACCCCGAAAACTACGGATTCGACACCATTTTCGATTCAACCCGTCCAAATCCTACCTCTAGTGGTGCTAATATTAGCATAACCCCGTGCGGTTTATGGTTTGATAGTAAGACATAAGTGTACCAAGTTTGGTCAAAATCGCTACAATACTCCCAAAAACTATTGATTCGACATTAATGTTGGTTGTTTATACTTATCTATCTATATACACTGACTGACAGAGCAAATGCAACACCAAGAAGGAGTGGTCAGAACTTTATGCCGATTGTAGGGTAGACTGACGTCACTGAGGTATGCTCATGATGTGAAATGCGCCGCTGTGCTGCGCACGTAGCGAACGATAAATGGGACACGGCGTTGGCGAATGGCCCACTTCGTACCGTGATTTCTCAGCCGACAGTCATTGTAGAACGTGTTGTCGTGTGCCACAGGACACGTGTATAGCTAAGAATGCCAGGCCGCCGTCAACGGAGGCATTTCCAGCAGACAGACGACTTTACGAGGGGTATGGTGATCGGGCTGAGAAGGGCAGGTTGGTCGCTTCGTCAAATCGCAGCCGATACCCATAGGGATGTGTCCACGGTGCAGCGCCTGTGGCGAAGATGGTTGGCGCAGGGACATGTGGCACGTGCGAGGGGTCCAGGCGCAGCCCGAGTGACGTCAGCACGCGAGGATCGGCGCATCTGCCGCCAAGCGGTGGCAGCCCCGCACGCCACGTCAACCGCCATTCTTCAGCATGTGCAAGACACCCTGGCTGTTCCAATATCGACCAGAACAATTTCCCGTCGATTGGTTGAAGGAGGCCTGCACTCCCGGCGTCCGCTCAGAAGACTACCATTGACTCCACAGCATTGACGTGCACGCCTGGCATGGTGCCGGGCTAGAGCGACTTGGATGAGGGAATGGCGGAACGTCGTGTTCTCCGATGAGTCACGCTTCTGTTCTGTCAGTGATAGTCACCGCAGACGAGTGTGGCGTCGGCGTGGAGAATGGTCAAATCCGGCCGTAACTGTGGAGCGCCCTACCGCTAGACAACGCGGTATCATGGTTTGGGGCGCTATTGCGTATGATTCCACGTCACCTCTAGTGCGTATTCAAGGCACGTTAAATGCCCACCGCTACGTGCAGCATGTGCTGCGGCCGGTGGCACTCCCGTACCTTCAGGGGCTGCCCAATGCTCTGTTTCAGCAGGATAATGCCCGCCCACACACTGCTCGCATCTCCCAACAGGCTCTACGAGGTGTACAGATGCTTCCGTGGCCAGCGTACTCTCCGGATCTCTCACCAATCGAACACGTGTGGGATCTCATTGGATGCCGTTTGCAAACTCTGCCCCAGCCTCGTACGGACGACCAACTGTGGCAAATGGTTGACAGAGAATGGAGAACCATCCCTCAGGACACCATCCGCACTCTTATTGACTCTGTACCTCGACGTGTTTCTGCGTGCATCGCCGCTCGCGGTGGTCCTACATCCTACTGAGTCGATGCCGTGCGCATTGTGTAACCTGCATATCGGTTTGAAATAAACATCAATTATTCATCCGTGCCGTCTCTGTTTTTTCCCCAACTTTCATCCCTTTCGAACCACTCCTTCTTGGTGTTGCATTTGCTCTGTCAGTCAGTGTAAAATAACTTGTCCTGACTGACTGACTGACTCACTGACAGACTGACTGATTCATCATCGCCGAGCCCAAACTACCGGACAGAAAGAAATAACATTTGGGGGATATATTCATATTAACATGAAGGTGCTCGCTGAGGGAGGATTTTGGGATATTCCGTCTCTAAGGGAGTGAAAAGGGGCAGAATTTTTAAAATGAGGATATCTATATCTCAAAAACATAAAAGTTTACAGACATAAAATTTTGTATTTGGAATCTCCTTTAAAAATAAACATGTTTTTTATTTTCGGAAAATCCCATTAAGGGTGGTGAAAAAAGGGGGAAAGGGGGTTGAACACCTTTTATGAGGAGATTTATATCTCAAAAACTAAAGATGTTACAGACATGAACATTGAAATTTGGAATCTCCTTTGAAAATAAATAAACGCGTATCTTTGTGTTTTTGGATAATCCGATGAATAGGGGGTGAACAGGAGTGACAAACGGAGTGAATTGTTAATAAGACTATATCTGCAAATGATCTCAGACAGGTAACATATTATATACTTGAAAATCCACTTAAGGGGGAGGGGTGAATCAAATGAAAAATTAGATGAATACATTGTATGAGGATACTTGTATCTCAAAACCTAAGATGTTACAGACGTGAAAATTAGTGTTTGGAATCTCCTTTAAAAATAATGAAACATGCATATGGGGGGTGGGGGGAATCAGCTTGGGGGCGGGGGCGGTGAAAAAGTTGTTTAATTCCTTTTTTTATGAGGATACATATATCTCAAAACTAAAGAAGTTAATGTCGTGATAATTGGCATTTTGAAGCTCCCTTATAAATAAAGAATCAAGTTTTTGTTTTCGGAAAATTCACTTAATGGGGGAGGCTGAAATAAAGTGAACAAATTTAATTCTTTTTATGAAGAAACTTATATCTCATAAACTTAAAGTTACTCATGTGAAAATTAGTATTTGGAAACACCTTTAAAAGTAAAGGAACACGCATTGTTTAGAGGGGGTGGGGAATCAACTTAACGGGCTGGGGTGAAAAAGGAGTTGAATTCTTTTTATGAGGATACTATATCTCAAAACCTGAAGATGTTAAGAGGCATGAACATGTGTATTTTGAATCTTCTTTCAAAGTAAAGAAACTTGTGTTCCTTTTTCTTCGGAAAATCCACTTAAGGGTGGTGAATGAATTGATAAATTAGTTGATTTTTGTATGACGATACTTATATCCCAAAAGCTAAAGATATTAAAGACGTGAAAATTGGTATTTGAATCTCCTTTAAAAATAAAGAAACACGCACTTTTGGGGAGGGAGGAATCAAGTTAACGGGTAGGAAATGGGAAAGGGGGTGAAGAAGGAGTTGAATTACTTTTATGAGGATACTTATATCTAAAAACTGAAGATGTTACAGACGTGAAAATTAGTATTTCGAATCTCCTTTAAAAATAAAGAAACACGCATTTTTGTTTTTTTCGCAAAATCGAAGTAAGGGGTGTGGGGTTCAATATAAGTAAATAAAGAGTTGAAATATGTTTATGGGGATACTTTATCTTAAAAACTGACAGCTTAAAAGGTGAAGCTGTTACAGACGTAAAAGTTGGTATTTTGAATTTCTTTTCAAAATCAAGAAACACGTAATTTTTGTTTTCGAAATTCCACATAAGGTGGAAGAGGGGTGGAAAGAAGTCAAGAAGAAGAAGTCGAATTATTCTTATGGGTATACATTTATCTCAAAAACTGTAGGGGTTACAAACGTACAGGCATGAAAACTGGTTTTTGGAATCTCCTTTAAAAATAATGAAACACGTATTTTTTTGTTTTCGGATAATCCAGTTAAGGAGCTGAAAAGAATTTGAAAAGCGGGTGAATTTTTAAAATGGGTACCGTAATATCTACATTATATGTCAAAAGCTTAACATGTTAGACACAATAAACTTGGTATTTGGAAAGTCCTTTAAAAATACGGGAACATGCAACTTTTTGATTTCGGAGAACGCACTTAACGGGGGGGGGGGGGTGAAAAGAAGTGAAAAATAGTTGAATTATGTTTTATGAGGATACTTACATATTGAAAACTGAAGATGTCACAGACGTGAAAATTGGTATTTGGAATCTCCTTTAAAAATAAAGGAACACGTATTTTTGTTTTCAGAAAATACACTTAGATGGGGTGGGCGTGGGGTAAGGACTAATCAAGGGATCGAATTCTTCTTATGCGGTTACTTATGTATATCTCAAAAATCAAAGATATTACAGATGTATGAATAGATATTTGGAATCTCCTTTAAAAGTAAAGAAACATGTATTTATTTTATTGACTTGAGGAGAGAAGACTGTTTCTCACATGTACAGTTCTATGTCGCATGGTCGTCTTAGCTCCAAAAGGTAATACCACAAACATGGTTTACAAAGAATTTCTGGGGTAATTGAAACTCAATTTTTGGGTGAGTTTTTATACTTTAGGAACTTTCAGATAATGTCTTAGTACAAAGCCGAGGAACGGCTACTTTGATCAAATTACGAAATCCACGCAAGCGAAGCCGCGGGTAATTGCTAGTCTATATATATAAAATAACTTGTCCTGACTGACTGACTGACTGACTGACTGACTGACTGACTGACTGACTGACTGACTGACTGACTGATTCATCATCGCCGAGCCAAAACTATTGGACATAGAGAAATGAAATTTAGGGGATACATTCATATTAAGATGCAAGTGCTCACTAAGAGAGGATTTTTGGATATTCCGCCGGTAAAGGGGTGAAAAGGGGGTGAAATTTTAAAATGAATGTATCTATATCTCAAAACTTCAAAAGTTTACAGATGTAAAATTCTTTAAAAATAAGGAAACACGTATTTTTTCGGAAAATCCCAATAGTAGGGATGAAAAAGGGGTTGAATACCTTAAATGAGGATATTTATATCTCAGAAAAAGAAGATATTACGGACCTGAAAATTGGTATTTGGGATCTCCTTAGAAAATAAAGAAACATATTTTTTTGTTTTTGGAAAATCTAATTAATGGGGTTTAAACAGGAGTGACAAATTGGGGTGAATTTTTAGAAAGACTATATCTACAGTATATCTCAGAAACGTAAAACATTTCAGACGTAAAAATTGATATTCGGAATCTCCCGTAAAAGTAAAGAAACATAGGTGATTTGTTTTCGGAAACTCCCCTTAAGGGAAACCAAAAAGTGGGTGAAAATTTAAAATGAACATTTCTACAGTATATCTCAAAAACCTGACATGTTACCGAAGTGAAAAATAGTATTATTTATCTCTGTTGAAAATAAAGAAACATTTATTTTTTGTTTTCTGAAACACCACTTGGGTGGATGGATTAACTGAAAATGGGGTTGAATTCTTTTAATTAGGATACTGATATCTCAAAAGCTGAAGATGTTAGAGATGTGAAATTGGGTATTTGGAATATCCTTTAAAAATAAAGGAATACGTATTTTTTGTTTTCGGAAATCCACTTAAAGGGAGGAGGGAAATTGTAAAATTATTTGAATTATTTGTATGAGGATACTATTATCTCAAAAACGAAACATTTTGCAGACGTGAAAATTGGCATTTGGAATCTGCTTTAATATTAAACAAACACATATTCTCAAAAAATCTAATGAAGGGGGGGGGGGGAGATGAAAAATTTAAAAATTTAATTGAAATAATTGTATGAGGATACTTACATCTAATAAGATCTAAAGTTGTTACAAACGTAAAAAAATGATATTTGGATCTTAAAAAAAAAGAAAAAACCGTTTTTGGGTGAAATGATTTTGGGGGGCGGGGGTGAAAACGAGTTGAATTCCTTTTACGTAGACTCATATCTCAAAAACTGAAGATGTTAAAGTAGTGATAATTGTATCTTTACTATTAAAGAGGTTTTTTAACGGGAAATTCACTTAAGGAGGGGGGAGTGTGAAAGGAAATGAGAAAAAGTGAATTGTTTTTATGGGGATACTTATATCTCAGAACTGAAGGTAACAGGCCAGAACATTGGTATTTGGAATATCCTTTAAACATAAGGAAACACGCCTTCTTTTTTTTGGAGGAGGGGTGGGGGTGGTAAATCAACTTAACGGCAGTTGGGTGGAAAAGGAGTTGAGACCAATTGATTTTACTATTCAATGTATTTATTATGATCATAAACTGATCATTTTTAATCTTTCCTGGGTTCGTTTTAAAGAACCATCTTTTGCTTTGGAGTTCGTAAAGTTAGATTACAGTAGAATCTCCTGGCATATAAATAAAAAATGTAAACACATTTGAAATAAAGGATATGAATGATATTGAGCGTGCAATTGTTCACCTCTATAATGAGGTCAATAATTCACGGAAGTATATCATTCGTGTCGCCAGAAATCTCGCTCACTTGCCTACGCGCGACAATGGTGCTGGTCACATTGTCAGCAATGACAATGGCAGGGGATGTAATTTTATTATGATCATAAACTGATCATTTTTAATCTTTCCTGGGTTCGTTTTAAAGAACCATCTTTTGCTTTGGAGTTCGTAAAGTTAGATTACAGTAGAATCTCCTGGCATATAAATAAAAATATAAACACATTTGAAATAAAGGATATGAATGATATTGAGCGTGCAATTGTTCACCTCTATAATGAGGTCAATAATTCACGGAAGTATATCATTCGTGTCGCCAGAAATCTCGCTCACTTGCCTACGCGCGACAATGGTGCTGGTCACATTGTCAGCAATGACAATGGCAGGGGATGTAATTTACCACCAAGTAGCGGTCTTGCATCGTACTGTGGGTTCTAGACCATTAATAATAATAATAATAATAATAATAATAATAATAATAATAATAATAATAATAATAATAATAATAATAATCATAATAATAATAATAATAATAATTTTATTATGATCATAAACTGATCATTTTTAATCTTTACTGGGTTCGTTTTAAAGAACCATCTTTTGCTTTGGAGTTCGTAAAGTTAGATTACAGTAGAATCTCCTGGCATATAAATAAAAAAGTAAACACATTTGAAATAAAGGATATGAATGATATTGAGCGTGCAATTGTTCACCTCTATAATGAGGTCAATAATTCACGGAAGTATATCATTCGTGTCGCCAGAAATCTCGCTCACTTGCCTACGCGCGACAATGGTGCTGGTCACATTGTCAGCAATGACAATGGCAGGGGATGTAATTTACCACCAAGTAGCGGTCTTGCATCGTACTGTGGGTTCTAGACCATTAATAATAATAATAATAATAATAATAATAATGATAATAATAATAATAATAATAATAATAATAATAATACCTAAATTCAACTAATATCACCCACTCTAATAACAAAAATAAAAATGTTCTGGACCGTCGTCAAAATATGTGGACTGCGCTGGAAACGGGACCTGGCCGGGTAGTGACAACGAATGCAGTCCGGTCGCGGATTCAGTACTGCCAACGCACCCAAGACACCACCACTCCGGATCTCCTCGAGGATTTGATCCATACTAAAAATGCTTATAGGAAAAGATGGCAAAGGTTTAGGGACCCAACTGACCGGGTGGAATACCTGGAGCTAGCCCGGGAAGTACGAAATCGATTGCTGGAAAGAAAGATTGGAAAATGGGAGTAACTTTGCCGTAATCTCTCATAAAACGGGTCAGATCGCGAAATTTGGCGGATTCACTCAGAAAACGAGTCAGATCAAAAATTTCGGTGCATTATATATAAAACGTTAAGCATTCAATTATAAATTTCAGTATAATACCGTAGCGAAGCACGGGTATCTTGCTAGTATATAGATGTCTAGCAAATATACCCGTACTTCGCTACGGTATTCTACATTGTATACGGATTCTCCGTAAATACTGGTAAAGGCAGTGAATGAGATTATATTAAATTGTTTGCCTCCGAGATACAAAACAGGGAGGACACCATACGTTGTTTCCGACGTAAGGTAAGCATTGGGGAAGTTTTGATGATAATGGTAGACCACATTTCCTACTGCCAATCAAAATCGAGTTTAGTTTAATTAGACAGGTTCTTCTTCAAGAGAGAAGAGAGAAGAACACGATTACGTCCAGAAACCGTGAATGTCATTCTCATCGTGCACATATATATATTCTGCAGCCATTGTCATTAATGTTGCAGATAAAAGATAAAATGTATGAGCCTATAATCAGCATGTTTCGTTACTATTTCTCTTTGCGTCTAGTAGCAACGAGCGCTGTATCATTGCTTGCGATAATTGCAACGTATTAATACACAGCGTGATCGAATATGCTTTACTCCGGCGCACAGTGATTTTACTGCGGACTAACGCACGCTCGTTTGCGCTTGCGGGTCAAGATCTGTAGCGGGAAGGCAAAGCGTTAAACACTGACACAAACAAAGTCCGATACTTACCATATTTGAAAGCATCTGTTTAAACTGCCCAACTTCACAACTGGCACATTTTTAGGAAATTATTTTTTACCCACTGCAGTTGACTTTGAGGAATCCCGGCAATTTCCAATTTTCTGACGAGTATATGTTTGTGTCCTTGTATGGGGCGCGGATTCGTCACATTTTGATTTACCCCAGAGATAATAGTCGCACTCTGTTCTGTGGAAACATTTTGTGAACTTCTCTCATGGTGTGAGCAGTGGCAGATTCCTCTTGAAAAAGATGCAAAATCACGCTCCCTGTCAGTTAGTTCAGCAAAAAAAGCGTATTAGCTTGGTATTCACACAAGTAACAGAACCAACTGTAAGCTATTCTAAAAATAAAATTGGTCCTTTGTTTCTTTCACCGTTTATGGCACACCATACATCGATTTTTGCGTTATGGAGGGGCACTTCATGTACGCAGTCAGTTTAAATAGTACTACAGTAAAGAATGTTTTGTGTGCACCCATAACCACGGAGGAGTAACCAAGCCTCCTCCGAGAAGAATATTAAATGCCGGTCTATTTGCCCATTATATACATTTTCCGGACTCGACCCAAAGACCTTTATGTTTTCTTATATATAAATGATATGAGTAAAGAACTAGAATCGGAGGTAAGGCATTCGGGATGATGTTATACTGTATACAGTTTTAAATGAGTTACTGCAAAAAAGACCTCAACAATGGTGATGATAAATGGGGTTAAAAGTCAGGTAGTGGGTTCCACTAATAAGAAAAGTCCTTTCAGCTTTAATAACTATGTTCATGGGGGTGAAATGTCTTTATGGGGATCACTGTAAGTACCTAGGTGTTAATATAAGAAAAAAAATCTTTATTGGGGTAATCACATGGACGGTATTGTAAATAAAAAGTACAGATTTCTCCACATGGTTATGAGGGTATTTAGGGGTTGTAGTAAGGATGTAGAGCAGAGAGCATATAAGTCTTTGGTAAGTCCCCAACTAGAGTATGGTTCCAGTGTCTGGGACCCTCAACAAGGTTACTTGATTCGACAACTGTAAAAAATTTCAAAGAAAAGCAGCTCGATTTGTTCTGGGTGATTTTCGACAAAAGAGTAGCGTTACGAAAATGTTGTAAGCTTGGGCTGGGAAGACTTGGGAGAAAGGAGACGAGCTGCTCGATTAAGCGGTATGTTCCGAGGTGTCAGTGGAGAAATGGTGTGGAATGACATTAGCAGACGAACAAGTTTGAGTGACGTCTTTGAAAGTAGGAAAGATCACAATATGAAGATAAAGTTGGAATACAAGAGGAAAAATTAGGGCAAATATTCGTTTATAGGAAGAGGAGTTAGGGATTGAAATAATTTACCAAGGGAGATATTCAATAAATTTCCAAATTATTTGCAATTATTGAAAAGATTAGGTATAAAACAGAAAGGGAATCTGCCACCTCGGCGACTGCCCTAAATGCAGATCAGTGGTGATTGATTGATTGATTGATTGATTGATTGATTGATTGATTGATTGATTGATTGATTGATTGATTGATTGATTGATTGATTGAATGTGCGCCTACGTACAAGGTTTCCTGGTAAAGAGCATGCGCCAGTGTTATTTTCTTCCTTTTCTACCGCTTTTCCCACACCTATGGGGTTGCATGCGCGAACTGTGTCGCGCATGTGGATTTGGCCCTGTTTTACGGCCAGATGTCCTTCCTGATGCCAACCCTACATGGAGAGATATAATCACTATTGTACTGCGTATTTCTGTGGTGGTTGGCAGTGTAGTGTGTTGTGTGAATATGAAGAGAAAAGTGTTGGGACAAACACATACACCCAGTCCCCAGACCAGTAGAATTAATCAGATGTGAGAATGAAAATAAAAATCCGCAGCCTGTTTCCAGCCATTCGACCGGGTCAGGAATGGAATGAATGAAGTCCCCGTCTAGCAGCGAGGATAGGAATTGTGCCGGCTGCCGAAGCCTGTCGCACTTCTCTAGGGCAATGATTAATGAATGAAAGATGAAGTAAAATGATTTTGGAGAGTGTTGCTGGAATGAAATATGACAGGGAAAACCGGAGTAGCCGGAGGAAAACCTGTCCCCTCTCCACTTTGTCCAGCACAAATCTCACATGGAGTGACCAAGATTTGAACCACGGAACCCAGCGGTGAGAGGCCGGCGCTAAGGAGGCTTCGAGTTTACGGTAATATCGTTCATTAAAGAAATTATGTATTTTACTTGTGTTAAAATTCTTCAGAGCTGAAGTGAACTCCTCTCTAACAAGCCTTCCTTACATTGAACTCCGATCTTGTTGCTAACTCATGACCAGTATTCGGGGGTGCGACTCCCGTCCGTTACTTCGCGGATGACTTGTGTTTGCTAGCCAGCAGCCAACAGTTTTAAGGATATGGAAGCAAACCTGAATGATTTAAAAACCGAAGCATCAGAGGTGGGATTGAAGATAAATGGAAAGAAAACCAAAGAGATGCGCTATAATAACCGAAACAAGCCACCTTTTTGTTTTTAGTAAACCAAGAGATCGAGCAAGTCAAACAGTTTTGCTACCTGGGAAGTATAGTCACCCCTGAGGGAGAAACTATAGAGGATATAGGAAATCGAATATATAAGGCTACAGTAGCATTTGCAATGCTGAGCCCAATTTGGAAATCAAGGGAACTTAAAATCTATACCAAACTACGCATCTTCAATATAAATGTCAAGTGAGAATTACTCTATGTGTGTGAAACATAGAAGACTAACAAACAACTGATTAGCAGACTTCAAACATTTGTGAAAAGAAGTTTGAGGAATATCCTGAGGATATGGTGGCCACAAGTGATCACCAATGAAGAGCTATGGAGAAGAACCCATCAAACACCCATTGACGTTGAGATGCGTCGTAGGAAATGGAAGTGGATCGGGCATGCATTACGGCGAGATAAAGACAACATAGCAAGAAAAGCCCTGGACTGGAACCCACTAGGTAGCAGGAGAAGAGGCAGACCAAGGAACACATGGAGGAGGAGTGTAATAGCAGAAGGGATGGAGAAAGTAGGGAAGACCTGGACCGAGAACAGGACGATGGCGCAGAGCAGAGTCCGGTGGCAGAAGTTCATTGATGCCCTATGCTCCACTTAGGAGATACAGGAAATAAGTCAAGTAAGTCACTCCCCACCCGTTGCTAATGTTCTGCCAGGTACTGGCTAGCTGTGGTATCACCAGCTTTTGACATTCTCTGATTATGCTCCCGTTCTCTGCTGAACTCACCACACATACATCCAACACTATACCTATACTATTCGTTTGTAATGACAAAGTATTGAATTCTCTCATGTTTTTTTCTATTTGCTTTACGTCGCTCCGACACGGATAGGTCTTATGGCGACGATGGATAGGGAAGGCCTAGGAGTGGGAAGGTAGCAGCCGTGGCCTTAATTAAGGTACAGCACCAGCATTTGCTTGGTGTGAAAATGGGAAACTACGGAAAACCATCTTCAGGGCTGCCGACAGTGGGATTCGAACCCACTATCTCCCGGATCCAAGCTCACAGCTGCGTGCCCCTAACCGCACGGCGAACTCGTCCGGTATTCTCTCATGTTACCCACCCACTTACCCATCTTCAGAGTTCAAGTTTCTGCGATGATGTGATTTTGAAGATGAGAGTACGTACCATTCTGAGTTTCCTTTTTACGTTGATGGAGGTTTTATCCCAGATACGGGTCAGCTTTGCTTTGCTGTAGAATTTCTCGCCATTGCGGTCCGCGTGCAGATTTCAGGCTCGCAGTCGCGAATGTTAGTGACAGATTTCTGGTACTCAAAGCAGTTTTCGGACGTCGACTCTTGTCTTACTGGACTACAAGATAACAATCTCACCGTACTTATGTAGATATTATTTATGATACGCCTGCATTAGGTAGTACAATAGAGTAGGAGTTAATGCTTGAATTACTCATGAAGCTACTGGCTAGGTGTTAAGTGTGGACGACTGTCTCTAGCTTTACAAGGTAAAATAAATAATTAATCTATCTATTGATCTATTACTATTTTAATGGTATAACTATAAATAATTATGGTCCACCCTTGTGGTGTACAGGTTAGTGTGATTAGCTGCGACCCCCTGAGGCCCAGGTTCGATTCCCAGCTCTGCCACAAAATTTGATAAGTGGTACGACGGCCTGAACGGGCTCCACTCAGTCTCAGGAGGTCAGCTGCGTAGAGGGGGGTTCGATTGCCACCTCAGCCATCCTCGAAGTGGTTTCTGTGGTTTGCCACTTCTCCTCCAGGCAAATGCCAGGATGGTACCTAACTTAGGGCCACGGCCGTTTCCTTCCCTCTTCCTTGTATATTCCTTTCAATACTCCCATTGCCCCACAACACCCCAGTTCAGCATAGCAGGCGAGGCCACCTGGGCGAGGTACTGATCCTCCTTCCCAGTTATAGCCCCGACTCAAATTCTCACGTTCCAAGACACTGCCCTTGAGGTGGTAGAGATAGGATCCCTCGCTGAGTCCGATGGAGAAACCGACCCTGTAGGATAAGCGGATTAAGAAAGAAAGAAAGAAAGAAAGAAAGAAAAAAGAAAGAAAGAAAGAAAGAAAGAAAGAAAGAAAGAAAACTATAAATGAAATATTCTTACTTTTGACAAAGTAGGCCTACCTGTATTAGTTACTTTTCTAAGATTTGTGACGTTACAGTTTTATCATCTCTTACAGTTCAAGGAGCAGTCTCAAGCACCAATATACAGTACGTTAAGTGTTCTTCTTTAGCTTTTCCTTCTTTCACTCCATTGAACTTCAGTAATCGTGGAAGAAAGCAATTTCATTTAATCTACAACGCAGGAGCAGCAAATTGTCTGCTCGTCTCCCTTTTGAGGAGTCAGATTGACTGGAATATTTCTAGAGTTCTTCTTCCATGTCTTTTATATCCCCTGCCCACTGATCCAGCCAAGCGGTTCTAAAATCTAAAATATTGTTTCTGAAGTATAAAGCTTAGGCGTCATTGAGTATGGTTCTTGAGTGAGAGTATATTCTTTCACTTTTTGTCAATGGGTCCAGTGCATGTGTGACTTCGTGTTAGCGTAAATCCATGCACACTATGAAAGTTCTTATTTATATGGTGTTTCATTCAACACATCGATTTGGTTATTAAGTTTCAATGTGGTCTATCGCATCGTGAGGTGAGAACCAGAGGGTTTGTTTCTACACTTTTTGAGGATTTTGTTTTTTTCGTTGTAAATGGTGCTGGGTGATATGTGCTATCGTTATCCATGGCAGAATCATCCGTAAAATTTACCGTTTCCAGTCCTTAAGCAGGTAAATTTGGTTCTATCTACAAAAGTTGGCAAGGCAGTTGCTCAGAAATCCTTCTTAATTAACAAAAATAGAGCACTGTGATAACATGGAAAGTGAAATATCTTTAGAGGAATATTATGTTACTAGTAAAACATTTCCAGAGAAAGAAATCTACAATGTGCTGGAAGAATACGAAGGAAGCAAGTACATTAGTTTAATGTTGAAACACACATTATTAATCATTATTTGTTATCTGATGTGTTCATTGTTGTTAACAGTGTGATATAATTCTGCGAGTTAATAAACATTGTTATTCACACGTTTAAAATTAAAGCATAAATCAGGGTTAACTGCCTTCACAGAGCACTTTCTTTTGTTAGGTTATGGCAAGGTGATACATCGTCAATGGATGAGAACCCGGATGTACCCAGGATTGGTGGAATTATTAATACTGATAACTTCAGATCAGATGTGCCTGGGTGAGTAACAAACTTGTACATTTATGATAACCTTAAATCTCAATGTCAGATTTAGTAAGTAGCCTCTATATTTGTGTATGCATGTAAGATGACTATATTATTATTATTATTATTATTATTATTATTATTATTATTATTATTATTATTATTATTATTATTATAATAATTATTATTATTACATCATCATCATCATTTCTATTGTTTCAGAAATCCTGGACTCTGCACTGGGCGAGAGAAATTGATATTAGTTCCGTATACTGATTCGGGATATTTCAGAGAAGGAAAAATTCTCATCCATGAAAACTCGTAAGAAGTCCAGGAAGAGAAAGCATAAGCCTCAACAATGGAAAAAGAATATTCGAAAGAGACTGTGACAGAGTGGCGGCAAGTATATTAGCAGTGCACTTTTCATTTTGGACAGATTCCAGTGTTACTCCCTGTACTTTGATGAATATACGACTTTTATTTAAGTAGTCATGATAAAGTAACGAATATGTCATATTCGTAACTTTGCGTTGTTATTTTAAACCCTCCATTAAATTTTTATTTGTGGCAAAGTAATGGGTACGTTGTGACTTCCCCTCTTTGAGAACAATCATCAAATGAGAAATGCAACCATTCAAGCTAAGGGCGCCAATCTTTAAGTTGAGGACTTAAAGATAAAAATTTATAATCAAGCTTGGACGGACTCTTATCACAGGGGTGGGGTGATAGTGCACTAATCATTAAGTAGGAGAATTAAAAATCAAAAGGCTAATTAAGGCAGATTGATTAAAGTGAACAAGAAAAATACTATTTATTATATTTAATATAAATGACGACGGTTTAACGGGAACTGAATTAAAAATAGAAAATGAAGTTAACAAAAAATTGAATGACTCTACTTCGCGAAAACTTGCAATATCTTTAACTCGCTTGCTCACCATGTAGTCTTGTTCTGCTGGTCCTGGGAAAGCTTCCATCCTTGTAGCGGGAACATCATCGGTCGTCTTTGAGATCTCTTCATCTGCAGCTAAGTACCATTCCTGCCTTGCCAATTGCACCCACCACTAATTGGAAGATGACTTCAAAACTAACACTCCCTATTATGCTTTATCCCATATATTGGAGATAAGCCCTAAGTCATAGTTAGAAGCACCACCTTGGGTTATATGGAGAGGATACTCAATTAAGAATCCTTCCAACTTTACTGAAAATGTGCTCTGAAGTTTCATTTCTATCTAGATTAAAACTATCTATTGACTTCGACTGGTTCAAACCGGTCTTGTAGCCGTGCTGTACGTAATTCCTGATGAGAGTGGCTCTACACCCCTCATTCAGAATTTCTAAGTATCGAGACGAAGAATCAAGTAGAAAATCAAGTAGAATAATGTAGAATAATTCGTAGAAGTCCAGTAGAAGATCAGTATAAGATCATAAGATCAGTAGAAGATGAAGCCACGAGCTCCAACACGCCCTTTTATAACCTTCTCTCGCGCTAATTACAGGTCGCTACACATGGTCCAATCAGATGACACATCTCTCCCCACTCCAGATATTAGAGTTGACGGGTCTTAACTATGATATCAACTGTTCTTCTATTCGTCCTTTCACTCAGTATCCATGGCAACATGACGCTCCTTTGAAAATATAGGCGTTGAACAGTTTGAATAATTCTGGTCGAAATACGGTAGCTTACGTTACCACGCGTGAACACGTGCTCGCTTTTCTCAGAACTTGATGTCTAAATTTGTCCTTCCAACTTCCTCGGTGATGTGGCAAGATAGAGGAAATCTACTGCAAGTTAATTTTAACCGACTGTCGCAAGAATCTAAGTGAATATGAGGATATTCAGCCCTCGTTTACAAGTCGTAGTTACAAAGTAATGAAATGATAGTGAGCAAATGATTAAACATGAATTATAATACAATTACATACCAAAATAAATATCATGACGTTAAATTCCTGAATTAATTACACATAATAAAATTAATATAATTACACTGTAACGTCTGGAACGTTACATACGCCCCCATGAGTTCTTAACAAATATCACATGAGTTGAGAACTCACACACTTACTCCCACATTGACTTGAAATACCTCTATTACCTGCCCATTACGAGCGACAGTATTTTCATACAATTAATTATATCTCACTCTTTCCATATCTCTCTTAGACTGCTTACCATTGCGACTGTCTGTTATTTCATTTCATCTTGAGGTTTAGATACAAAATTATGCCCAACACAAGCAACTTTCCATTTTTGTAAAAAAACAAGATTACCCTAGAGAATATCACATAATATATACAATTCAGATTACAAACTCTGCCGAGTGTCTATTTGTCCTTTCTTCCCATCTTTCCGACATTCTTTGCTAGATAGCAGTAACACGTTCTCTTCCAATCTTTTACATAAAAAATGGAAAACAAATGATACAAACAATTTACACTTTTATCACTCATTCGAATGTTTCAACCTTATCTTGAAGCATGATGCAATACACTCCACACACATACACACGTAATTTAAGCTCACGGTAAAATTATTGCAAGTTAGAAATGCACATACGGGAAAATTAATTATTTGCCGTCGTCAGCTTTAATTAGCCTTCTGTAACATCTCAGAAAACAAATATATAAAATTTCATGGCCTCACATACAGAAAACAGATGATCTATTGTCAATGAACGAGCGTAAATCTACCGCTACGCACAAACACCTCCCTATTTTACAAACACAACTAGGAAATACCACAACAATTGAGACGTAAACACATACCGCTCGTAGTCTGACATAACAAGTAGCAACTTCCCCGAGTTACTGACCTATATCTCACAATCCGGTTCAGCCACCTCACACGACAGGTATCTCCGTAAACTACTAATGTTATATGAACCATTCATTACGCTCTCGCCATCCGCTAACTTGTAAGCACAGGGTCCTAGTTTTCTATGTACTTTATAAGGGCCTTGATATAAAAGAAAAAATTTCTTTGTTACCTTATCCTCACTATTTGACAACATGGGAACTCTCACCAAAACCATATCACCTACCTCAAAGTTATCAAGTACCTTACGTTTCTGTTGCCTTTTACGTTTATCTCCAGATTTAATCAGGTTCTCCCGTGCCAGTCGGGTAAAATTCAGCATTACGAGGTGGTTCCTCAGGCAAACCTAACACTCTCACTAGTTCATTCTGAGGCTTACAACCAAAATGAACTTGTGACGGCGTCAATCTCGTGCTTTCATGTTGAACTGCATTGATCCATGTCTCTATGCGGGATAAATGAGCCACCCAGGCTGTATGCTTATCGAACACTAAGCATCTAAACATGCGAGATAACTCTTTCATAACGCGCTCACACATATTGCCCTGAGGGTATCTAATAGATGAATGAACCTGTGTAATACCTAGCTCTCTAATTATGGACTTCCATTTTCTCGAAATAAACTGCGGTCCACTGTCTGATAATATTCTAAGAGGAGTACCTAATTCAGGGATATACTTCTCTTTGATTATACGACTACAAGATTTTCCAGTGGCTTTTCTCATACCGTATAATCTGACCAATTTCGAGAAGGCATCAATAATGACTAAAATATATTGGAAGCCGAACTCTCCCTTAACCACAGGTCCAAATAAATCAGTACACACCAAGTCATCAGGTCTTTCTGAGATTACTGCCTGACGAGGTCCTTCTAAATAGCGGTTAGGAACTTTGCTACGCTGACACAGATCGCAAGTGGAAAGAATTTTTCTTATATCTCTTCCCATCTTGTCCCATATAAAATTCTGTCGGATCTCATACAGAACTTTATTAGCTCCAAAATGTCCTAATTCCTTGTGGATAAACCAAATCAATTCCACACGTAGCGCTTTGGGTACACAAATCCCCCAGAGATCCTCGCCACATTTCCTGGCTAGAAACCCGTTAACCAGTTTGTACGTGTGCCTACCATGCGACACAGTGAGCTGCTCTCCTCCCTGAAGTACAGACAAAGGTTCCCGACATTCTTCGTCTACCGACTGTTCAACCAATAGGTTACGTAGTCTATTTAGAGCAGTTTCATTTTCCTTAGACAGACATGTACATATAATAATGCCCTCACGTGGCTCTAGAAGGCTACCTTCTTCGCACAACTTCGGATCACGTGACAATAAATCAGCAAGGACATTATTCTTTCCCTTAATGTGAGTTACCTTAAAATCATACTCTTGTAGGGCGAGTATCCATCTACTAACTCTGTTAGATGATAATTTACACTTGGATACAAACGAAAGAGCATGATGATCCGTCCTAATTTCAAATTCGGTACCTAAAACATACATCCTAAATTTACTCAGGGAGTATACGATAGCTATGAATTCAAGTTCCGTTATAGTATAACGCTTTTCAGCAGCACTTAAACCTCTGGAAGCTAAAGACACAATCCCTAAATTACCATCATCATCTACTTGTCATAATGCACCAGCGATACCACAGTGAGATGCGTCCGTCAGCAACACATACTTCCTATCGGGCATGGGGTATCTCAAAACAACCGCCTGCCTGAATCCTTCTTTTAATTTTAGGAAAGCTCTATCATGATCTTGTGTCCATTCCCACTTACTGCCAGCTTTCAATAGTTCTCTAAATGGCTCTAGTAAGTTACCAAATCTCACTACAAATCGTCTGAAAAAATTACATACACCTATATACGATCTGAGCTCCTTAATATTTCTAGGTGTCGTAGTATTCAATATTTTTTCAATTCTTGTGCTCTCAGGCGTCACTCCCATTGCCGATACACGGTGCCCCAAAAAAGTCACCTCTCGTCTACTGAAAACACATTTGTCAAGTTTCAGAGTAAAACCAGCATACTCTAATTTAGAAAAAACCCTCTCCAAGTGGTCCAAGTGCTCTTCAAAGGTACTAGATCCTATAACCAAATCATCGATATAAATAGTAGCATAATCTCCAGTATCATCTCCCAAGGCAATACTAAGTGCGCGAATAAGAGCTGCCGAACTCGTACGGGTCCCAAAAGGAACACGCCTAAATTGGTACAAACTATGCTTATAGCTGAAAGCAGTAAGAGGCCTGTCTTCTGATCTTAAAGGTATCTGCCAAAAACTACTCCTAAGATCTAACGTAGAAAACCAACTCTTACCCTGAAAATTCTGTATCAACTCTTCAATGGTTTGTGATCTCAACTGATCAGCACCAATACGTCTGTTCATCTCCCTGCCATCAATACACAAACGTATTGATCCATCAGACTTAGGCACGACAATTAAGGGATTAACATATTGACTGTTTGATAATTCAATCACATCGTCTGCTAACATAGCTTGAATTTGATCCTCTACGGCTTTTGCATATTTGTGTGGTATCGGATACCGCGGTCCGCTGAATGGAGTCTTATCCAGCACAGAAAAAGAATGTTCATACAGATGGGTAACACCAGGTTTCTCGGAGAAAATCTCCACGTGTTCACATAACACTTCAAATAACTTGTCCTTCTGGATTTCATTTAACTCATTTCTACTTACGGCTTCTTTCAAGCCACATATTTTATCCTCATGAATCCACAACTGGCACAACTTCAGGCCCTCACTAGCCTCTTCATTAACTTTAGAAACCTCTCTCATTCTCCACACTGTACTAACTTCCGTTTTCCTCTGAATTTCCTCCTCAAACTTGACCTTGATATCCTCATTATTCCACCTCAAATTTAGCACTAGATCATTGTAATTTAACTGAGCCAATTTTAACGTTAACCAGTCAGATCCCAAGATAAGATCAAATATCAAATGCGGAATTACCAAACATATCTGAACGCTAATAAAATTATTAATACAGATCGGGACAGCTACTTGTTTACAAATTTGCTTAGACTTCTTTCCAACAGCCGTAATGATGAAAGTAGACTTAACAGGCATTTCCTCCAACTGAATACCCTGTTTCACTAATGACTCATACCACTGAGAACTAATACATGATATCTGGCTACCAGAATCAATCAAAACTTTAACCCACGCCCCCCAGACTTTCAATTTAACAACGGGATTGACTACTTTATTACTTGAATCTCCATTATTCTGCTCGGGTTCATACAACAAATCGTCTCTAACATCTAGGTCATATGGTAACACTTTCATGGCAAGACACTTCGCTACCTTCGTACTAGGCTGGAATTCTGACCTAACATTACAGCCTCTAGTTAGTTTAAAGGTTCCCTTTGTGTATTGACGTTGGACTCATTAGTACATTGCTCTGGCCTCCGTTGGGAATTTCCTGTCCTATATTCCGGTACTCCGCTCCTGCTGTTCTGCTGAGGTCTGAACTGATTGCGAGCTTCGTGATTCTGTGTTCTACCGTTATGTCTCATTCCGTTGTGATGACTAAAGTTCTGACTATTCTCCGTTCTACTTCTAAGGTTACCTAACGCATCAAAACTGCCTAGTAGGTTCTCCATCTCCTGAATAGTTCCAACTTTTTGCATGCAGGCCGCTTCTCTCACCCTGTCCGGAAAATGTCTCAAAAGTAGTCTTACTACATCAGACCCCTCGGTTATACCATCTAAGTTCTGACAAATCATGACATGTGCCAGGAAGTACTCGGTCATAGTAATTCCTTCATGCTGTTTGTACCTCCCAAATACCACCCTTTCTCTCTCCCTAGCTTGTATCGCTTCATTCCAGAATTTCTCTCTAAACTTATTTCTGAATTCTTTCAGGTTCGTCATCGTCTGCCTATATACCATGAACCAAGACCGAGTTTCTCCTACAAAAGCATGGTCAATATTTTCCATAACGTCTTCCCAGTCCATAGACCCTTCCTCTAGACGCTTTTCAAATCGTTTTTCTATCATATTAAGGAAATCTAGCGGGTTCGTTTGTTTCCCATTAAATTTAGGTAGTTCAATTTCCCTAATGTAGCTATTTCCTAGACATTGCCTTCCCGTGAAAACCTGTTTATCCTTTGCCACCTGTTTTAACTTATTTTCTGCTTTCTCTATCCGGCATTCTACATCTCTGTCTCTCCTATCAATTTCTCTCTCCAAATTAACCTGCTTCTCTTTCAATGTCCTAATTTCAATCTTATTCTCTTCAGCTATCGCAAACCTTTCTTCACTTGCCCGCGTCTCATCTTCTATTCTAAGCTTTACCGTGTCAATCTCTTGTTGGACGTGGTCTTTAACTATCCGTATTTCCCCTCTTTGAGTCTCAACTCTCTTATCAATACTAGTGACCTGCCTCATTACTTCCTCCCTAGTAGAGTTGTTTTCCTTCCCCATTAATTCCAGGAATTCACTTCTCTGTTCCGCAAACTTTTCTTCTACCTTTTTCCCTTGCCGTACATATTCACTTTCCTGGTCCTCTAATCGCTTATTAAAATGTTCATTTTTTACCACCAGATCGCGTAACTGCCTACTGTGTTCGTCCATTCTCCGATTCACTTCCTCCTTATTTTCCCTCATCTCCCTACTTAATTCAGCTTTAGTTTGCTCTAACTGTTCTTTAAGTTCATATTTAATATTCTCAATTTTAGTGTTAGTTTGTTCTAATTCACTTTTAAGCTCAGATTTAGTTTGTTCTACATCTGTTTTAATTTGTTCCAATTCACTTTTTATTTCAGTTTTACTGTCCTCTATCTTACTTAACATTAACTGCATCATTCCCATTAACTGATCATTATTATTACTTTCATTGTTAGTGTTTACTTCCGCTTCGCCCCCCATCCTACTATCATCTGACTCCATACTGACTTCTTTCTGCTTGCCTTCACTCTCCATACTACTTACACTTCTATCTTCAATTTCCTCTACTAGACTACACAGCTCTTCCTCTGAACTCAATACGTTATTGCCTTTTATCGCCCGTCCACTGCGCAACATCCTCTCCTCTTTCGTCTGATCAGCCATGACCCTTCCCACAATCAAACACTCTTAATGAAACGTGGATATCCAAATTTTGCCCATAATACGAATTCTGATACCGTTACTGTCATTAACTGCTCCGTACTTAATGATTTTCTCGCCACACGTTGGAGCGGCATTTATGTGACTTCCCCTCTTTGAGAACAATCATCAAATGAGAAATGCAACCATTCAAGCTAAGGGCGCCAATCTTTAAGTTGAGGACTTAAAGATAAAAATTTATAATCAAGCTTGGACGGACTCTTATCACAGGGGTAGTGCACTAATCATTAAGTAGGAGAATTAAAAATCAAAAGGCTAATTAAGGCAGATTGATTAAAGTGAACAAGAAAAATACTATTTATTATATTTAATATAAATGACGACGGTTTAACGGGAACTGAATTAAAAATAGAAAATGAAGTTAACAAAAAATTGAATGACTCTACTTCGCGAAAACTTGCAATATCTTTAACTCGCTTGCTCACCATGTAGTCTTGTTCTGCTGGTCCTGGGAAAGCTTCCATCCTTGTAGCGGGAACATCATCGGTCGTCTTTGAGATCTCTTCATCTGCAGCTAAGTACCATTCCTGCCTTGCCAATTGCACCCACCACTAATTGGAAGATGACTTCAAAACTAACACTCCCTATTATGCTTTATCCCATATATTGGAGATAAGCCCTAAGTCATAGTTAGAAGCACCACCTTGGGTTATATGGAGAGGATACTCAATTAAGAATCCTTCCAACTTTACTGAAAATGTGCTCTGAAGTTTCATTTCTATCTAGATTAAAACTATCTATTGACTTCGACTGGTTCAAACCGGTCTTGTAGCCGTGCTGTACGTAATTCCTGATGAGAGTGGCTCTACACCCCTCATTCAGAATTTCTAAGTATCGAGACGAAGAATCAAGTAGAAAATCAAGTAGAATAATGTAGAATAATTCGTAGAAGTCCAGTAGAAGATCAGTATAAGATCATAAGATCAGTAGAAGATGAAGCCACGAGCTCCAACACGCCCTTTTATAACCTTCTCTCGCGCTAATTACAGGTCGCTACACATGGTCCAATCAGATGACACGTCTCTCCCCACTCCAGATATTAGAGTTGACGGGTCTTAACTATGATATCAACTGTTCTTCTATTCGTCCTTTCACTCAGTATCCATGGCAACATGACGCTCCTTTGAAAATATAGGCGTTGAACAGTTTGAATAATTCTGGTCGAAATACGGTAGCTTACGTTACCACGCGTGAACACGTGCTCGCTTTTCTCAGAACTTGATGTCTAAATTTGTCCTTCCAACTTCCTCGGTGATGTGGCAAGATAGAGGAAATCTACTGCAAGTTAATTTTAACCGACTGTCGCAAGAATCTAAGTGAATATGAGGATATTCAGCCCTCGTTTACAAGTCGTAGTTACAAAGTAATGAAATGATAGTGAGCAAATGATTAAACATGAATTATAATACAATTACATACCAAAATAAATATCATGACGTTAAATTCCTGAATTAATTACACATAATAAAATTAATATAATTACACTGTAACGTCTGGAACGTTACAACGTATTCACGTATTCACGTATTCACGTATTTTGCGCAGTTGCTTTGGTTCTGATTAAGAAGGACTTAACAAAAACCAACATGCTACGTTCTATAATTTGTCGCTCCACTTCTTTGTAATGCAAATCTTACGCGAAGTTCTTCGTGGATAGGAAGAACTCGCCCCTTTTTCGTAGCTCGACTATTTTGAATATCTGCGGCGTGGAATCGGCGACTCATGGTAGTCCGGCTTACTGGTAATTCCAATGCGGCAATCGCATTATCAATAGTCGCAAACGGAGAAATGCCCATAGTTTGAACGATCCCAGCATCCTGTTCCGGAGTAGTTCTTCTAGGAGCCTTGTTATGTGTCTTATGATATACCAATCATTCTTCACCTCCTTCTTGCCATATTTCTACCCATCTCCAAACTGTCTTATGACGGTATGGCATTGCTTGAGCTATTGCTTGGGGGACCATGTGAGCCTCACACATGCCAATAATACGGCCTCGATTCACTTCTGATAAGATAGGAGACATCTTACAGTGTTACAGTATAACGAAATGGAGGCCGCCACGGAATACACACATTGTGCCTTCAGCACTACCCGTTCACTCACTTCCCCTCCTTTTCGCTCCTGGATTGGCCTCCACCACAACCCCTTCATTCCTCCCCTCCTTTTCAGAACAGGAATGGGGCAGTGTTGATTGTTTATGTCGGGACACCATTTATGTGCACGCGTGTACACATTTTCCCGTCGACCACCCTTGGTTTTCCTCTTTGAACACGCCGCGAAGTCCATTGTGTTGCTTATCTCATTGGAATAAATAAAATGTGGTTTCCCGTTCAGCCTTTCACACGTGTCATGTGTTGATTGACGAGCTCGCTTCGCGGATCTTTCGCACAGACCTTTTCTCGGCCGACAATTTTTCCAACAACGTTCTATTAATTTCCTCAGAAATATCCGAGGAAAACTTATTGTCACCGTCATAATTCCCAAGTGCATCAATAATGTCTGAATCGCTCTTAAAGGTACGTTTACGTTTGCTGTCTATATTTGTGGTAGACGTCATTATGCTCAGTGAGTATGCAGAACATATACAGAAACACTTGGTTTCTTGATAGAATACGATTGTAGTGATAAAGTATATATATCGAGATATATTTTATTAACTCTTTCGAGAAGTTAAAACAACCATGGATATTGCACAAAGAAAAGTATAATTGCCGTAAGATGATCGTAAAGCACGTATCAGGTTCAGCCCGACATTCGACCTCCTCGAGAAAAACAGAATGTCGGAGCCGGCCCGCCAGTCGACCAGTTAAGGTTCAAAATAATTGTCATAATTGTGACTCTATCGGTGACAAAGATATAAATCTTAGTGTAGGGATCCTCGAAATGTTTTTATATAGTGAATGTGAATTGATATGAAATATATTTGAGGTTAGTGAAGCAAGAATATGAAATGGAGACATTTTGTGATGTAAAGGGTCTTACAACGTTACATAGACCTTAACGTATGGATGTGAGGAAACTGTAGGTCTTTCTGAGTAATAAATATGGTCCATAGAGTAAATATGATTCAACGAATGTCATTCAGCATGAAAATAATTTGCAATATTCCGCCTACAACCGGAATATGACTAATATAACCCATTTACGTACGTAAAGTGTACTTAATTAGGTTCTTTTAGCACGCCACTTATAAATGGAAGTAGAACTGTGGTCGTCAGTATAGTGAAATGCTGAAATAATATACATATGCTTGTACCATCCGCTGGCTTTGTCGTGTAGTTAGTTGTGTGGAAACTATTTCCTTTTTGAGAGGGAAACCCACGACCTTGTGTATTAGTTGTAAGTTAGTAACAAATGCTGTTGAACCGCAATGAAAGTACGAGTGCTTTCAGTATCGTCTTCGTGGTAAAATTATTGAATTAAATTTTTTTGTTTTGTTTGGCAGAAATCGTCGTCGTGTCGACTTTATGTTGTTAAATGAGTAAACTTAGGTTTATTTCAATGTTTCTTTTGTTTAATGCAACCAATTAGGATGTTTGAAAGAAAAAATGGAGTGGCGTATGACTTTTAGTGCCGGGAGTGTCCCAGGACAAGTTCGGCTCGCCAGGTGCAGGTCTTTTGATTTGACGCCTGTAGACGATCTGCGCGTCGTGATGAGGATAAAATGTTGATGAGGACGACATATACACCCAGCCTCCGTGCCAGCGAAATTAACCAATGATGGTTAAAATTCTCGACCCGGCCGTAAATCTAACCCGGGACCCCTTTGACCAAAGGCCAGCACGCTAACCATTTAGCCATGGAGCTGGACTTTGAAAGAATAATTACGCGTGGAAACAGAAGTTGTTTATCAAGTGAAACATATTCTCCTCCACAGGAATGCAAATCCATTTCTATTTTTTTAATTTTTAAGAAGTAAAAGTTGTAGTTCACTATAAGTTTCTCGAAATCAGATTTTTATTTCCTGTTATGGGAGGTTATTTGAAAATCATAATTTCTTAATTTTTAGTCATAATTATTTCATTTATTCATATATTTTGTGAATAATAAATAATACTCTTTATAATGAATGCAATTTACTTGAGTGATTATATTTAGTTAATCCAAATCTCAGTGCTACTAGAACTATTATGAGAAACACGAATGACAAATATTTTCTGAGGGATCCATCACTACTGTATTTATGAGACGGCGTGTAATTTTGGTAATGTACTTGTGGTTGGTTACGCGTACAGTTTCCTTTAATTTTTTATATATATTTCACGGTAAATTGGTATGAATGGGCAAATCCTTCCTGATATGCCTACAATTTTAATATTTTACTGAGGTTATAAAACAATAAAATTCTAATGCAGCTTCCATCTCTTCATATTTGCTTTTAATTCTTATTCTGGAAACATGCGTAGACGTACACGAGTTCATGCCTCCTTGAATTTCTCACAACCGCTCAAATATTCCGAATTTGCTCAAGCAGCTCTGCAATGTGTTTGTGTTCCTACCAAAAATATAATGCTGAAATATATTTAAGTATTTGCTCGTAAATAAATAAATAAATAAATAAATAAATAAATAAATAAATAAATAAATAAATAAATAAATAAATAAATAAATAAATAATTGATGTACCTTTACGACTGTCGCCCAGGTGGCAGATTCCCTATCAGTTGTTAATCTAGTCCTGTCTTAAATTATTTCAAAGAAGCTGGAAATTCATCAAATATACTTATAATGTAATATATATATATGAAAATTAAAATCTACAGCCTGTTTCCAGTCATTCGAACGGGTCTCGGAATGGAATGAATGAAGCCCCCTTCTAGCGGCGAGTATAGGAATTGTGCCGGCTGCCGAAGCCTGTCGCACTCCTTTGGGGCAATGATAATTGAATGACAGATGGAATGTTATTGGAGAGTGTTCCTGTAATGAAATATGACAGGGAAAACCGGAGTACCCAGAGAAAAATCTGTCCCACCTCCGTTTTGTCCAACACAAATCTCACATGGAGTGACCGGGATTTGAACCACGGAACCCAGAGGCGAGAGGCCGATACGCTGCCGCCTGAGCCACGGAGGCTCTCAATGTATATAATATATAATAATATAATTATACATTATTCAATTCCTTAACGTACTTCTTCCTATAAATGAATATTTGCCCAATTTTTCCTCTGGAATTCCATCTTTATAGTCTTGCTATGAACTTTCCTACTTTTAAATCTCCACTCAAGTTTATTTGTTTACTAAGAGCTTTCCATTCTATTTCTTCACTGATAGCTCGTAACATCCCGCTTAGACCAAGAAGCTCGTCTCCTTACTCTCAGGTCTTTCCAGCCCAAAGTTCACGACATTTCGCAACACTATTCTTTTGTCGTAACGCAAGCCAGACCAAATCACGCTGCTTTTTCGTGTGTGGATATTTTCCAGTTCTCGTATCAGGTCATCCTGGTGTGGGTCCTATACACCGGATCCATATTCTAATTGGGGTCTTAAGTGATACTTACATGCCCTCTCTTCTACATCCTTACATTACCTTTAAATTCTTTCATAACCAGTGGTTTTTTGAGGTGGTACACGATACCGGCACCTTTATCATGGAAAGAAACAGAAAATGAATTCGGGATATTCCTATCACATTTTCTATGAAGTGTTTGGTTATGGCTTAAAATTAAGCTGGTTTGTCCGCTTTTGTAACATTTCTATACATATAATGCGTACAATTACATGACTGAAGTTGCTGGAAACTGCTGTTTATCATTCTTTTCCTCAGAGCCATATTTAGACATGAGCATTATGGGCCCGGGACAAGGGTGGCAAATTTATTGGGCGGCAGAAGGTCTATTAGTTTGAAAACGAGTTTTAGAATGCGTATACTAAATAGTGGAACTGTTGTTCCACTTATGCGAAAGCTGTCGGTAATAATATTATAAATATCACCACGGGCATCAAGATGATTTCGGGATGCAACTTAGTCAAGCGGGCCGTGAATCAACGTCACCTAGACAAATGTGTGGCATTGAAAAAATCGAGAAGGCCGCTAATTTCCGATAATACGAGTTCCGGAGAAGTCCGTGAAAGTGAAAGCCATTTTATTAACATTTTGAGAGTTTTATTAACCGTTTTTCGTGTTACATGCACAACATGGATGGTTGAAAACAATTACAGTAAGTGTCTCAAATGATTGCATATTGGAAGAGGAGGAGTCCGACTCGTATGCTGAATGGTTAGTGTACTGGCCTTCGTTCAGAGGGTCCCGGGTTCGATTCCCGGTAGGGTCGAGGATTTTAACCTTCATTGGTTAATACCAATGGCTTGGGGGCTGGATGTTTGTGCTGTCCTCAACATCCCTGCAACTCATAAACCACACATAACACTATCCTCCACCACAATAACACGCAGTTACCTACACATGGCAGATACCGCCCACCCTCATTGGAGGGTCTGCCTTACAACGGTTGCACTCTGCTAGAAATAGCCACACGAAATTATTATTATTATTATTATTATTATTATTATTATTATTATTATTATTATTATTATTAGTAGTAGTAGTAGTAGTAGTAGTAGTAGTAGTAGTAGTAGCAGTAGTAGTATTAGCAGAAGAGATGAAGTAAAGTGCATTATTCTCTCCAATACCAAAATTAGACTGGTTTTTCCACAGGAACCAAACTGCAGTATAACTCAAACAACTTTCTCCCATACAATGACGAAAATAAAAATGATGGCATCGGCACAGAGACCTCTGATGAGTTACATTTTAGTTGCATTTCCATTTCTCTGCTGTTGGAACTGTAAGTGAAAAGTAAGTGAAAGCTACCTAGTACCAAGGGAAAATACTTCAAATCAAACGATTTCCTTTACTTTTGGCTTATGAAGAGTATTTGCAATTTTGTCTTGTAAAGCAGACATCGTCAGTCGAGAGCGAAATGCCTTCGGAGCCAGTTTGCTCCCAGCTCTCGAGGAACGAGAGCACCTTAGTGTGCAAGTAGGGGAAGAAGTACGAGAAGTGCATGACGTCGTATGTACTGAAGGCCAGTGGCGCAAGTACAGTGCGGGCACGGTATGCAACCCGCCTGACTGCTGCTCTCTTGTCACGTGACCAACACCCGTCCCGAGCGGAGCAAGTAACAACACCGGCTCCCTTGAGCAACTACTTTATGACGTCTGTTATAAAGTTTTGGTAGGGGGGGGGGACGCAAAATTATTTTAGCCCAGAGGCGTTGCAGTATTTAAACTCGGTCCTGCTTGTCCTATTAACCATTTCGTGTCGTCAGATCGCAGTTACATGAAAATAATCCTCGTCTTGCTCTTTATTATCCTTCTCTATTTTTGACTACTGGAATACAATAGAGTACGGGGTTGGTTTTCTCACCCTTCTGTAAAAAAACTGTTCTTGTCAACGACAATATAACGATATCCGTATTGCTCCAAGTGCCGTTAATACCAACATAGCAGCAAACAACTATTAAACAGCTAACCATCATCGTTAATTTGGTGTTACTCTATGTTTGCATTTAACTTCGCGTGCTGATGTAGCATACCAAGTTACCGTAACGTCACGACCACGTGCACTTGTTGGTAAACAAAGCCACGTGCTTTTATGACAGCTGCCATTTTGACGGACCATAACCTCACTTTTAAGGACAATAGAGCATCGCTAACCTCATTGCTGCCATCTTTACAGCGCTAAACCCCAAGGCTGTCACCTTATGCATGTTGTAGCGCGGAATTTAAAATCCAACAGCAGAACATCGCTAACCTCACTGCTGCCATCTTCAAAAGCTCAGCGTTCCAAACATTTAAAACAATCAAGCAGATACTGATTTACGTTAAGAAAACGCAACTCATCGCACCACTAATAGGTCGGGATTTTATTAGGTAATTCTGATAAGACGTGACCCTTGAGTTCCATTTCCTGTTATATGTGGTATGAATGTCTTCGGTTCTGAACACAAAACCATTTACCAATAGAGATTAATTTGATACACTTAACAAAGTAGAAGCGCTCTTGCTGACAACAATCGATGAGGGTGTTGCTGCTGTTAAAAATGTTCCAACTACAGCTAACTCCTTCCGGGAGGAGGAGGGCGTAGTGAGGTGGTAGAGGAGCCCTTTGGACCTTTAGCACTTTAGTCAATTAGCCCTTTAGCCCTTTAGCCCATTAGCCCTAGGAGGAAGACGCAGTCAGGAGGAGGAGGTGGAGGAAGAGTCCTTTTGCCCTTATGATAAGACGTAACCCCTGGGTTCCATTCCCTATCACGATTATTTTTTCTGTTCAGCATTTTGCATAGTAGTCCTCGCCTGCACAAGCTACATGCTTGTAACCCATGGCAACAGAATGAAATAATATGTTTCCGAACCGATATTTCATGTCACATGTTTATGCGATAACTTGTTAAATGTAAGCAGCGTATCTCTTATAGCACTAGGCGTTCTGTTTAATTTTTTACTTTCCGCATAAGTTACGTCTTGTAACCCATGCCAACAGATTGAAACAATATGTTTCCGAACCGATATTGCATTTTGCATGTTTATGTGATAATTTGTGCAACAGCTAGGGACTTAAATGTAAGCAGCGTATTTCTTATAGCAGTAGCGTTCTGTTTAATTTTACTTTCCGCATAAGCTACATGCTTGTAACCCATGCCAACAGATTGACTGGTATTTCATGTTACATGTTTATGCGATAACTTGTTCAACTGCTAGGGACTTAAATGTAACCAATGCATTTCTTATAGCACCAATCGTTCTGTTTAATTTCACTTTCCGTGTTTGCGATAATAGAACAGGGTTCGAATCTATGTTTTTTCTATTGTAACTAAATCAGATTATAGTTTACCCAGCTAGTTAGCTACGCGATATGTGCACAGTGTGTTTTTGATTTTCGTACTAGGCAAATCATTGAAGTTGTACTTTGCTGTATCGTTTACTGAGCGAGATAGCTACGCGATATGTGCACAGTGTGTTTTTTATTTTTACACTAGGTAAACCATTGAAGTTGTACTTTTGCAATATCACTTACTGAGCGAGTTAGCTACGCGATATGCGCACAGTGTGTTTCCATAGTTTTTTATTTTTACACTAGGCAAATCATTGAAGTTGTACTTTTGCTCTGAACACATCAAACACTATTCTGATCACATGTTGAAGTTAACAACATCGAGTACACTGTTCGATTCTATTCTTGTAGAACAAAGGTATCCCCTAACATGTTCTAAACATATGTTGTATCGAGTACAGTGTTCGATTCTAGTCTTAATCACTTATGTAGTGTTCCGAACACATCAATCAATGTTCTGATCACATGTTGAGGTTAACGACATCGAGTACAGTGTTTAATTCTAGTCTTGTAATGTTTCTTTTGTGATCTGCAAGTGTAAACATGCACAATGATTTTATCGCTGCACACTCTTGCCTTCGATTTGCATGTTCGATAAAGCTATGCCTTGACATATGAGGAGGAGGAGGAGGTGGAGGAGGAGAAGGATGAGGCCTTAACAGCCTATGTATAGCCGCCATTGTTTAAAGATGACAGCTGTCAAAAAAGCACGTAGAATTTTTTAAATTACCCACCACCACATTTCAAAGGTATGAGGTTTAGTGCTGTAAAGATAGCAGCACTATGATCTGTAGATTAAAGCTATCAAAATAGCACATTACCCACCACCACATGTATAAGGATGAGGTTTAGTGTCATAAAGATAGCAGCACGATGCGTTGTTGTTTAAAGATGGTGGTCGACTGCTATCAAAACCACGTAGAATTTTTAAAATTGCCGCCACCACATTTCAAAGGCAGTAGCTAAAGGTGGCAGCACGGTGCTCTGTTGATTAAAGATGGCCGCTGTCAAAAAAGAACGTAGCTTTCAAGAGCACGTGGAATTTCAAATTGCCCTCTACCACATGCATAACAGCAGCCGCAATCTTGCGCAGTAGCCTCCAAGCTAGCTTTCTTCATAAGAGCCGCCACCATCTTGTGCGAGCACCCCTAGGCCGTCTCATAAGGAGCTGTGTATAGCCGCCATCTTGTTGCTGCCGTCTTCCGCAAGCATCCCTAAGGCGTCTCATGAGAACCGCTACCATCTTGTGCAAGCACCCTTAAGCAGGCTCATAAGGGCCTAAGTAGGAACCGAACTGTTGATCTCATCATTAGACTACTTTTTTCTTATGCTATCATGTTCCTGATACTGCGAACCTGGGTATTAGGCAGAAAAAAATTGTCCGTTTAGCTCTACGGCGCACCGTCTTCGAGATATTTAACATTTTGCATTTAAGCCCCAAATTTAATGAATCGAACCAGCACAGCATGTTATACGCTCTACCATACCAAGACATGATCAAATTACGAAAACTTGCTTCAAGACAAGCTAAAACAGACCAAATGCCAAAGGGCCTGAGTAGGAACCGAACCGTTGATCTCATCATTAGACTACTTTTTCTTATGCTATGATGCTCCTTATACTACGAAGCTGAGTATTAGGCACAAAAATTTTGTCCGTTTTGCTCTACGACGCACCGTTTTCGAGATATTTAACATTTTGCATTTAAGCTAGCTTTCTTGATAAGAGCAGCAGTCATCTTCGCAAGCACCCTTAAGGTGTCTCATAAGGAGCCGTGTATAGCCGCCATCTTGCGCAAGCATCCTTAGGGCGTCTCAAGCCACCTTGTGCAAGCACCCTTAAGCCGTCTTATAAGAGCAGCCGCTATCTTGCGCAAGCGCCCTAAAGGCGTCTCATAAGGAGCCATGTATAGCCGCTATCTTGTAGCTGCCATCTTGCACAAGCATCCCAAGGGTGTCTCATAAGAGCCTATGTATAGCAGCCATCTTGCAGCCATCATCTTGAGCAAGCACCCTTAAGGCGTTTCATAAGGAGTCATGTATAGCCGCCATCTTGTGCAATTGACGTCGGGAAGGGCATCCTGCCATAAAACTGAGGTTAGTACCATGAGGTTGGGCTTGCTGTCTTGTGTTAGGTTAAGCCCCTCTAAGATAGCAGATGTGAGGTTAGGCAGTGTCTGATAAGCAGCCAGGTATAGCCGCCATCTTGTGCAATTGGCGTCGGGAAGGGCATCCAGCCATAAAACTGAGGTTAGGTCCTTCCATGAGGTTAGGTTTGCTGTCTTGTAGGCTACGTCAAAAGGTAGGTTAAGCCCCTCCAAGATAGCAGATGTATGGTGAAGCTCAATCTCTAAGGCGTCAGGAAGGGCAGCCGGCCATAAAACTTAGCTTAGGCCGTCTATGAAAAAATGAAATGGCTTATAGCTTCGAGTGCCGGGATATCCCAGGACGGGTTCGGCTCGCCAGGTGCAGGTCTTTCTATTTGACACCCGTAGGTGACCTGCGCGTCGTGATGAGAATGAAATGATGATGAAGACAACACATACACCCAGCCCCCGTGCCATTGGAATTAACCAATTAAGGTTAAAATCCCCGACCCGGCCGGGAATCGAACCCGAGACCCTCTGAACCGAAGGCCAGTACGCTGACCGTTCAGCCAACGAGTCGGACCGGCCGTCTATAAGGTTAGGCTAGCTCTCTTACGCATAAAAAGTTAGGTTAAGCCCCTCCAAGAAGGCGGATGTGAGGTTAGGGTCGCGCTCTTAGCCAGCGTGAGGAGGAGGCCTTTCCCGAGAGCGTGTCGAGGAGGTGGCGGAGGAGGGCTCTTCCGAGAGCGTGACGAGGACGTGGAGGTGGAGGCCTCTGTGGAGGGCTTGTGGAGGTGGAGGCCGCAGAACTCTCCATTATATCTACTGATTTACTGCGGCTCAAGAGGGGAAACAATTCTCACCATGATGGGCTCGATTATTGTGGACATTTAAGTAGGAAAAAAAGGATTTCGTCCAGAGAATCGAGTGTCTTAATGCGAAAAATAACATGCTAGGTTGTAGGACTTGGAAAACAGACGGAGGATAAAATTTCTTCAGAGTGGTGCAGTAAAAAAATCAGTATCTTTGGAAGAGAAGAAGACGGTTCCTCTGGAGACATGAACAAAGTGTGAGATTCAGTTTATGAAGATGTTTGGGTGAGTGACGCCACTTTATCTCTTAAAAAAAGCACTGATCACCACATGAGATCTGTAAACTTTATTTACAAACTCGTTACTGTGATTACCCGATCGTTCCTTATATTAACACCTAAGTACTTACAGTGGTCCCCTTACGATACTTTCACATCAACACAGTGATTCAAACTGAGAGGACTTTTCCTCTTGGTGCAACTTACAACCTGACTTGCCATCCCCTTTACCCTCGTCTGTTGTCGATCTCACAACTTTATCGAGTTCTTTCGCAGTCGCCCTCAGTCCTGTAACTGATTTAATGCTCTATCATTACGGCATTACGCTATCAGGGAGGGAAGCAGAATGGGGTCGTGAGAGGGGGAGAAGGGAGAAGGAAGTGAATATAAGTCAATATTTGCCTCAATTTGTCATCTTCAATTCCAACCTTATCTTCTTATTTTGATCTTTCCTACTTATAAGATATTTAAAAGATTTACTGCAGTTCAAAAGTGGAAACAATTCTGACCATGATGGGCTCGTTTGTTGTGGATATTTAACTCAGAAAAATGACTTCTCAAATGTATTCGGCTACTAATGTCATTTCACGCCATCTCTCCACTGACAACTAAGAACATATCCACGTAGTGGAGAAGCTCGTCTTCCTAGTCTTCGCGGCCCGAACTTTGCAACATTTTCTTAACGCTGCTAGTTTGTCGGAAATCACCCAGAACAAATCGAGCTATTCTTCTTTGGATATATTTGGTTCTTGAATCAAATAATCCCGGCGAGGTTCCCATACACTGGAACCATACTTTAGTTGGGGTCTTACCAGAGACTTATATGCTCTCTTCTTTACATCATTACTGCCCTAAATACCCTCATAAACATGTAAAGATATCTGTACCCTATATTTACACCCTCGTTTATATGATTACCCCAATTAAGATCTTTCCTTGCATTTACAACTAGGTACATACACTGATCTCCATAATGAACTTTCACACTATCAGTGCAGAAATTAAAACTGAGAGGACTTTTCCTATTAATGAAACTCACAACCTATTTGTAACCGTCAGAGAATTTTTACTAGTTGCTTTACGTCGCACCGACACAGATAGGTCTTATTGCTTTGAGCTGTGAGCTCGCATCTGGGAGGTAGTGGGTTCGAACCCCACTGTCGGC
Source organism: Anabrus simplex (assembly GCF_040414725.1). Taxonomy (NCBI): domain Eukaryota; kingdom Metazoa; phylum Arthropoda; class Insecta; order Orthoptera; family Tettigoniidae; genus Anabrus; species Anabrus simplex. The sequence goes on along the minus strand of NC_090265.1, from coordinate 580,566,493 downwards.
AGCCCTGAAGATGGTTTTCCGTGGTTTCCCATTTTCACACCCGGTAAACGCGGGCTGTACCTTAATTAAGGCTACGGCCGCTTCCTTCCCAGTCCTAGCCCTTTCCTGTCCCATCGTCGCCGTAAGACTTATCTGTGTCGGTGCGACGTAAAGCCAATAGCAACACAATACAAAATGACTGGACGCTGCAAGCTACCTTGGCTGAAGAATCTCGCGATCAACTTCTACTCATGTCATTGTACATGTTCTTAAACACACAGATGTGGAGGTATGTTAAATTAAATGTGATAACAGACACGTCTATCCCCATCTTAAGACATTAAAAAATGATATTTTCTTCCGTGATTGACTTAAAATGACTGCGGTGTTCTTGCGTACGATTGACGTAACATGACGTCTTCCTTCTTTCCTTACTTTATTTTTAAAATGACGGCCTTCTGTGTGTTTAAGGGTGTTCTTAGACTCTTTCTACAACAGACATCTCGTCCTATTGATCATCGTGGCATTTCTTTCAAGCTGTAATCAGAGCACACAGACACAGGAGGCTTTGCACGTCAAGAAAATGATTCTAGCCCTCGATCACTTCCTATCATGGGCGAGCGCCTGAGGCCAGAAACTCCTTGCATATTACTGCGGCAGTGAATGGGCTTCTTTTATATTATACACGGCGACAGACTGCCTTCTAAGAGATTCCATTCTCATCAATATCCATAATGTTACAATCCTCTTTTATCCCAATTTAATTTTCTAGTGTAATGGGAAAACGTATAATGTACATTTGTTCCTATTTTGAATATCCATTCTCTAACTCACACTACTGTTAAAAAACAAATTGATATTTTAACGTTTTGTTTACAGATATGAATATAGAAATTGTACCATTACTCAGCCAATTAGAAATGTAAAATTCTCTCGGTTTATAGATCAATTTTCCGGCCAGGAAGAAACGCAAATGGTCCTTCGACAACTCAACGTCAATCAATCAATCAATCAATCAATCAATCAATCAATCAATCAATCAATCAATCAATCAATCAATCAATCAATCAATCAATCAATCAATCAATCAATCAATCAATCAATCAATCAATCAATCAATCAATCAATCAATCAATCAATCAATCAATCAATCAATCAATCAATCAATCAATCAATCAATCAATCAATCACCACTGATCTGTATTTAGGGCAGCCACCCAGGTGGCAGATTCCCTATCTGTTGTTTATCTAGTCTTTTCTTAAATAATTGCAAATAATTTAGAAATTTATTGAACATCTCCCTTGGTAAAATATTCCAATCGCTAACTGCTCTTCTTATAGATGAATATTTGCTCCAATTTGTCCTTTTGAATTCCGACTTTATATTGTGATCTTTCCTACCTTTAAAAACATCACTCAAATTATTTTATTCTTCTACTAATGCCTTTCCACGCCACCTCTCCACTGACACCTCGGAACATACCACTTAGTCAAGCAGCTCGTCTCCTTTCTCTCAAGTCTTCCCGGCCCAAACTTTGCAACTTATTCGTTACGCTACTCTTTTGTCGGAAATCACTCAGAAAAGTCGAGCTGCTTTTCTTTGGATTTTTCCAGTTCTCGAATCAAGTAATTCTGGTGAGGTTCCCATACACTGGAACGATACTCTGGTTGGGGTCTTACCAGGGACTTATATGCCTCTCCTTTACATACTACAACCCCGTAAATATCCTCACAACCATCCGCAGAAATTTTTACCCTCTATTTACAATTCCGTTTATGTGATTACCCCAATAAAGATATTTCCTTTTCTTAACACCCAGGTGGTTACAGTGATACCCATAAGGAACTATCACTCAACGCAGTAATTAAAACTGAGAAGACTTTTCTTATTAGTGAAACTTTCAATCTAACTTTTAACCCCATTTATCATCATACCATTGCCGGCTGTCCATCTTACAACAGTGTCGAGATTTTCTACCATGGAGGGCTTAAAATGACAGCGGTGTTCTTGAGTAAGTTTGACGTATGATAATGTCTTCTTTATCCCCTGGCTTGATATTTCAAATGACGGTCTTAGAATATTATGAGGGACAATATAAAAATTCACTGCAACTGGACGTCTTCAGAAATGGAGAGTGAAAGTAATGGAACCTAAACAAATTGGTCTATAAAGGATTAAAATGCTCGCATTTCTCACATTCCAGTAGTTTAAAAAAATCTTATTTATAACAATTTATAATTAAAACTATGCCCATATGGGAAAGGCTCCACTAAATAAGCAGTATGGCTAACTCCACGGTAACTGATACTTTTCTGTGGTTTTACCCCAGTGCGGCTTATTACATTCTTTAAAAATCTTGTATTCTGATCTAAATGTTTGTTAACTGTGCAATTGATCCCTTTGGTGGTAGCATCAAGAAACTGCGTTACTTACCCACTACCTATTACTACTTTCAAGCAGTGTTATAGGCAGCATAGAAGGTAATAAGGTTTAACATAAAATTCATCTGATGAATTCCAATCTCAATAACAGTTTTATATTGGTAATAGATTTGTAAATCATCTACATATATATGGTAGCTACAGTTGCTGAACTGAGAAAAGATATCATTGATATATAGAGTAAACAGAAAAGGTCATAGCACGTATCCTTGCGGTAAACCTGTTTGCTTAGCCCACCGTTGGTCGAGCTTAACGGATGAACGCGGCTGGTCGTGGGTGAGCGCGGGGCTCATCTATCATCCATGGTGAGGTTTCCTTAACTATTGTCGACTATTTTTACTTTGTTATTAGTGAGGAGGTTTACCTTCTTTCATTATTCTATTTATAAGACATAGATCGCTTTTATTTTACAATTTTGTTTAACGTCGCACGACACAGAAAGGTCTTATGGCGACGATGGGATAAGAAAGGCCTAGGAGTGGGAAGGAAGTGGCCATGGCCTTAATTAAGGTATATCCCCCAGCATTTTCCTGGCGTGAAAGTGGGAAACCACGGAAAACCATATCCAGGGCTGCCGACATTGGGGCTCGGACCACTATCTCTCGGATGCAAGCTCACAGCTGCGCGCCCCTAACCGCACGGTTAACTCGCCAGGTAGATCGCTTTTTAGATCGTTATATGAGGCTCTTGTGTCCTTATGAGATCTAGACCCAAGGTTTTCAGGAATTTTCTTCTTGACAGCGTTTCGCCGGTATTGCCGGTATAATTTGTGAATTTATTCCACCAGTGTAAAGAAAATATTCTCAAACCGAAGGGCACTAAGCAATAAATAAAAGTATCTGTAGCTCATAACTAGAGCCCGGATTTGCATGCATATGCATGTTTTTAAATAGACTGGATACACTTCTCAAATTTTGGAAATATTCGTTTAATGACGTAATGACACTAAATAACCGTTGTTTTCCCTGTATGTTTGCATGTTTTGGCCTTTTTAGGAGAAAACTCATCCATAATGCATATTTTGAAGATTTTGGACTTAATAGCGAATATCTGAACGTTTATATTGAATAATTTGAATTTTCATCTGACTTTGGCGCATATATAATCTTAATTTGCATGATAGTGCCTTTATGAATGTTGATGTGCAGAATTTGGGATCGCTTTTCCATGTTATACTGTGTGTGTATTATTGAGAGACGGAGAGGATGTATTCCTGGCATTATATCTGACAGCCAAAGTTAGTACATACGGTAGATATCCTATAAACCAATTAACCAAACACTTTCTTATCTGTCGCTTGAGTAAATATTGACTTCTATATTAGACGAACAAAACATAACTTGTATCACACTCCTATAACGCCCCATTACTGAGATAGCAGCACCTTACAAACCCTGGTTTTACACTGAACGCTCATCCAATGTTGTCCTGGAATTTCCTACCCGGAACCCTCACTCGTCACACGTCTTTGTTATCTCTAGTAGTTGTTGAAGACATCATCATCCGCAATCATCGCACGAAGAAGTAGCTGCGACAGCTAACAAAGTGATCCGTTCAAATCCTGATTTTGAGTTCGTCAAGCTTATAAAAGGCGTAATGTAGTGAAAATGCAAAGACGAACAATTTGACCTCACTTTGTCCCAAATGCCTTTATTTAGTTATGCCCCTGTTACTTCTTGCGACGTAAAAGGTAATTTTATGTGCTTATGAATGTGCTGACAGATAAACGGATGAGCTTAACTCAAGACAATTTGGAGAAATTAGTTGTTGTACAGGGTTTCAAAAGAAAATGAGTTTTACTAGTGCATATTTTCTAGTTTATTGAGCACGTTTTGCTATATTATAGTGCATGAATGTATGCATATTTTCATATTTGATAATGAATGTAAATCCGGGCTCTACTCATTACCAAATGAAATATTTCAGGTGCAGTTGCGTCATTTGCCCAAAAATCTAACACGATTACGTGGGAAGAGCTTTAATTTCTTCTAGATTGTATCAACCACATCTGATAATTACTATAATTTTTTCATCCGTACATTTGTATGGTAGGCTATTTCTTCAAGAACAGACACTGCGAAAAGAGGTTCCATACTTCGATAATTGTCACTGTTTTCCTGGCCTTCTCTGTCACTCCTGGAAGGTGAATTATGATGCTCGCCCTTGGTCTGCGTCTGCACAGATTTGTTAGGTGAATTATACATTGTGTTGTCTTGACATGGTCAGTGTAATAACGCCCGAAACTAACGGCAATTCATTCCTCTTCACCTCCTTCAGCATATTGCTCACTTTGCTACTGTGGTCAGTATGTAGGAAAATGAATCCAAATTCCTACAATGGTGGGAGAAGGGGGGTGATCACTATTCAACAGATACTGAGAAAGCAAATCTATTTAGTAGGGAATTCAAAGATTCAGTAGAAGATTGTCAGGAGATGGAAAAAATAACAGAAGATAAGGGAGAGACACGTAGGGAAACAAGAAGCTTCTCATTCACAAATGAAGGTATTTTCAGAGAAATCCAACTGCTTCAGCAAGGAAAAGCAGCAGGAAGTGATCAAATGACTGGGGTGGTATTAAAGACAATGGGGTGGTACATAGTGCCTTATTTAAAATTTCTCTTTGACTATGTCATAAATAATAGTGTAATACCAAAAGAATGGAAGGAATCTATAATAATACCATTTTATAAAGGAAAGGGTGATAAAAGGAAACCAGAGAACTACAGGCCAATCAGCCTGACCAGTATAGTTTGTAAAATACTGGAGAGTTTAATAGCAAAGTACATCAGAGGGATATGTGATGATAAAAATTGGTTCATGAGGAGCCAGTATGGATTTAGAAAGGAATTGTCTTGTGAGGCACAACTGGTGGGATTTCAGCAGGACATATCAGATCAGTTGGATTCAGGAGGCCAGTTAGATTGCATAGCCATAGATCTTTCCAAAGCCTTTGATAGAGTGGAACATGGAATGTTATTAAAGAAATTGGAGGGAATAGGATTGGACGTAAGGGTTATACGTTGGATAAGAACATTTCTAAATTCAAGGGTTCAGAAAGTCAAAGTAGGAAATAATACTGCAAACGAACATGCCAACACAACATCTCAAAGGAAGAACATGACAAGCATGTTTAACCCCGGAGGTTACCACCGTGCGCGACTAGTAACGTAATAACTTTCGCGCGACTAAACAAGGGTTAAATACGGTAGAAGGAATATGTGTTTGCCGCACTGCCGAGAGCTGCGTTAGTTGCTCTCACGATGAGGATGACTTAAAAATGTCTCTGTCGAAGTAAGGATGAAAATTACTCCTTACTGAGAATTCTAGTTTGAATTACGAACTATTCCACTTGCGTTCTTCTTCTTGTGGGGTACACGAAGTAAATGAACCTAAGTCTGTGAATGGAGCATTTTAATCTTCTTTATAAACAGTTACGAAAACATCCGGACACATTTTATGAATATTTACGAATGCCTACAGAGACGTTCGATATTCTGCTTACTAAAATTCAAGTCACGTAAAATATACGTCAAGCACAAGAACAAGTTTACGTTTCTACCTGGACAGAGCTTGAAAAAACGGCCTAGTTCGTTCGCTAGGATAGACGCTTAGCGACTACCCAGGGAGCCAAGCCAAGCCGAACGTTCGGTGCGGCCACTTCCATTAGTTCTTGCGAGTTCGTTTGCTTGGGATGAATCATCCTAGCGACTATCCACCATCTAGGCGCTAAGCAAGCTACCTCTGGTGCGGACGTAATCAGGCAATTACACCGGTCATTAATGGACCAGCATGGCACATTTTCGATGGCTTTTCTCGCACGGATATTAACCTGTAGTCTTGTATCTTTAATCAATTAAATGTGTTACCTCGACAAATATATCGCCGAACTTTCCGCATTCTGCATTCCTTACTTCATGGTGTTTGGATATTTTATTTTTTCGCCAGTATATGTCTAGCCTAATGTCACTCTACATAGAACTATCTGGGGATTTTGTAAAATCAGTCCAAATAGTTTGTCAGTTGCCATTTGTATGCTTCTAGCAGCAGTTATTATAACTGTGTTCAGCTGTAAACAATATTTGCTCTTGCCATCTCTCGCAAGACCACAACAGGCTACTCACAAAAGACTTGCGCCAAATCATTTAAGGGGAGTGGGAAAGCCCTGTCTTGACAAGAAAAGATATTCCAATTTTGCAGGAACTATCGTATTAAGGTTAAAGTTTTGAAATTTTTACCACTGATAATTACAGTCTTCCCCTGGGCACTGAACTGGAATGAAGTAGATTGAGTGAACAACTGTATATTTATTAATTTTTACTGTTCCATATTTTAGCGAAAAGTCATTAAAATTGCTTCAAGTTAGAAAACAATCAAGGGAAATACTTTTTTCCTTGTTCTAGTTCAGTAGCTGTATTGAGGCATAAAATAACTCTCTGAAAAAAAATAGCTTGTATACTTCATGAGATAACGGGTCGGACATGTGAATAAAGTCAATTTTCAGAAACTTAATTCAAAGTAAGACGCAATTGTTAACTCACACATTTGCCCATGTCAGCACCTAAAAACAGCTAAAAACCAAAAATAGTCAGCATTATCTGAGTGTTCGTTATGACAGTGCCGGCAGCCTCTTCAGGCATAATTCTGGAACAGATTAGTGAAAGCCATAGCCTTCTAGATCAGACGGTTACAGAAACAGATCACTTCAAGGAGAAACATGCTCCATGCTTAAAGTTGTAAAATTTCTCATTAGTGCACTAATATTGTAAATTTTTTAATATTTACAAGTAGCGTATCATAATAAATTATATACAATTTCATTCAGAAGAATCAAAATAATTTTATGAGACAATATTTGGAAAAGTTATTAAAATGCTTTCCCACTCATCCTAAATTAATCACAGCAATGAAAATTGATACCAAAATATTATAAATTAGTTGGAACATGATACTTGTTTGATGTGTAGTACATCTGACATCGTATTAAGCATAAATTTTACTGAAAATGTAACTTTTTTCGCACATTATTAGATAGCAATATTTGTGTAATAATAAAAACCGGTCAGTTCTTTGCACAAAGGTAACAACAGGCTTATCAAATGTGTGGTTTTATATTGTTCAAATTTTATTTGAACAGTTTTTCACTTAAATTTGTTTGTATACTTTTCTGTGCTGTAATCGAATGAATTATTATAATTGAGACTTCGGTATCGGTTACAGTTCTGCAGTTATTAAAAACTGAAACCAGTTTTAAGTACGAACAAATAAGTGGCGTATAGTTGGTAATTCAGCAGTTTAGCCTTAAACCACGGAGACAGTCAAATAAAACCTATTAGACATTATTTTTAATAATCTTACAATAATGAATAGTCCCCTTCTTTGTACAATTTGACAATATATTACATTACTACTAGATTACTTACTGTAATTAAATTTATAATAGATACTCATAGGTCTTACATTTTATTTGAGGGGTCCTAAGTTTTATTTTGGCAGGCGGGCTCGTATCACATTCTTTATACCCCTGGGAACTCGGGAAAAGTGAATATGAGCTCTGTCCTTAACACCTCAACCGACGTCGGATTTATTCGGTTGAATAATTAGGAAATTAGAAGCAGTGGATACGTGTGAATAGTGATGATAATGATGATAAAAATGATTGCTACTTCTGAGAGAAAATCATTTCAGTGATCAGTCCCAAAGTGCAGGTACGTCAAATGAAAATATCGTTGAAAGTTCTTCGAGAGATCTGCCCTCGTCCGTCCTTGCTATGATTACGACCCTGTAATCTGATATACATTATACAATCAACAACTACTTCTCTATCGCCCATACTTCGTTAGCCGCTTTGTACTTTCTATCCGCCTTACTCTTTAGATTCTTGTCCTCTTTATTTGTCACATTCTTGAAATTCTCTATTTCATTATAGCCTTGAATGATTAGCAAATTAAGAACTTCAGATATATGTGAATGATGACGAGGTGTTCGTTGGTCACAGCTGAATGTAGCACTGATTGCATTAGCCCCATAATTGAGGTTCTTCCTCCATCACCGTAGCATATTGTGCAATATCTGACAGCTGAAAGGGAACAATTAGTTTACAACGAATTCTTAGCATTTCTGAGAAAACCAGAAAGGGCACCAAGCAGACATTTCAAAACCTGTAAAAAATGTGTATTAATATTATTTATTTACTACAATTCTAAATATGAAAGATCCTGTGAAAAAGGGCGAGCCCTACGTACATATAAAATATTTCCTAGGTCACTGCTTAAAGTTATATAGTATTAATAATATCTACGACTGAGCGCCGGCTGTATGGTACATGCAACGTAGCTGTTAGCTTGCACTCGAGAGATGGTGGATTCGAACACCTCCATCGTTAGCCTTGAAAATGATTTTCGTGGTTTCTTATTTTCACACCAGGCAGAAGTTGGAGCTGTGTCTTTATTACGGGTACAACCATGCCAGCTTCCTTGTTTCCTGTCCTAGCCCTTTCCTCAATCATCATCGCCTACATCCTATCTCAGTGCAACGTTAGACAACTAGCAATAAATAAATAAATAAATAAATAAATAAATAAATAAATAAATAAATAAATAAATAAATAAATAAATAAATAAATAAATAAATAAATAAATAGATTAATTAATTATTTAATTAAATAATATCCAAAATACTGTATTAGGCGCTAAGAATGCAAGTATTTTTTTACTAGCTGCTTTACGATGTGACGCAGATAGGTTTTATGGCGACGATGGGAGAGGAAAGGACCAGTAGTGGGAAGGAAGCAGCGGTGGCCTTAATTAAGGTACAGACCCAGCATTATCCTGGTATGAAAATCATATTCAGAGCTGCCGACAGTGGGGTCGAACCACTACCGCTCGAGTACTGGATACTGGCCACACTTAAGCAACTGCAGCTATCGATCTCGGTACAAAGCTGTAAGTAAAAGTATACCCTTTTTTGATATATTTAGCTTCAAAGAAATAGGTAAATAGGCTATTCAGTACACACGTTCTTAACCAGGGCTGGTTTATTTGCAGGCAGTAAATATTGGTCTATACATTCCTAAAGAAGTAAAACGTGTTATTGAAAGGTTAGCAAATATATTACATTTAAAAATTACGGACTTGCGTCACTTGTGCTCCTAAAAGTTGGCCAATTTTTAGAAAAAAATAAAATAAAATATGGTATATTTATTTTTCCTACAATTTGCTTTATATCGCACCGACACAGATAGATCTTATAACGACAATAGAATAGAAAAGAGCTCGGAGTAGGAAGGAAGCGACCATGACATTAATTAAGGTGCAGTCCCAGTATTTGCCTGGTGTGAAAATGAGAAACCACGGAAATCTTCAAGGCTGCAGACCTACTATCTCCGAATGCAAGCTGGTAGCTACGAGATCCAAACCACACAGTCATTTGCTAGATTATATTCATTACAGATTCTATTATCCCCGTGTCAGTCTTTGAAGTACCTAGTTACACTTACTTTTGGAGAAATTCGACCATGAATCGTTTCATCATTGTCTTCTACACTGGTCCTCAGGTATTCTCCACGAACATTTTAATCGGTAGAAACATTTCATATACAAAAAGAATGTTTCCTTTCTCCATTTCTCCTTTACTGGTCATATAACGCATGATCAAAAAGTTTCCGTTTGAGGACATTGCTGCATCGGACATGCAACGTAGCGTGACTCCGTTGTGGGTATATAAGCACGGACATGTAGGCAAAGGGATTAATGTGGCAGTCGTGTCGTGCCGAGGAGCGTGCTGCCACGTGAATTATGGCGACGTTATTACCGAATGCGTCCAAACAGGACCAATGTGCTGTTACTGTGTTCTTGGCTGTCGAAGGACAAACACCGGTGGATATCCATCGGAGAATGAAGACTGTGTATGGAGCAGCATGTCTGTGCGAAACCACCGTACACCAAGATCCGTGCGGATCGCGTTTGGTCAGAATACGCCGGTCGATCTGGGAGGTCAGCTTCATCCATTACGGGCAACAACAACAACAACAATAAGCGGGCGGTGAATACTGATCTCTCGTCGTGTGATTATCACGCGTTCGGTACCCTCAAAATGTCCTTGAAGGGTCGATACTTCCTGTCGGACGAGGATGTGCAGCAGGCGGTTACGGACTTCTTCACGCTGCAGGACACGGTCTGTTTTTTTTTTTTTTTTTGACACAAGGGTATCTTCAACCTCGTGCGTCGGTGGGATACGTGCCTTAATGCTCACGTGATTTTGCCTGATTGGCATTCCGGTCCAGGACTGTACGGCCGTCGAACGGAAAGTTTTTGACAGCCCCTTGTATAATATTGTCCGCGATATCTATCACCCAATTTCTTCGTATTTTAAAATCTATTTCTTCCCCTCTGCTTTACTAGTGAATCGATATTCCCAATGTGTTCCAGGTTAGAGCATATAGTAATCAGTCTACTACAATCAGTAGGCCTCCTATTATCGTAATTTGCAATGTTACGTACTATTACTAACTCACTTTTAAACTATAGCTTTTAATATTATTATTATTAGTTTGAAATTCATTTAAAGTAATAGATAAACAATACAGTACTCAGAATAATGCATAAGTACCACATTTTAGCTTATACTATTAAAGCCAATAAAATTATAGTTATACCTTCTTTCTCAGCACCGAACTCAACCACAGTTGTGTCAGGTACATAATGCTCAATATTACATTCTACTGGCCCTATCCGCTAACAAGCCAACAACAGTTAAAATAACAGCAATTTTGTGAAACTCACAAGCGTATCACACCGTGTCATGTGGATCTCATTCACTTGTATTCTGAAAGAACAGCAAACTGATTCAGTGCTCTAAAAATGTGATGCCATCTCGAAGTCAACTATGGAATTAATTCATCATTCCTCCGAAAGGACTTCATACTGGTGAATATCCTAAACCTCCAATCATGATAATACCACTTGTATTCTACCTACATATTCTTATTCATTCTTGCTACCAACCAGTCGTCTATTTAATTCCATTCACCCATTCATTCACTCATTCATATACTCACATACTTCATTCATTTTCTCACACTCTTACAGACATATGCGGAAATTCATTTAAATGCTTTTTTAAAATACATAATTTACGATTTGGAATGGACAAATTATTGCATCCCGATAGTGAGTTGTGGAATTGCGTTCCGATAGGTGGCTAAGGGTCGCGCATAAGGTTCTGTATGAACTGCACGCCTTGCAGTACGTCTGACCTATTCCCGTGACCATAGAGTTAGTAAATAATACACTAGACAACGCCACCGTCCGTGAGAGAATCGCTGCAGCGATATAATCTCAGCTGTTTGGGAAAAGCTCCCTCTATTGTACTCATCAGTGTAAATAGAGAACTTATACAACAGTGTGCATATTGATATGGTTTAAAATTCTTACATGTGAACATTCTCAGATACTACAGTATAGTTGTGATGCTTTTATTCAGTAGAAAGAAAGCCCAAATAACTTAAATACAGGATAAATGCGTGATAAAATAGGATGGTTGTGATTAAGTAACACAAAATCAATCTACCATCCATGTTAAGTCTTCAAACAACGTGCCTTATGATTGGGGTACGTGTATTTTTCTGTCTTTGGTGTAAATGACCAGGACTTCAGCAAAATTCTATCCAACGACCGAAAACATTCTCTCGTACGAAGCGAATGAGCGAGTTCTTAGGACTACAAGTATATACAGTAATCATGACTATGTTTCTCCGTAATGGTAGTGAATTCTTCCGAGTTAGGTAGTCATGAAAATGAAAACAGAAACGCTAGTACCATCAGATGATGTTCCCCCTTCATTAAGAAACCCGGCTGCCAAATATGTATGCAGGTCTCGGAATGTTTGTAAATATGAATGTGTCGATAGGTCAACATTTTTTTCGATAAGCGGAGGAAGGGCTTTAATTTTTTGTAACTTTTTCATTGTTGTTTTTTTGTACAAGTCAGTTATTTATATTGTCGATGTCCCTCGAAATCGAGGTATTACAAATTGAGATGAACGTCTACCGGTATTATTTCAGTACATTTTCGAGAACTTCACACTGATAAGACATGGAGTAAAGCGTTTCCGCGGGGTTGGATGACGGATTCACACGAGCTCAGCTGACACTTTCCGTATGCAGTACGAATTTAGATTTGTCCATAACACTTACTGGGCGTCACAGAGCAGAACCACCAACATTATTCAGCACGAGCCGCCACTGCTTACTGGCAAATCATGACATATCTGTATTAGGTTATAAACCATACAATAGACAATAATGAGTATTCTTTCCATTCCTAACGAGACAAACAAGTGTCCAAAATAACATTGTAATTTCAGTAAGAAAACAAAGCCAGCTCACGAAGGTCCTTGCGGAAGCGGAAGATAAAGTCACTAAAGACGTCTAAATGGAACAACTCCTAGTTGAAAACTTCTGGTTCGTTAAATAACTCCTGCAGGGCAGAATTCCGACAACTAATACTGCTATTAAATGTTTTCATTCCTTCCCTGAAGGCGGAGGCGGGCCTCCTAGACGGTGACGCCGTCTCTCAGGCCAGGAGATTTGTATCGGAGGAGGAGATGTGCGGAGAAGGTGAGAGGATTGGCGGCCGTGACCTATACTAGAAACTGCCTGGGCACAAGCTTTACTGCAAGAGAAAGGAAAACTACGGAAAATCATTCTTAAGGAAGCCCATGGTGTGGACATGACATCCCAAAAGTAACGTTATAACGTTATAATTAAAGGAAATATTGCCGCTTGTTGTTTTTCTACTATAGGATCATTAATGAATGGTTAGGTTCATTGAAAGTATTTTCCTGTAGTATATATTACTGCCTGGCCGAGGCAGTACAGGCGTGCTCGGTTCGCCCGGAAGGACGTGGGTTTGAATCCCCGTCAGGAAGTCGTAAAATTTAAGAAAGGAGATTTCCACTTCCGGAAGTGCATATGGCCCTGAGGTTCACTCAGCCTACACCAAAAATGAGTACCAAGTGAATTCCTGGGGGCAAAGGCGGCCGGGCGTAGAGCTAACCACTCTATCCCATCACGTGCCGAGGTTAAAAATGGTGGAAGCCTTTACCTTCCACTCCTCCAAGGGCCTTCATGGCCTGTACGGAGGTGGCTTTGCTTTGATATATTATTGCTAACAGTCGAGTTCTCCTTTATGTTGTCTCCCTACAATACTCTTGCATGCTATTAACTACTGATCAAGCCCAGTGCACTCTGTCCATTAAAATGCAAACTATGTGATCAAAATGAGAATGAAGCCGGGGAGGGCTAACAACCCTCGCCGTTTCTGACTCTCATACTGTACAGTGGTGTGTGTGTAGATGTTCCCGTTCTAGAAAACACCGTAGCCAAGGTAGGTGATTAAAAATAACTGCCAGATTTATTTTACCTGATATTACATCATTTACTATTTTCAGGATACCATTCAGTTTTCCTAGGAATAGGCGACGTACTTTAATTAAGGGTATGGCTGCTACCTTCCTAATCCTAGCCGTTTCCCACACTTCCGTCACCGTTCGTGCGATGTTAAACAACTAGCATAAGTTAAATAAATAAATAAATTAATTAAACTATTGGGACCATACGCCATATAGCCATAAGATATGTGCTTTTTTGGTCAAGGATCAAATGCCACCTCATCTGAAAAAAAATAATCCAAATTGCTCTTCGGACCGTGCGAGGTTCGACCGCACATCCCTCCGTTCCCGTAGTTACAACATCCAGCCTCACTGAACCATGGTACGTTCGCGGCAAAATAAAATAAAATTCTAATTCTAACTTGAAGGCATATCAGAACGAAGGAAAGTAAGGATGCATCAAGGCTACGGCAAATGAGAATAGCAAAAGAAGTACCTTTATGAACATGTGTAATTAGGTAATTACTCTTGGTAAAATACGGTACACACAAAACAGTAACCCTGAAAAATACTATTACTGTGTATGTTAGGCAAAAACTAACTAAAATCGGAGGTATTACTCCGTTCAAATTTTAATTCCTCTATCGATGAATGACCTTTCTTTTATTTTCGGACCATATGATAATCACACCGATTCCTTGAACACTAATTTGAAATATACCCTAATACATGTATTTATTTGCAAATGCGATGATTCACCGTTAACCTATTTCTTCTGTAATGGAAAAAAACAAACTATAGGCCTACTCTGTAATTCTGCAGCCAACTTTGAGTGGCCGCCATATAAACCAAATATATGTGGATACGACACAACAGATCATACAAAAATGAACAAAATATTGGGTCCGGCATTCGAAGCGACATCACACAGAACAACAACCCAAATAACAGGGCAGAATCCACATTCAAAGTCTGACACACACACGCACACAAGAATCAAATAACTATTAAAGAACTATGTACAATAAAACATATATACACAATACACAACTCCTCTGGTAACAAAAAGAAACTGAATGTGAATGGCTGTATTTCATGGAAAAACTGTGTGTGACGAAAATCCTGGGTTTGCCTTGGGACTCGAACCGATGATTTTGCACGTCACCAGGGTCGGGTCACTGAAATCCGTATCCGTTCATTTTATAGAAGAAATCTGGCGTTCCAAATAAATCACATTCCCATACCGAATCGAACATAACGTAATTGCGAAATGCAAATACAGATCTCATTCTGTTAACAACGGGCTTCTTTCCTTTCCATAGTAAGTTTTGACACATTTATTCCTTTCTGTAGACCTTGTCCTAAAATGGCGTGAGTAGAGGGGTCCCCCTTCTTCTGGCGTATATATAATATCACTTGGTCACCGCCCTATCATGAACTAACAGAAATCCCTGTTTAAAAGCGCAGCATTCTAAAACCTCCTAAAATCGGGGTAGTCTTCATTTCAACCAAAATTAATACAATTATTCTCACGTACTCTATACATACGCCTACCTTATATCAAGTCAAACCTTCATTTATCCTTACAGTCCACAGAATTTAATCGCGAAGTACCCGAGTTCAAAACTTACCGAACGCACAGAAAATAAACACATGGGTTTTCTCTTAACCTACACACAACACATCATTAAGATTATTACCGTGGCCATTATTAATGGTATATGGAGAGATTATCCTCTAAAACATTCCCTATCTAATTTGGGAGGACATATATTCGAGTCTCAGGCATGTCACACATCACACAGTATTCATACAGCCAATTATACTTTTCTACGAACATGCAAAATTTCTTTAAAATCAGAGTGCATTGCTATCCCATGTATTAACACATCATTGAAGGTATATATATGACGCTCTCTTTATGCATTAAGGATTTGAAATAAAATGCCCCAAGTACAGAGAAGAGGGGAAAAATCGGTTTGAAATCCAAAACAAAATAAGTTATTACTCTCATTACCTAAAGCATTCTAAAACTTTAGGGTTGTCCTGTTCTCTAACTCATGCTCATGTATTACTATCAATTGGAATTACATATAACTGAAAATAATATTAGCTCCAAAATTTTTCCCCCATCTAAAATATTTCTATATAAGAAATACGATGACCGACTTAATGTCGCTCCCTAGTTTCAAAAATCCATATTTATCTATTACTAGCAGAAGTACCCGTTCTTCGTACGGGTTATCAGAAACTGGCTTTAGTTACTCATACTATCGGTGTGACTGACTTCATTAGATATTTATATCACGTAGAAATTATTTGTCACGTTTGGAATTATAGTGTATCTTCTTCTTCTTTTCTTCATGGGGGCCTCTAAATATTAGTTCCTAATTAGCGTCGAACTCTAAGATCTTTTGCTACCATGGTTTTTCCTTCATTCCAACCTAGATATACCTGCTTCCTTCACAAAGCTGCAGGTTTAGTGTAATTATACTTCCGCTAGATAGTACCATAAATATAAATATTATTGAATGTATTTGTTTGATCCGACATTTCGTAACTATTACAAATGATCAAGGAAGTACGCGATGCATAAAAGAAACTACTATAATTATCGAGAGTTGTAATTCTCAGGGCTTGTCCCTCATGTCGGACATCATATAATGAATCTGAGTATAAATGTTGAGCAATTTTTTCAAGTCATGGACGCACCATCTTGACAATTATGTACAGTATTTAGGTTGTTTTCATGGTTACAATGATCGTAATAGTGGACCAAAATATCGGCACTAATAACATCAGTGATCCTACTACTCCATGATTTGATAGAAAATAGTTTAAACTATATGTAACAGACTCCGCAAGATGCTGAAGCCTAAGCCAGTACGTAAAAACGAAGACCCGTCGGCAACCGCTGGTCGCTGTAATACGGAGATCTCCGGGGCTATTATTTTTATACTTCACTACCTTTCCATCCCCGCCCAAAGGAGCGCTATGAGCGTCTTACACAACAGTTTATTTCTTCCAGATAGTAAGTCATAAATGTACCAATTTTGGTTGGCAGCTATGCTCAAACGTACATGCATAATCTAGCTGCTGTAGAATCCTGGAGCTGACGTTGCCATGATCACGGCCGTTCGTTTCTTTATTCGATTCCTAGAGCAGAGGTAGTGTGGTTTGTGGTTCCAATATCTCCATAACGGTTGGTTTTAGGGCCTTAAAATATGCTTTTCGGGACAGAAGGGTTTACTGAGTCTTGTTATTTGCGTCAAGGGGCTTAAAATGAGCTTTGTCTCGTCCTTGTACGACAAATTCTATTTCACCTATATTAGCCTATTATTTTAAATCTCCCCCCGTCGCCTCTCCGCGAATTGTTTGAAAATAAAATACAGCCCATGTTTCTCACTGCCAATGTAGCTTTCTATAGGTGAAGTAATTTTTAAAATCGGTTCGGTAGTTTTTGAGTCTATCCGGTGCAAACAAATATACACATTTTTCCTCTTTATAATATTAGTATAGAAGTATACATCACATCTTCACACATACTGTTGCCGTCAGGAAGGATATCCAGGCGTAAAACAGGGTCAAATCCACATGAGCGACACAGTTCGCACACGCAACCCCACAGGTGTAGGTAAAGCGATAGAATAACAATAAGATACTCATTTTTAAAATTCATCCGCTTTTTTTTTATTCTTTCCACCCCCTTAAATGGATTTTCCAGAAAGAGAGTGTTCATTTTAAAAGGAGATTCCAAGTACCAATTTTAAAGTCTGTAACATCTTCATTTTTGAGATATATGTATCCTCATGTAAATAATTCAACTCCTTCCTCGCTTCTTTTCACGCCCCCCCCCATCCCATTAAGTGGATTTTCTGAAAACGAATATTTGTGTTCTTTTATTTTTAAAGGGGATTCCAAATATCAATTTTCATGTCTGTAACATGTTAGGTTTTTGTGATTTATTGTAGATAATTTCGCTGCTGTAGAATCCTGGAGCTGACGTTGCCATGGTTACGGCAGTTCATTACTTTATCCGATTCCTAGAGCAAGGGTAGTGTGGTGCCAATATCTCCGTAACGGTTGGTTTTAGAGCCTTAAACCATGGTTTTAACCGAGTTTTGTTCTTTGCATCTAGAGGATTAAATTGAGCTTTGTCTCGTCCTTATACGACAAATTCTATATTTTGCCTATATTAGCCTATTATTTTTATATCTCCCCCCCGTACCCCGCACCTCGAATTTTTTGAAAATAAAATACAGCCCATGTTACTCACTCGCAATATAGCTTCCTATAGGTGAAGAAAATTTTAAAATCGTTTCGGTAGTTTTTGAGTCTATTCGTTACAAACAAACACATTTTTCCTCTTTATAATATTAGTATAGACAACCCTATCCTGTATTATTTACATTTTTACAAAAAATTAAATCCCACATTTACAACACTGCATAATATAGAAGAGTCTCGTTTATCCGGTCCTGATTAATCTGGATCTCCGGTTTATCCGGATCAAAAATAATTAAAAATTATCTTTACTTGTACAGTATTTCATTTACGGCGTCGACTCTTCTTGAATGTCTTTTCCGCCAAGGATAGTTAACGACAGGAATTGGAAGTAATTCTGCCACGGTCTATCAATGGTACCGTCCCAGTGTCCGCCTGAAATTGCTATTTGCTTTACGTTGCACCGAGACAGATAGCTCTTATGGAGAAGATGGGGCAGGAAAGGCCTAGGAATGGGAAGGAAGCGGCCGTGGCCTTAATTAAGGTACATCCCCAGCATTTGCCTGGTGTGAAAATATGAAACCACGGAAAACCATCTTCAGGGCTGCCGACAATGGGGTTCGAACCCACTATCTCCCGGATGCGGCCTGGAATTGAGAATGGGAAACCGTGGAAAACCATTCCCAGTACGGCCCACGCTCTCATGATTGCAACGCACTATTAATTCACTGATGGTGAATTTGAAAAAGAAACCAACGCTCCGTCATAAGAAACAATGACTCATGGAGAGGCAACAATGCAGCTGGACAAACTGATAGCCTGTTTAGAATCCTTGACTGAATCCACACCGGCAGAACTGTTGTTAGTAAAACGTCTTCGTGATCATGCTGCGCGACAACGCTCTTCAAATGTAAAACATTAAAAGTGTTCTGATATTTTTTGTACAGTTGAAAATAGGTATTACTGTACTCTTATGTCAACAGATTATATAACATGTACTGTATTTGATTTTTAGTGTTTTCCGGATTAACCGCATTTGTCGATAATCCGGATCGGTTCTGGTCCCACTTAATCCGGATAAACGAGGTTCTTGTGTACTTGAAATCTGTACTTATCGTAATATTAGGATTTCTATGGTTTGAGCCTCGAAGAGGTCCCTGGTGGATGGTTTAGGACTGCATGTTACTGGCACGGATCGCCGGTTCGAAGTTTCCTCTTCCGACCTCCGTCTGCGAATCCATGGTTTTGGGTTGGGATCCACTGGAACTGGCTAGTACAAACAAATGTTCCATTAACCACATGTTCCTCCGACACTGGCACATTTAATATGGAAGTTATATTGGAATTTAATTTTTCTCCGACACTGGCGTAGTTATGTGAGGCGATCTGTTTCAAAACTCGTCTTATCAAATTTTGAAAAAAAGAAAAAGAAACGAAATGAGTTAGGCCGCGTGCACACTGCATCGGTCCCGCTCGGCTCGGCTCGGACCAACGCTTCGTCTCTGGGCTACTCGGCTAATCTCGGCTCAACTTGGCTCAACTCGGCTCAGATTTGGAGCGCGACGGCTTTTACAGTAGGCTACCTGTGATTAGTCCCGGTCTAGAAAGCCAAGAATAACGGCCGAGAGGATTCGTCATGCTGACCACACGACACCTCGTAATCTGCAGGCCTTCGGGCCGAGCAGCGGTCGCTTGGTAGGCCAAGGCCCTTCAAGGGCTGTGGCGCCATGGGGTTTGGTTCTGTGATTAGTAGCATATTGAAATTATTTAAATTTTCTCCGACACTTTTTACAGAGATCTACCTACTCCTCCAGCACTGTATATAGAGAACTGTCTATCTCGCGTTCTAACATCATGATACACAGCCTCCACGGTACTAACAATCGTTCTATGGCCGTTTTTTTACATTCTGTTTCCACATCACCGGGATTTCCACACTCACTGTTCGTAAATAATTTGCATGCGCAATATATATTGGATACACATTGTTTCTTCTTACTACCTTGGGACACAACTCATTATCATTCCCGCACAAACGAAATATATATTTGCAGACGCGCGATGCAACCGGACATACGCTTCCCTCGAACAATCCTCAGCAAATCTCTCCTCCTTTGCTAGTTGCTTTACGTTGTACCGACACAGATAGGTCTTATGGCGACGATGGGATAGGAAAGGCCTAAGAGTTGGAAGGAATCGGCCGTGGCTTTAATTGAGGTACAGCGCCAGCACTTGCCTGGTGTGAAAATGCGAAACTACGGAAAACCATCTTCAGGACTGCCGACAGTGGGATTCGAACCCACTTTCTCCCAGATGCAAGCTCACAGCCGCGTGCCCCTGACCGCACGGCCAACCTGCCCGGTAATCTTTCCTCCTACCACATGACGATTCCTTAAGTAAACTACCTTTGCTTTAACCATGTGTAGAATATTCATTCTAAAATATGTGTCAGTTTGTACTTCACGTTGACTACATATGCATTGCTCATTTTCCATATTTGTTTTCCAAATCCACTCATTAACAATTTTTTCAGTAGCATTGACTAGATTAATATCTTTGTTAAAATAGGGACGCCTCTTCTGAGTCTGGGATTTCCCTTTATGAGTCTGTGTCCACAGCTAGCTTGGCTACTCTACTGACGCCTACCTTATTTACTGCGATGCAATTTGACTAATGCTGAATTTTTATAATCCTTTGTAATTTTTTCAAAGGTCTAAAAGCAAAGCAAAGTATCCTCCGTACAGGCCATAAAGGCCCTTGGAGGAGTGGAAGGTAAAGGCTTCCACCATTGTTAACCTCGGCACGTGATGAGGTAGAGTGGTTAGCTCTACGCCCGGCCGCCTTTGCCCCCAGGAATTAACCTGGTACTCATTTTTGGTGTGGGCTGAGTGAAACCCAGGGCCATATGCGGCTCCGGTAGTGGAAATCTCGTTTCTTAAATTTTTCGACTTCCTGACGGGGATTCGAACTCACGTCCTTCCGGGCGAACCGAGCACGCCTTTACCGCCTCGGCCAGGCAGCCCCTCTCTACTCATAGCGGTAGACAAAAATAAATCAAAACAAGATGTCATTGAAAATGAGCAGCCTCAAGTCATTTTTGAACTGCTCACTGGAAACAAACTCCCCCTGTGGGTGGGGGCGGTAGGATAACACCCAAGGTATCCCCTGCCTGCCGTAAGAGGCGACTAAATGGGGACCCAGGGGCTCTGAACTTTGAAGCGTGGGTTGGCAAGCACGGGGCCCTTAGCTGAGTCCTGGCATCGCTTCCATTTACTTGCGCTAGGCTCCTCACTTTCATCTATCCTATCCGACCTCCCTTAGTCAGCTCATGTTATTTTCCAACCCCGACGGTATTGCATAGGGAGTCTTTAATTTTCATGTCCTTCATGGCCCTTGTCTTGCTTTGGCCGATACCTTCATTTTTCGAAGTGTCGGAGCCCTTCCAGTTTTTCCCTCTGATTAGTGTTAGGCCTATATAGAGGATGGTTGCCTAGTTTTACTTCCTCTTAAAACAATAATTACCACCACCACTGAAAACAAACTTGATAAACATGTGTACCCCTTGGAACGATCCCGCGTACCACTAGTGGTATGCGTGCCACACTTTGAATAACACTCCCTTAGAGCACGTTTAGGGAATTATCTTCTCACAGAGGCCTGCTGGCTCGAATCTCCCCCAACTATTTTTCATTCTAGGGAAAGAATAAAAGTGGCGTATTGCGAAAAGGAGATTTTCTTCTGGCTTTTTTCTTCTTCCAGTGAAAGAAGAGGAGTGGCATATCGCAGAGGGGAGATCTTCCGGTTTTCTCCTTCACTGGTAGTTAAAATTGCACCAACACGAATAGATTCTTGGCGTCGGTGGAGTGGAAGAGGCCTGGGTCTGGGATGGTAGTCAATTCATTTAAATATAGGCCCAGTGTTTGCGATATGTGAAACTATAAAAACACGGAATATCATTTTAGGGGCTGCTGATGAGGAGGTTCGAACACAGCATCTCGTGAATACAAAATGTACATTCCCACGACGCGTACTGCATTTTAACATCGCCCGATGAAAAAGAGATTTGATGAGTGAAAGACGAGGGGCGGATATTAGCTTGTCTTCTGGATTTCTGGTCATATCTATTCCGGTATAGACAACATATTTTCAAATTTCCACGAGCTATCTGAGAACATTAGGATATTTTTGATGCTAAATAGTCTGTTTGTATCAAGGAAACGAAATATAGAGAACTCGTCTGGCTTCTTGGATGATTTTTACAATTCTCTTTACGTCGCACCGACACAGATACGTCTTATGGCGACAATGCGATAGGAAAGGCCTAGGAGTGGGAAGAAAGCGGCCGTGACCTTAATTATGGTACAGACCCAGCATTTACCTGGTGCGAAAATGGTAAAACACGGAAAACCATCTTCAGAGCTGCCGACAGTGGGGTTCGAACATTCTAGCTTCCGGGTGTAAGTTCTCAGCTGCGCGGTCCTAACCGCACGGTCAACTCGCCCGGAGCTCCTGAGGTGAAAGGTCACCGTAGTGATTTGTAGTTCAGAAGGCCCCAGGCTTGATTTCCGGATGGGTCGAGGATTTTAACCGCATTTGGTTAATTCGGCTAGTTTCAGAGCAATGTGATGTAATGTAAGAAAAAATTGCTTGAAATTGGAGAACAGTTTAAAAGAGTAAAAATAACCTTGTCACCGAGCACGATAGCTGCAGTCGCTTAAGTGCGGCCAGTATCCAGTATTCGGGAGATAGTAGGTTCGAACCCCACTGTCGGCAGCCCTGAAAATGTTCTTCCGTGGTTTCCCATTTTCACACCAGGCAAATGCTAGGGCAGTACCTTAATAAAGGCCACGGCCGCTTCCTTCCCACTCCTAGCCCTTTCCTGTCCCATCGTCGCCATAAGACCTATCTGTGTCGGCGCGACGTAAAACAACTAGCCAAAAAAAAATTAACCTTGTCGATGGAATATGATAACAAGGCTTTTTAAGTAATCAAAGAGCTAGCGGGGAATAGCATTCTCTCTAGCTTGACAGGTAGTAATCAAACATGGCTGCATGTCAATGACATTACCAAGGATGAAAATCACATATCTTATATATGCTGTATAAATAAAATAAAATAAAAGTTTTGTCTGTACATTGCTCAGCATTTAAAAGGAATAGTATTTCTGTATCGGTCGTATCCACAGTAACAAAAAAATGCATTTTTAAATTTTCCGTAATTTCTGTCTGTCTGGCTGTATGTATGTTTGTACGCACATCACGAGAAAACGGCAGAAGAGAATTTAATGAAAATCGATATTTAAAGTCGGGGAATATGTCGCTACAATCTAGGCCATAAATAATTTCATTCACGCTAAGTGAAATGGTACTTTAGGGGAATGGGGAAGGTCTAAAATTTAATTCTCAAATATTCATAAGCAGTCCTATCGATGAATACTACATAAATAAAGTTATATAGTAATATTAAATTTTTGATCAATTATGTCTTTCACATGTTCACCGTACTGGCTATGATAACAGAGGTATTCATGAATTTGGATTTTAGTTGCTAAGTCCATTTCAGCACCGAGTCACGAGAAAATGGGTAAAGAGAATTTAATGAAAATAGGTATGTAATGTCGGGAAATAAGGAATTACAGTCTACGTGTTGTTAGTGGCAGCAAGGGATGGTTATTATTTAAAAGGTTTGGAAATCCACATTCTTTTAGAAATAACTACCGTACTCCTATTGAAAAAAGAAGCTGTGCACTACGGCAGCCCAAGTTTGGAACAACCCTCTGTAATACAAATGATACTGTGCTGTGTGCTATACCTTTATCAATATGCAAAATCACTCTTCAGCTACTGAATTAAGAAACAGTCATGGACCCTTCAGAAGGCATTCCCACCCTCCCCCGCCCAGCGGGGTCTGTGGGGTCCTTATCACCGCCACGGGTAAAAGGGAAGAGATTCATTGGAAGGAACTGAAATGTGGATTTGGAGGAAAATGACTATGACATGGTGCATTTAGAAAAAAGACGAATCGTGATGTTCAAAAGGAAATCAATGAACAACGGAAACTGATAAAAGATATAGAAAGAAGGAAGATAAAACTTCCTACGTAGAAAACGTCTTTGAAGAAAATGTACTAGGATAAAAAGGAAGAAGAAGAAGAAGACCTAGGAAGATATACTTCGAAGACGTGAGAATTTTGATGGGATGTAAGAACTACAAGGAAGTGAACATCAGTATTGAGAGGAGAATGGTTGCAGCGACAAGTGTATGATGATGACATCTCTGTTACAATCGCATTTCCTTCAGAATCGTAATAATATCATCCTTCGATGTAATTCATATTTCGAAACGTCGCAGCAAAGTATTTAGGCCTGTCATTGACGTCACAGGCGGTAATCAACTATGACCTCTCTATTTCAGCTTCAACTATCGTACAATAGCATTTCTATGTCTAAAATAACGTTAATATACTATACATACCTTCCGTAATTATTAAACAATTTCAAAGTAAAGCCAACTGTGTACAGGGTATAAGTTCCCTGGATGAATGGAAGGTTTAGGCTGTCACTATCCGTAACCTGGGCACGAGGTGCAATACGATGGTTAACCATGTGCTTGGCCCATAATAATTAACCTGGCACTCATTATTAGTATAGGCTGAGTACATTTCAGAGTCTTGTGCCTTCCCAGGAATTAAAATCTCATTTCTAAGTGTTCCAAACGGGTAAACAAACCCACCCACTTCAAAATAAACCGTGGTCGTCTCTACTGCCATGACTGTGTAGCTTCTTTCTGCATGTTTTTCATCCTCAATTAAACTTTCACAAACTTAAATTACTTCACCGGCTTATATACCAACACTTGACGCAGACGCTATCTAACAAACAGCTATTCACCGGGCGAGTTGGCCGTGCGCGTAGAGGCGCGCGGCTGTGAGCTTGCATCCGGGAGATAGTAGGTTCGAATCCCACTATCGGCAGCCCTGAAGATGGTTTTCCGTGGTTTCCCATTTTCACACCAGGCAAATGCTGGGGCTGTACCTTAATTAAGGCCACGGCCGCTTCCTCCCAACTCCTAGGCCTTTCCTATCCCATCGTCGCCATAAGACCTATCTGTGTCGGTGCGACGTAAAGCCCCTAGCAAAAAAAAATAAAAAACAGCTATTCATTTACATTTCAACAACAGGCCGTATTAGTCTCCCTTCTAACCCTGTATGTCTGACAAGGCAGGAATTCGAAATCAGGCCTCGAGGCCGTAGTTAATACTGCTAACTGGTAATAACACTACAATTTTATGAGGTTCACTCTATGAGAACTCTGTGGCGTAACGAATGTCATACGCCAATGTCTGCCAAAATAACAATTAGGGCCCCACTCAAATAAAATGTAAAACCTATGAATAACCAATATAAATTTCATTACAGCAGGTAGATAATATGCAATATATTGTCAAATTACTTAAACAAAGGGATTATTGACCATTGTAAAATTATTATAACTAATTCTAATATGTTGGCTGCCTTCATGATTTAACGGCTAAGCTGCTGAACAATACACCACTTTTTTTTACAATGTTGGCTTTACGTCGCACCGACACAGATAGGTCTTATGGCGACAATGGGATATGGAAGGGTTACGAGTAGGAAGGAAGTGGCCGTGGCCTTGATTAAGGTACAGCCCCAGCATTTTCTTGGTGTGAAATTGAGAAACCACCGAAAACCATCTTCAGGACTGTCGACAGTGGAGTTCGAACCTACTATCTCCCGAATACTGGATACTGGCCGCGCTTAAGCGACTGCAGCTATCGAGCTCGGTAATACACCACTTAGTTGTTCGTACTTAAAATTGGCTTCATTGTACGTTAAGTACGGAACAATACCCTATAACCGATACCAAAGTCTTTTA
This sequence comes from Anabrus simplex, assembly GCF_040414725.1. Classification (NCBI taxonomy): domain Eukaryota; kingdom Metazoa; phylum Arthropoda; class Insecta; order Orthoptera; family Tettigoniidae; genus Anabrus; species Anabrus simplex. The sequence goes on along the minus strand of NC_090265.1, from coordinate 580,540,563 downwards.
TAATAATTTATTAGATTACAACAGAGTCCACCTCTGTGGTGTAGTGTTTAGTGCGACTAGCTGCCATGCCCGGAGGCCCGGGTTCGATTCCCAGCTCTGCAACGAAATTTGAAAAATGGTACAAGGGCTGGAACGGGATCCAATCAGCCTCGGGAGGTCAACTGAGCATAGGGGGTTCGATTCCCACCTCAGCCATCCTGGAGGTGGTTTTCCGTGGTTTCCCACTTCTCCTCCAGGCAAATGCCGGGATGGTACCTAACTTAAGGCCACGGCCGCTTCCTTCCCTCTTCCTTGTCTATCCCTTCCACTCTTCCCATCCCCCACAAGGCCCCTGTTCAGAATAGCGGGTGAAGCCACCTGAGCGAGCTACTGGTCCTCCTCCCCAGTTGTACCCCCGACCCAGAGTCTCACACTCCAGGACACTGCCCTTGAGGCAGTAGAGGTGGGATCCCTCGCTGAGTCCGAGGGAAAAGCCAATCCTGGAGGGTAAACAGATTAAGAAACAAACTATTCAGCCTGATGCTACAAAACTGCCCGGACCATTTCCGTGCAGAATGGCGTTAGCCTAGATGTATATAATTTTGATAATTGTGTGAGGCGTGTGTTGGGCTCCTTACGCCACTGGTGAGAACAAACAGATTGTTAAATATATGAAAATAACATTTCACGCTTCCTCAACCATTCTGTCAATGACGAAGATTGAAAGCATGTACCTAAAGCTTCAACGTATTCTGTAAATGTTTTAATGAGGTTTCGAGAGCGTAACGTAGTAGTGGTACTCAGAAATCGATTGTGGTTGATTTATATCCGAGCACAGTCACAGCAAAGGTAGAGTTTGCATAATAACAGTTTGTCCCAAACGTGTTTGCATTCAATCATTTGAGTAGCGCATGTGAAATTGTGCAGCGACTCGTAAAGTGTTCATCGCCGGCATGCATTGAAAGCATCCCCTGGGACTGGTGGTGGAGGTGGGAGGGAAGCAACTCACAGCAATATCTAATCTCACCATTAGGTGGTGGTGGTGGTGCTTATTGTTTTAAAAGGAAGTACAACTAGGCAACCATCCTCTATATAACACTAATCAGAGAGAAAAAAGGAAGCGATCCGACACTTCGAAAACTGAAGATAACAGCCAAAGAAAGGCCAAGAGCCCCGAAGGGTGTGACAGAGAAAGACTCCCTAGGTCTCAATACCTAATAGCGTCGGGGTCGGAAGAGAACAAGAGTTGAACAAGGGAGGTCGGATAGGATACATGAAAGTGATGAGCCTGGCACAAGTAGGTGGAAGAAATACCAGGACTCAGCCAAGTGTCACGTGGTCGCCAACCTACGCTTCCAAGTTGACAGCCCCTGGGGCCACTTTTAGCCACCTCCTACGACAGGCAGGGGATACCGTGGGTGTTGTTCTACCGTCCCGACCCACAGGGGATTCCCATCAATATTTCCCGGATTCTTATGTAATTAGCCTACATATTCCATTCCTTTAATTTACAGACAACAGAAAATGAAAATTGTCAGCGAAATGTAGGTTCTGTGTACATGTGTTTCATGTTACACATTTTTACATATTCTCAGTTATCTTCAATATAAATAAAATCGTAACGACCATGTGTCTGTACATTGACTGTTTGGGCGAAATTTCCGTACAGTTATCCGTTTCAGGTGTAATAATGACCATCTGCATACTTTTCGGCTTTGGTGTCTGTCTGTCAGTCTGTTTGTTCGTCTGAGTTCTTATAACTTGAAAACTACTGGATATATTTCTACCAAACTTGAAGTTTAGAATACACCTGTCCTTGGGTAGGTTTTAGGGACAATATTATTTCTGAATACCTGGATTTACTGGGGGGTGCATCCGATACTGAAACCATGATTTTGCACTCCCACAAAATATGCACATCCAAAATAACTGGAAATCTACCACCCTTAATAGAAATCAATCTGTAAAACTTTTTTCTCATGTTCACCATGTGCATAGGAGGTTTAATGAGGGATATATCATTAACTAACGGTTTTTCAGAAGTCCCAACGGACTTAGCTTAAAAGCGAGTGCGTGTGAAGCGTATTTTGTTATAACTTGAAAACTACTGAAGATATTTCAACCAAACTTTACATTTAGCATCCACCTGTCCAAAGGTAGGTTTTAAGGTCGATACTAAGTTGATTTAAATTCCCAGCGATATGTGGATAAGTTGTCCCTTAGAACATTTTTCGTTGTATTTAATTTGCTATGATAAGGTGTAAAAATCAATCAATTATATTTTACTGTAGGAGTGCGTAAATTCGTCATTTAATCATGTATTCCTACAGTACGGTACGTTAAATTTAATTTTCCTCTACTCATTCGCGTAGGGAAATGAAGACAACGTAAATAGTTCTGATGGACTACGTGCCCATATGTGGCTTCGAGGCGTGACTAGTCCTAAGGGGAGAAATGTATAAGGAGAACATGTTCAGGCACGGGATATTGCTCGCGCTGTGACGATATAATATTTATTATTATTATTATTATTATTATTATTATTATTATTATTATTATTATTATTATTATTATTATTATTATTATTGTCTTCTTTGTCGATCACTTCCAATCTTACCAACCCCCACCAAGGCCCCTGTTCAGCATAGCAGATGAGGCCGCCTGGGCGAGGTACTAGTCATCCTCCACAGTTGTATCCCCCGACCCAATATCTCACGTCCAGGACACTGGACTGAGGCCGTAGAGGTGGGTTCGCTCGCTGAGTCCGAGGGCGAAACCGACCCTCGAAGGTAAGCAAATTAAGAAATAATTAAATAAATAAATAAATAAATAAATAAATAAATAAATAAATAAATAAATACATAAATAAATAAATAAGTAATATAAAAGTAGAATTGTGCCTTTGAAAGGCTGGAATCTCGTAAATTTTGGAGATTATTCTCCTAGAGAGTAATTGTGTGGAGCAAAGACGCTCTTTCTAATGTTGTAAATTTTGGAGCCCAGTCTTCTGACTTCTAATTGATTGGATCATATGTGCTCTTGGAAACTGTAACTTTTGAGCTGCCTAACTCTTCTCTTTAAGGTACCATAATTACTCTCAAACGTCAAATAACTGTTGTTTCTATAGCTATAGAGCTCCCCATGTGTATGCCAAATTTTTATTTATATTGTCTAACAAAGTTTAGAATCTGAAGAGAGAAAACAATACATTTTTTCAAGTTTTAACGTTTTAAATTTTAATCTTCTCTCTATCCACTCATTCATGCACGCACCTACCTACACCTCTGAGTTACACAAAAATCCCAGGAAAAATTGGTAGCAGAGCGTGGTTGAATGGATCTGGATAAAGCCCATTTTGACGGCTGTTCATAAAATTTGAAACCGATCTGAAATTTTTTCGTTTCCAGAATATTCTAAATTTTTCGTTTCTCTTTCACTATGTCTGGTCCTGGGGAAATCCCTGCACCGTGGTATCTGCGCTAGGAGGAATTAATTTACGAACTCTTAATTAGAAAAATCCAGTCTGATGGCACGGTTGCTATAGACACTGCTAAACTTTATGAATCATTAGAGATTCCCATCTGTATTTTGTATATCAAGACAAGGAAATTCATGAGGCTCTGTCCACCATCACCGACAATACTACTGAAAGCCTCTGTTTTAAGACTTTTGGGTAGGTGAACCTTCTGGAAATCCGTTCAAGCGTGTTCAAGCTAGATTGTACCATTTTTACTATAGGGCTAGGGACCTATTGTCTATGAAACTGAAGGACGAGCATGCTAGCGAAGCTAATACGATAGTTGAACATCTTTCCAAGATGTCAAATAAGGTTAATCAATTGTTGTCAGGAGCCGCTAGCGCTAACAGTGACTATCGTCCAACAGTAAACTTAACAACGGAAGGGAACCCTAGTAAATCTGCTGAGAGTAGGCAATTTCTTGCCTCACAACGAACGTCTGCCCCATCTGAACATGTGGTTGATCATCCATACAACTTTCACCTTTCTTCAACAGTAACGCAGATTTCGAACTCCCTCTACATCCAGCACCGTTTCCGGTAATATCTCTGGAATTTAGTAGCTTGCCGCACCCCTTAACCATGTTGCTTAAGGGCACCTCAAAATTTCCCGTACATTCAACTAACGACGTGATCACCTTTCTAAGGTTTCTGGTGGAATTTCGGGATAATGCTTTAGCGTTTTCTCTCATTCTCAAATTCTCGAAATCATTTATCCGTACTCTGTTGGCGTCCTGTCTGACAAAATTGTAAAGGCAATGGCTGAGAGAAGTTCTATAGAAGATTTTCAAGCACAGCTTTTAGCGAATTTCATTCCTTCAAAGAGCTATGCCCTCGTTCATACAAAAGTGCTATTTCCGAGTCCAAAGGCTGGACGAGAATTTAGCTGACTTTCTTCAAGACGTAAAGATTTATACAAGGGTGTTCCCCCTTCATTACTCGGATGGTCAAATGGTACAGACCATCGTCGAAGGGATTTCTCCATCCTACAGGTCTTATTTATGTTTCGCTTTTCGACCTCAAACATTCTCTGAACTTGAACCTATAGCAGTGTCAGCGGAGGGAGTTAGGTATGCTGACATCTTGCGAGTCGCAGGGAGCTCCCTCTGTCATCTAATAGTTCTCGGCCACCACCTCGCTGAACCTTCTCACCACGCAAGTGTTATGCGTGCGGATCGGCAGAACATCTTCCAAATAAGTGACCCTTGTAAAAATTAGTGGAGCTTGGAATGGGGCTGGACCATCCCAGGGATATTTTAAGCGCGGGTCGTTCTCACATCTTGCCAACAATTGTACGTCACCTAACAGCACACCTTCCTCTTCTACTTCTGGTGCTGCTTCCAATAACTTAGGTGATAGGAAGTGACTAGCACAGCCGGCTGAGTCACTAAATTCAGCTCCCCGAAGCTCAGCCCTGGTTAATTCGGGCACCGAACTCTCGGAGGAAGAAAACCTCTCTAATTTATCTTTTGAAGGCCCGAAACAATGTCTTAAAATCGCCTCTGTGACCCCACGATTCGTGCCCTTCCTCAAAATTGAGATAAATAATGAACCAGCCACGGCTCTATTAGACTAAGGAAGGGTTAGTTCTGTTACTTCTGAGGTGTGGTATTCTAAATTGAAAGATTCTTGTAAATTTCCTTATTATTGTTTATCTTATGCAAAATGTATTTTGGCGAATTCTTCACCCTTATAAAGTTTAGGATTTATTCATGCTACAGCACGCATTTATAAATTTAGCAGGGAAACTAAGTTGTATGTTGCCAAACAGTTGTCATGCCCTGTGATATTGGGGGCAGATTTCATGTCGCATTCTGGTCTTTTACTCGATCTTGAAAGCAAGTCTTGCACATTCAAGTTTGAGAGTAATTTACATATTCATCTTTTAAAATGTAATTCCGTTTCATCTTCGTCAATTTCGCTAGAGTGAGGTGTCGTTAGACCTTAAACATCTACCGGAGGACTAGGCAGAGAGTATTTGAAAGTTATGTCAGTCTTTTACCGATGTATTTTCGGAAACCCTTGGTGTTACTGACCTAAATGAATACAAGATTGAGGTAACGGATTCAATCCGTGTAAGGTTTCCTCCATATACAGTCGGCTATCTCCATCTAAGATGAAGGCTCTTAAGGAGATCATTGGTCAAATTTTCAAGGAAAGCATTATTCGACCTTCAAAGTCGGCTATTTATCACCACTTTTCTTCTACCGAAACCCCAAGGTGGTGGAAGGATCAAAACATCTGACGATTTTCGCTACAGATTGGAACTTGTACGAATACAACCGCGTGCCCGTCGTGTTCCCCACGGGTGCGGCTGTTCTTACTAGACTGCTGGATAGGGTCTTCTCCGACATCAAATTCGAAACTCTTTACCATTACCTTGACGATGTCGTGGTGTTTTTGATACCTTTGAAGAACATTTAGATCATCTTAAGGAAATCATAAATCGCCTTATTAAGGGTGGGTTGACAGTAAAATGATCTAAAGTAGCTTTTGCTTTCTAAGGGCATATTGTGTCGCCTGATGGAGTTTCAATCGACCATTCTAGGTGGGATACTTCTCTGCACTAGTTATCTTTCGCGTTCAACTCGGCTGTAAGCGAGTCACACAAGTTAACATCTGTAACTCTCATAGTCAAGTTTGTTCCTAATACGCCGTTGTCTAATTTATGGTCCATCAATGAGATATTGCCAGAGACAATGGATACCGATAATATCATGGATCTGTGGAGAAAGGGTAAAAGTTAAGGTTTCTCATGAGAAAGTTAAAGAGAGACGTGATCGTGGATGGAGACTCATGAATGTAAAGGTTGGAAATTAGGTCATAGAGAAAAAGTTTGTTCCTGCAGGCAAGATTGCACCCAGAATTCATGGACCGTGCATTATTCTGGATTTCTTAACGTCGGTCACCCTCTTGGTGAGCAATACAGACACCGAGAGTATTTTTAGTGTTCAACTGTCCCAAGTAAAACCCGTATAATTGTTCTGTTTTTCAGTATAGGCCACTAAGTCATGGCATTGCTAATGCAATTGTATTTCTTTCCTTAACAGCTTAGAATCTTAAATTTTCGTATATAAGTTGAATGTTGAGACTTTCTGGCCTGGTAATTTGTAAAACATCTGAGACAAGCCTTATTATACCTTGACAAATTATGTACAATTTTCCCTCCAGTAAGATTTCTTTGTTTCTGCATCCAAGCCTGTTTCGGGATTCCACACACTCGTCCTCGATGCCGCCCCCCTTAACTGCAGCACCAACCCAAAACAATAAAAAATAAAACAAACTCTCTCCCATAAAAACAGTTACTGTCACCCAGAAAATAATTGTTTCAGCGCCCTAATGTCATGTGAGGCCGTGTCACAACAACTAGCGAGAGGTGCCGGCGCGGGGTAAGGGCCAACCTCGCTCTGGTCCAGTCTCCTCTACGGCAAACTTGAGCACCATCCCTAGTGGCAAGGACTGAGATGCGGTGTCATAACCACCCACTTCATCATTGGGCAGTACTTCCATATGTGGTCCGAGGCGACCATCACCATGGCTACCCCTCTCAAGGTAGCGGGAGAGACGTATCTGAGGGTACCCGGGGGTCCGGGGGACTCACCCTGGCATTGCCAGTGGCGGCCGCTCTTGCCGTCAACTTTGGACATAACTGACCAGCCTTATACAGTACAACATCATAAATATTTCAATACTTATTTGCTGCAAAGTAACTTATCAATGAACTCTCCATCACGAAATTTTCTGACTTCAACCTTCAAATTCAAAATTTTCTAACATGTAAAATTTCAAAACTGTGTCAACCTTGGAAAGACTTTAGGGGATGGAGGTCAGTACCGGAAGTACATCCTCTCCGAGCATTTAAAACGAGCGCCTTTTTAGAAAGCCATCTATAATATTAACAGTGAACCCTCTCGTGGAAGAAGTTTCAACGTTTATTTTCAGATGTCTCTACTGTCGATTTAGATGCTCGCTCTGGTGGGAAGTTGAAAATGTTGAGGTTTCCAGCACTAAAGTGTTGCAAATTCCTTTTTGTGTTCTTATGTTATCAGCACTGCTCTGCCTTACTTCTACTAGTAAATGTTCGACCAATCAGGAATTTTTGATATTTATTTGATTATCCAATGGGAATTGTGGGTGTGTCCGGGGCTTCGGCCCAGAGAATTCTGGAATTTTCCTCTCCGCTATAAAAGCTGGGACCTTTTGAGCCATGTTGTCTTTCGATCGCTCCAGTCCAGCAGTAGAGTGTGTTCGTAGAGGAGGCAGGGGTGGGCTTGCCTCACCATCACCGGAAGGTCCACCAGCTCAAGGTAATGGCAGACATCTTGTAATCATGTAATAGATTCAGAGATCTAGTTTGAGGGGAGGTTTCAAATTCTTTCGTAATGTAATCTTAAATGTAATTTTTCAAACAAGTCTAATGACCTTAGAGTAACTTAGGGAATAAAGAGTGTAAACCCTCTTGTATTCCCCTTCAATCTGGTGTTGAGGTGAGTAGGAGTTCGTAATCTTTAAAATTTATCCCTTCTTGTAATTTAAAATTTTCTTTCCATCTAGTCACCTCCATAGTATAGGCTTGGCGTATGAAACGTCGCGCCATAAGCCTACGTAGGGTTTTAGTAATGTTCTAGTGAATTTCAAAGGAGTGCAAGTGTTCCCTTCCTAACATTTTGATTTTAGACCAATAACTTCAACCTTTTTTTTTCACCGTGACCATATAGTACAGACATTTATTGCCTCTGTTGATGTTTAACTATTTAAATGTAACTTAGACTGTCGAACGAATAAGACAGTGGAAATTGACTGTTGGCCCCAAGTGGCCGGCCGCAAATGAAATGGTGAGAGAGCCGCACTGTCATCTGGTAGATGTAGCGGGGGGTCCTCTTTTTGGCCCCATCGGTAGGGCCGATCGTGCCATCACAGGGAAGGTGGCCTTTCTCTCATCAGGAATGATGGCGCGGCTGGACAGTAGTAGTAATGAGTTAGCACCACTAGCAAGTTTAATTAATATTAAATGTAGTAATATAGTAATTCTTGTATTAACTAAGCTAAGAAAGGGGAAGATACATGTTGTCCTAGACTATGTAATATTGTTAACGTCTAGGACAAAATAAATTATATTTAATGAAGTAATAGTCAAATTACTGTTAGAAGGAAATGTAAGTCATGTATCAAACTTAATGAATTGCAATAAACGAATGCTCTCCCCCCCCCCAGTTTCACGCGATACGGAACTGGGAGACGGGAGTATTCTATTCTAACTTGGCTGTAGTTTACCTAATGTAAAAGTTGAATTGTGCCTTTGAAAGGCTGAAATTTTGTACATTTTGGACAGTTGTCTCCTAGAGAGTAATTGTGTGGAGCAAGACGCTTTTTCTAATGTTGTAAATTTTGGAGCCCAGTCTCGTGAATTATAATTGATAGGAGCATATGTGCTCTTGGACATTGTGACTTTTGAGCCAAATGACTCTTCTCTTTAAGGTACCATGATTATTCTCAAACGTCAAAAAACTGTTTTCAAAGAGCTGTAGAACTCCCCTTACCTATATTAAATTAATATTTGTTATTTTCTAACTACGTTTAAAATCTGAAGAGAAAAAAAAACAAGGGAAGGAATAAAATTTCGAGTTTTAAAGTTTTACATCTAAGTTTGATCTTCTCTCCATCCACCGATTCATGCCCGCACCTTCTTACACCTCCGCGTTCCACAACAATCCCGACAACAATTATTATTATTATTGTACCGGGCGGTACACCTCCACGCCGCTTATTTAAACTTTGCGCCAGTTGAAACTCCCCTACTGGAAGAAGTCTGAACTTTGTCCTATGTGTTAATTTTCAAGTTACCCTGAAGATGCCACTACTTGGAAATTTTGAAGTTTCGGAACTGTGTTGTTTTCGATGTATTTTTGTTTTGCTTGTAGTAAGAAGTGTGAACATTCTCTTCTAGAGGACACTACTGAAGAACTACAACGGTGCACCCTAGTGCGAAGTGAAAGAACTGTTTTTTATGAGAAAATTTAATTTCAAAAGTTTGTTCTTTGCTAAATTTCTTTCAGTCATTGTTTAAGTTGGCAATATTAACCCTTTCTTTCCCCTTGTTTTGATTTTAGCCAATCCCGAATTTCTCGAATTAATTTTCCACCAATAATATGCTTCTTCTTCGTATTGTGTAGGGGGTTTCTTGGTGAACCAATAAAATCCTTGTGGGAGGGTGTCCTCATTCCAAAAACGCCTCGAACTTTCCGCGAGAGTATATAAACTGCTGATTTTCGGGTCTCGGTGCCACTTCAGTACCATCTTTCAGTGTGTAAAGTACATAGCAGGGGGCGGGAAGCGCCTCTTTCTTCGGGGAGCAGTTCAACACCAAGGTAATGGCCTTTTAATAACTTCTTTTCTTGCTAGCTCAGCAGTTTAACTCTCGGGGCGGGTCCGAAGCGTTTCTACCATGTAACTTTCCCTAAAATGTAAAGACTCTTTGCCTCTATTCTCTTTCAAAACTACATATTGGGATAGAGAGTGCTTAACCCTCTCGATCTCCCACTCATATTGCATTGAGGTGAACTTATTTTCACAACCGTTTCTTCCCTTCTAATGTAACGTAAATTGTTTCCTTCTAAAAGTCACCTCTTTAGTATGGGATTAGCCCTTGCATTAACGCCTAGTGCCAAGTAGGTTTTAAACAAATGTATTAGGAGTGCAGATCGCCTCCTCTCAATTGTTATTTTAGAGGTCAAGTAATTAACCTTTTTCTCACGTATTAGACCTCAGTAGGTTGGGTATGTTACCCCTGTGTATATGTCCTTAGAGGACAACTTGAAGGTGGAGTTTGGTGTGGCCTTTGATAGGCTTAACCTTTGAGAGCAGATCGCTCTTTTGAAGTTTGTTTCTGCGCGCCTCGAGGAGGCTTTATGATGTAATTGGGAGCGAGTGCTCCTGGGCTTCATTGGGGTCTTCTGCCCCTTTGTTGAATTCTGTATATCGTAAAGTTGGGCTAATTGTTCAAGAATTGTGTGTCTGGCTCTCGGAGCCCCAAATCCTGTAATTGTACATTCTCGATTAATGGTTTTGCTACTCTGTACCTGCCATTATTGTTATTTCTAGTTTTTTGCTAAGAAAATATAACCTTGTTAAATTTTAAAATCACTTTAATTTCGTAGCCTGAGACCTGTTCACCCCCCGCACCTTCTTTCACATCTAACTACCACGGAAAACTCCGTAACAAGTGGTAGCAGAGCGTGGTTGAATGGGTCTCAATTTAGCCCCTTTTGACGGCTAAACATTGTTTTGATTCGAACGCTAACAATTTTCTCAGTTGCTGGAATTTTTAAATTTTCCTTTTTCAAAATTGTTCTGTCATCATGCCCGGCCCTCGCGATGTTCTCCATCTTAACTATTTGCGCAAGGAGGAGTTGATCTATGAATTGACTATTAGAAATGTGCAATCTGGAGGCACGGTTGCGGTAGACACAAACAAGCTTAGAGAGTCCCTTGATTTGCCCATTTCCATCCCCACTTTGGGAGAGAAAGAAATTGACGACTCTCTTTCCACGATCATCGAGAATATTACTGGGCTAGCATCTGTAGTTAGTTTTTTTGACGAAAATGATCCTTCTCCTAATCAAATTAAGCGTGTGCAAGCCAGGCTATTTCATTTTTCAAATAGAGTTAACGATCTGTTGTCTCTGAAGTTGAATGACGTTCAGAGGAAGGAAGCTAGTACGGTGCTTGAAAATATTTCTGAATTATCTAATAAGGTAACTCAATTGTTAACTGGGGAAGTTCCTCCCAAAATCGATCAACCCACCATGGTGAATGTAGGTAGTGAGGAAGAGCCTCCTAAGGGAGAAGTCAATAGGATAACCGTTGGAGCTCAAACGATCTCTGCCCCATTGGACAACGAGTCTGAACGCCGTGCATCGTTGAATAATGTACGTTCTGAATTAACTTCTTTGCCACTGAAACCTTTACCTACTATGTCACCTGGGTTCAGCAGCTTGCCTCATCCATTGGCAATGTTGCTCAGAGGTATCTCGAAGTTTTCGGTTAACACTACCAGTGAAGTTATTTCTTTCTTAAGGTTTTTAGTTGAATTTCAGGATCATGCCCTTGTTTTTTCTCTTTCTCCATGTCAGATTTTGCAAATCATCTATCCCTATGCAATAGGTATTCTCTCAGACAAAATAGTAAGAGCCATTGCCGAGCAATCATCTATTGAAGACTTCCACGCCCACTTGCTAGCTAACTTCATCCCGGCTAGGGCAAGGTCATCTCTGATTCAGAAGTACTATTATCGAGTACAGAGATTGGATGAAAATCTGGCTGATTTCATACAAGACATTAAGTTTTATACTAGGGTTTTTGCTCTTCATTTTCCTGAAGATCAGATTGTACAGGCTATTGTAGAAGGAATTTCACCATCCTATAGGTCATATTTGTGTTTCGCGGCGTGCCCGCAAACCTTCTCTGAACTTGAAGCATTGGCCGTCTCAGCGGAAGGAGTTAGATACGCCGATTCCTTGCGTGTCGCGAAAGAACCCCCTCCTTCGTTTAGTAATACTCGGCCTCCACCTCGCCGATCAGTCACACCTCGTAAATGTTACGCTTGCGGGTCGCCTGACCATCTGCGGAACAAGTGTTCATTGATCAAATCTAGTAGGGCAAATAATGGAGCTGGCTCATCACAAGGCTGTTTTAAATGTGGGGCTTTCTCACATATCGCCAAGAATTGCCCAAATTCAAATAGCACCCCCTCCTGCTCAACTTCTGGTGCAACTTCCACCAATGTCACTAATAATAAGTGACTAGCGGCTTCGGCTGAGTCGACTAATCCATCTTTCCGAGGCTCAGCCCCTGGTAAACAGATCGAAACTTCAGGGAACGTTCAATCTGCAAATCCATCTTTGGAATGCCCCAAAGAGTGTCTTAGGATTGCGGCGGATACCCCCGCACCTATCCCCTTTCTCAAAATTGAGTTAAATAATGAGCCTATAACAGCCCTATTAGATTCAGGCAGTGTTTGTTCTATTATTTCGGCTGAATGGTATGCAAAATTGAAATCTGTTTGTAAACTTCCTGACTATTGTTCCTCTTCGATCCAATATGTTTCGGCTAATTCATCTCCCTTAGAAATTCTAGGTTCTTTACAGGTCAAAATTCGTATTTTTAAATTTACATGGAAAATCAAACTGTTTGTGGCTAAGCACTTGTCTTGCCCCATCATATTGGGAGCGGACTTCATTTCTCACACTGGTCTTGTGCTCGATCTTCAGAGTAAGTCGTGCACATTCAAATTTGCTTCCAATTATAAAATCCCCTTGTTAAAATGTAATTCTGCGTCATGTTCATCTATTTCGCCTACCCAGGATGAGATGTTGTTAGACCTTAGACATCTACCTGAGGAGCAGGCTGATAGTATTCGTAAGTTGTGTCAGTCGTTTCCAGAGATGTTCTCTGATACTCCTGGTGTTACTGACCTTATCGAATACAAAATTGAGGTCACGGATTTGATTCCTGTCCGTTTTCCACCTTATAGACTATCTCCACCTAAAATGAAGGCTCTGAAAGAAATCATCGATCAGATGTTGAAGGATGTTATTATTAGGCCCTCTAAGTCGGCGTATTCTTCGCCTATTTTTCTAGTCCCGAAACCCCAAGGGGGCTTCAGGCCTGTCATTGATTATAGGGCTCTCAATCGGAAGGTGGTGTTACAATCTGTGCCCCTTCCCGACCTTCATTCTTGTTTTTCGTGGTTCCGTAAGGCCAAGTTCTTCACCATCTTGGATTTGAATCAGGCCTACAATCAAATTCCCCTTGCCGAAGAGTCTAAACATCTTACAGCGTTTGCCACGGATTGGAATTTGTATGAATACAACCGCGTGCCTTTCGGGCTCCCCACGGGAGCAGCTGTACTCACTAGGCTGCTAGATAGGGTCTTCTCCGACATCAAATTTGAGTACTTGTATCACTACTTGGATGATGTCGTCGTATTTTCGGAGACCTTTGAAGAACATCTAGATCATCTGCGAGAAGTTCTCAATCGCCTTCGTAAGGCTGGGTTAACTGTCAAGTTGTCCAAGGTTGCCTTTGCTAAGCCCTCTATGTCATTCCTAGGGCATATTGTGTCACCTGATGGTGTTGCCGTCGATCATTCTAGAACACAGGCCATCCGTGATTTTAAACCTCCCAATGACATTAAAGGTATCGCCAGGTTCATTGGTATGGTGAATTTCTTCAGGAAGTTTATTCCTAACTTCGCTAATAGAGCGGCGCCCTTACACCTTCTTCGTAGGAAAGGCATCAAATTCGAGTGGGGACCTTCTCAACAAGCCGCTTTTAAAGATCTTAAATTAGCTCTCTGTAATGCCCCTGTCCTTGCTATGCCTGATTTCTCAAAGAAATTCATCGTCCAAACTGACGCGTCGTCGTCAGCAGTAGCTGCAGTCCTTCTTCAAGAGACTGAACTAGGGAGGCGACCCATCGCCTATGCATCTAGGACTCTATCGGCTCAAGAAGCAAAGTATTCCATATATGAGCTCGAAGGTTTGGCAGTCTTATTTGCCTTAGAAAAGTTCCGTCTCTATCTGGAACATGTCAAATTCGACCTGGAGACAGATAATCAATCCTTAAGCTGGGTCTTAGGTAGGCCGCGTCGTACTGGTCGTATAGCCTGTTGGGCCATCCGAATCTCTGCCTTCCAATTCGATGTCAGGCATATCAGAGGTACCGAAAATGTTGTCGCTGATGGACTCAGCCGTATGTTTTCCAACGACGTTGAGAACCATGAACCGGTCGATAGTTCATCTCCTCCCGAGTCCATGCTATCTGATGTTAATGCCATCTTAACAGATGCTTCCATGCTCTTTAGGGATATCGAGAAATACCAACGTGAAGATCCGACGCTGGCTCCGATAATGGAAACCCTTTCTTCTGGGGAACATGTCGTCCGTTATGTTTTGAGGAATGGTGTTTTATGTTGCCCATCAAGGCATGATAAGATGATGAAAGTTGTCGTTCCAGCTGTTCTTGTACCTATGATCTTCAAGTATTATCATGAGACCCCATTAGGAGGGCATCTAAGGTATCTTTAAAACTCGTGAGAAGATTCGTGAAATGTTCATCTGGAAGGGTATGGCCGGTGAAATCCGTGAACTAGTAAAGGCTTGTAAATCCTGTTTGCTTAGTAAACCAACCACGTCCACCAAGGTAGGCCTTTTGTCTTCTCATCAAGCGTCGCGCCCCATGGAACGCCTGTATATTGATTATGTAGGACCCTTCCCCCAGTCGAAGGGAAATGCCAACAAGTTCATCTTTGTATGCGTAGATGGTTTTACAAGATTTTCCTGGTTATTTCCGACTAAGCTGGCTACCGCTCAGTCCACCATTACAAGTTCTCCGTTTATGTACAAATGCTAGTCCCGTAACCTGAACACTATTTCCTGTCAGGAAAAATTCCAATGTATGGAAATTTGTATGGTTTTCGCTCCGAAAAATATTGAAATATGAAGGCAATTTTAATTACTGTGCAGGTCTTCGTTTCGGCTGAAAGGCAAGTCGTATCACAAAAGAGACAACACAATCGTGGCTCGATTTGGAGAGGTCTACAACTTTTGTCATATCTAGATCCCTTATACGTTAGATAGAGCTGCATTTCTCGATTATAACCAAATCTCTCCAACTGGATTGAGCATGGCATTAGGAAAAGGGGCCTGTTTTTATAATAAAATCTACCGACCTCTAATGTGAATTGTAGTAGGTATATAGTAGATACTCCCATACTCACACACTCGATTGTTAATGGCAGTATTAAACGTGGCATGCCATTATCACCAATGTTCCCAACGCGTACCTTACGAAGAAAACAACGTCTGAGGTCCTCCCCATGGTGTTTGTCGGATAGCGCTAAGAGACATGCAATTTAATATAATCTTACTCACTGCACGTACAGTTACACTCATGTTCATAAAAACCAGAACACCTTGTAAGAAGTTCATATTCACCGGACATGTGCATTAGTATGTTCTGAAGAAGTGATTCGCATTTGAACCATGTCCGCTCTCAGGTTCGAGGTCCGTAGGTAATGGATCAGTGTGACTTGAACATACGTACAGGATGCCTCGCAGACGTATGCGAGAACCGTACCGTCAAATGAGTTAGTTGAAATAGGCGCATTATTGACATGAGAGAACGTGATGCATCCATCCGGGAAATTTCTGCTTGTGAGGGACGAATTGTGTCAGCAGTGCAATGGGTCTGTAAAAAGTCGTTCATAGAAAACCGTAGAACACGACGTGATGGGTCTGGTCGCACACCCAAACCACCCCGCGAGAAGATTGACACCTCACCCGAATGGCATTGCAGGAAAGATCTGCGTCGTCTTCGACTCTGACGTAACAGTGGAACAGTGTAACATATCGTACACTATCAAGAGTGACAGTCCGTTGCCGTTTGCTACGGTCTGGGTTATCGGCGCGTCGTCCACCTCTCCACCTACGTTTGACTAACATGCAAACGTGGAATGCTTATGCTGAAATGCAAATCTTTTGCACGAAACAACGTGATCTGCAATGATGTATAGAACGACGTCACTGGGGACAGGGATGGCAGCAGATAGTGTTTCCTGCCGAATCGAGGTTCTGTTTGTTTGAAAATGATGGCCGCATTTTGGTTCGCCGCAGACAGGGGTAGTGCTCTTGGGTACAACCACAAATCACAGTTGGTGCGTGTTCAGGGCACTGTGGACAGTTTGATCTACGTGAAAGCCATCCTGCGACCTGTAGCCATACCCCTTCTGTACGACACCCCTGACGCTATATTTCAGCAGGACAATGCGCGACCACATGTTGCTGCACGAACACGTGCCTTCTTGTCGTCACATGATGTCAGACTGTTCGCCCGATCACCGGACTTGTCGCCGGTCGAAAATGTGTGGGATGTGGTGAAACGACGGGTACAGCGCTGTGACCCGATGCCAACCACCAAAATTGAATTGTGGAACTACTGTAGGTGAATGTAGCATCGATGGCTATGCCCCAGGACGCCATTCGCGCCTTACTCGCGTCGATTCCATCACACATGGAACAAGTTCTCAGTGCCCATGGAGGACCCAGTGCCTACTAGGCAACAGGAAACATGCTGAACCTAGGTGACTGAAATGATAATCATTTCTGCAGAACATACTATTGAACATGTCCTGCGGATATGGACTTCCTACCTTTAGTCCTTCAAGGTGTTCTGTTTTTTATGAACATGAGTGTATTTTCGTGGAAATCAGTATAGAAGGTAGAATACCGCATATTTGCTACTCTTACCATAAATATTCAAATACCATACCAATGACGTGCTGAAGCTTTTAAAACGTTGAAATTCGATTTTTTGGGCGTTGGAATGTCATAGTCATCACATCATCTACATTTCGTGACTCAGATCTTTCGATAAAGGGCGTGTATTTTCTACTTACCTTCATTTTATTCTGTAAACTACCGCACGTTGTTATCCTTCTGCTCTCTGGAATCAGAATTCATCCCAGTAAGTTATAGGTAAAGTTGTTGTGCTGTTGCTAGTAGCAATGTTTATGATTGATATTCAGCCTCATGCACTTAGTATGATTTATTTGGTAAAGGTGTACCTGCTGGAATGCTTATTTATGGATAAGCGTAAGGAAAGGAATCATTTGAGTGAGGATAAAGCTGGAATTCCATTGATTCAAAGGTTCAAGGAAGTATCCAGAGAAAATATACATTCATATTCATCCTGAATCCTAATACATGCAGCTTGGCATAATGTTCAGTAGGATCTTAATAATCATATATTGCATTACCCTACCTTTCGTACGACGAATTTCTGTGTTCTTCGCCGGGAAATAAGTTAGCATGGTATTGTTGTAAAGGAGGAAACTCAATGTTCAAACCTCACCATGGAACACTGCCCAAGGAGATTGAACACATTGACAGACGCTCTTTAGTAGGAATCCGAATCTGGAAGAAATACTTAGCTGTGTTGGATGATGAGGATCAACGTATTATTGGAAGGCTACAGGATATCGGTCAAGAGCCTACCCAGGCGATGATCCAATTTTTCAAACGGGCTCGAACCCGGTAGCCCACGCTTCGTCGAGGCACAAAGGAAATGAATCGTATCAGTAATCATCATATCTACTGATGACATAATAATTCTTCATCATATTTGTAACGGCATGGTGAGTGTTTATCATCTATTTAGCCGTGTTTTAGGATGTGTCATCCCCAGAGCCAAGACAGGACCATGGGAGTATTCATGTAGACCCCGGCCGCTTCAAATTTATTTAAAGCCAGCCAGCCAGCCAGCCAGCCAGCGAGAGAGAGAAAGCAGTTGTGGAAGTACAACAGAAAACTTTGAATTTGTCACGTGGAGTTGAGTGTGCCAACTCCACGGAGACAAATACGAACATTCCAGGTTGGGCAGATCGTCACTTGTTATAGATATTTCTACGTAAGCGCCAATTATGAGACATCTGACCATATTAAGTATTTGCTTAATTCATGAAAATGTTATCATATCATTACGGCAAGGTACAGGCAGATTTGACATTTATGTGTTCAAATTCAAATGACCGTTGAAGAGAGCCTGCCACCTCACAAAGAGCGGTTGGAGATAGTCCTGGGATACACCGACCGTAACGGACAAGACCTACCCCTATAAAGCGAAGGCAGCCGGCGAGCTCAGTCTCATCAAATACAGTATAGACAATAACGAGACACTCTGCGAGATATCGAGGGACAGCGATTAGAGCTCTGTCTAGCGGAGTGACACGAGAGTTACTGATTCTGTCATAAGAGCTCGTGTATTTGTTTCTGAAGTTTTTGGGGTTATTTATGCGTTTGCATTAAGTTGACAAAAGTAAATAGTAGCGTGTGTCATTCCTTTATATCTCCTGTCAGTATGAGTGAAAAGATATGTGCTGCGTTTGGCTGCAATAACTATGAAGTGCAGAAGGATTCGCGGTTCTTCCGTTTCCCTCGTGACAAGAAAATGTAAGTAAATACTGTGTCTGAATATATTTTCTTCCAGTTGCAAAGATATTTTATAGAAGGCCTACTTCCTAAACTTCTGCCCTGCGCGACCCATATTTTAACTGGTTTAAAATATAATAAGCTTATTTTATTGTATTAGTGCAGCAGTTAACCTTCAATACCGATGTGTTGTTGTAGGCGTGATCTGTGGGTTCTGATTTAATTCAGGAAAATGTATGTGCGTATTTGTGTGGCTGGTTGTGTTCCAACTTACCCCATTTGGAATGCCGTAATGCGTTGTCAAGCACTGAAGAAAATATGGGTGATTTAAGAAATGTAATGATGATGATGCAAATTTGCTTTACCCTAATGCAACGGCAAGTATTGCTTATAGGGAAATTTTGAATATTTTTGCGGGTAAATTTATAGATTTATAGATTATTAGGCTTCAAGTTAAAAGTTAAACTGTCCACCTCTTAAATGCAAATTCATTGAATCATGTGTGTAAGGAATGTGCCGATATTTTTATTGACAAGTGTGCTAATGTGATGTACAATGCTTTTAAAGGAGAAAAAGAAAGACAAATCTAGCCGTGAAAGTTCAGGCAGGTATGCTAAAGCTAAAAAAGTAATGCATAAATGAAAGATCAAACCCTTTCACAGCAATCCATTTCACATCTTGATTATATGTTCAATTTCAGTCTTTAAATAATAAACTGTTATATAATTCTTGATTCATTTATCCAGAATTGCTTTATCAGATTTGAAGTTAATATTTTAGCAACACTTTCTTTCTAGACGTAATTTATTTATCCATTTCCGTATATACATTTCTATTGACATTTGAATTTAGCGCGAAATTTCAGGTCACGCCACTAGGAGCTCCACTTGCGAATTATCTCCCATTTAAGGCTAAATCCGGAAGTGTCGCGTGTTGTCTCTACGGTATTTGGTCTCATTCATTCGTAATATTTTCTTGACTGACGTTGTCCGTCCGTGATTGACAGTGCGCCGTGCATAACACTTGATTTCAACTGTAAAACTGTATACCTTTGTATAACTGGTGGGACTATGTAAACTTCAAACTTCTACAGCAAGCAATTAGCTCATACGAATTTGAGTGTGATTATAAACTGTATATTCCGATGTATATATCTCATCCGAGCACAGACTGTGTATTTGTATAGACTAATATAAAGATAATCGAGTTCGCGGATATTTTGAGTGTGGGTCGCGCTAATAGTATGCCTTCTAAACTTCTCTGTGACTGGTTTTATAAGCGTAATAGGCGCTGCTTTTAACGAAATGAATTAAAAGTAGTGAGATTAGTGAGTTGGTCTCGCCTATATCGCAGCTTCCGCTCGTAATTTTAATACAAGGCAAAAATCAGGAAGTGTTCCTCTTGCAGCAGCCAGCACCATCAAAATCTATTAGCTCAAGCAAGAAGCAGATGGCCACTCAGATGAGACTCAAGGAGATCGAGTCCCGTTGTTCCAGACTCAACATCCAAGCCAATATGATGGCTTAAGGTAACCATGGTTCCAGCCAGAAGACGGAAGCGATGATGCAAGTCAATCAAATGAGTTAATCTATACCTTTTCAAGCATGACATATAATAGAGATACGTCGTATTCCCTTTTCTTGGTAATTTTGTAATTAACTTGTACATACTTTCATTAAGAGTAATTCTACACCTTAAGCGTAATGATTTGGTTTTTTAAACGTAAATTTAACTTGGGGCTGACGATTTTGTGTGTGTTGTATATTAGCTTTGATTTGAAGGTTTGAGGGAATAATAGTTTAGTGATTTAGGGTTTGATTTATTTAGTTTCTAGAGCACCTTTTATTAGGTGAGAATTTACCGATGCCGCTGTCATTAATTAATTACGAGGTAAAACCATCTCTAGTGTTTGCGTAGGAATATGAGATATATCAAGTAGCTAAGGATAGAGTGTGCATGTTGCATGATTTTTCAGGATGGAGCCAGACCAGCAATTTATTTAAATTTTTTCCATCGTCGTGAGCGAAGTTCTTTTAGGGTAATTACGCAACAGACTGATCCGTAGCCAAGGTGATATGAGGATACAGAGGGGACAGATTATGAGGCCAGGTTGCGCCTAGAGATTCGAACAGAGCGCCGATATAGATGTGAGAGAGGCTGAGAATAGGCCGAGATGCGAACCTGCGTGTTATAGATAGGACAAGCTATTGGCGCCGGTGTAGCCGAAGTAGTCGCCAGTCGACTGTGTTATATGAGAGGCCTAGAGCGCCAAGATGTAGAGTGATGTAATAATATGGCTTGTTATACGCCCTGTGATGGCGACATTATGGATGATTATATTGATTTGCGAGGAAGGCTATTGGCTTGTGCTTCCCTGCATGTAGCAGCTGAGATTTGTTCCGTTGTTAGCCACAAAGAAAAATATTTTGAGAGCAGGTATCTGCAATGCCATCGCCCCTGGGGTTTGGCCGGCGTACGTAACCTTGGTCCCGTTACTTGAAGTCTGTCTGCAGGAATATTGATTTGTTGTGTTCATTCATTTAACTTGTCGAACAACTGGTAATTACGCATTGGCGTCTCCAGCGCTAGCCACGTGGGCCAGACACGAGGGATGTTTATCTCGTGAATGCAGCGCGATATCATGCTATGGTATCGAAGGTATTTACATGTTTCTCTTACATGAGGTGTTCTCAGAGTGTTATATTTATTTGGGAGTATTTTCTTGTTTTGTCTTGTCATGTCTATGCGTACAACATTGAGTAATATGTGTGACAGCCCGTGCTGTATTAAGGTCGGGGTTTTTTGTCCTCTTCAATATTGTATCTAGGCGGTCCCGACATGGTAGAATCTGTGTATTTTGTGGGGGTTAGTGTGTCATTTCCAAGACTGTGTTTTTTTATATTATTGTGTTACCGACATGCTCGGGTATTATTTGTAAATAGTTGGGCAGACGCGAGTCTTATTATTAAATGTCAATGCAATGTATAGGTAACTCGTGGCTTCATGCCAATCATAGATAACTCATCTGATTAACTCTCCGAAATACGATATCACCTTCGACGCATACCACGTATCACACTTCCTGTCGTGGGTTCGTGACTCAATTTTACGACGCACACTCGTGACGTCGAGATATTTTTATTGTTCGGTAAATTTATAAAATTCTGTTAAGTTGATGTTATCACATTTTTCTCATGTGATTTAGTCATTAAAATTTGTTCAAACAATTAGGTCGGTGACTTCTCATTCTTTTAAGATATGTAGACTTTCACCTGTTCTATTTGATCTGAGTAATATTTAGATCGATTTTTAACCCACTTTCATACCGGACGATGCACGCATCTCTCCGCTGAGCTAGGCCAAAGGTTTAAGGACAGGGTAAGGAACAATGAACATGAGAGTATTTACATAGAAATCCGTATAGAATGTAGAATACCGTATAGGCTACTTGATACTCTTACCATAAATCCTAAAATACCATACCACACATACCAACGACATGGTGAAGCTTTTAAAACATTGAAATTCGATTTTTTTGACGTTGGAATGTCATAGTCATCACGTCATTCTACATTTCGTGACTCAGATCTTTCGATAAAGGGCGTGTATTTTGTACTTACCTTCATTTTATTCTGCAAACTACCGCAGGTTGTCATCCTTCTGCTCGCTGGAATCAGAATTTATCCCAGTAGCAATTTTTATGATGAATCATCACGAAGAAGCTATCTCAGTACTGATATTCAGCCTCATATACTTACAAGTTAGTATGATTTATTTGGTAAAGGTGTACCTGCTGGAATGATTATTTATGGATAAGCATAAGAATAGGAATCATTTGAGTGAGGATAATGTTGAAATTCCATTGATTCAAAGGTTCAGAGAAGTATCCAGAGAAAATATACACTCATATTCATTCTGAATCCTAACACATTCAGCTTGGCATAATGTTCAGTAGAATCTTAATAATCATATATTGGATTACACTATCTTTCGCACGACGAAATTTTTGTGCTCTTCGTCGGTAAATAAGTTAGTATGAAATTGTTGTAAAGGAGGAAACTCAATTTACAGATTAAAATAAATTGTCAGTGTGAAATTGTTAGTGTCAAAATCTACATATACAGAGTGTTCGGAAAGAACATGAACTTGGTATATGAGAGTTAGTGTGTTGGTCATACTGATAAATAACACCGAAAAAATAATTAGATATCCCGTACCGTTGTCATTTCATCAGTCAAATCGTTTCGCAGTCAACTTCAGATGGGCTTTTTGAGGCTAAATCTGCACGTAGATTATGACTGGCTTGA